>NC_029789.2:139645153-139651701 GCF_000816755.2 Arachis ipaensis | reverse complement strand
CTCTTTATTTTTAAATTGTATTACAATTCGAAATATTTAGATACAAATTATTTTCAGAAATATCAAAGTATTAACAATAACCCTAAAATGAATAAAAGATGTCGTTATTATCACGAGAAAGAAGAAGAATAATATAGTATTAAAATTGAAACGAATACAAATATCATTGGCTAATGATAAGTATTCAACGTTTTCAGAACAAAAAAATACAGTATAATATATATGCAGAGATTAATAAGATAAAAAAAATATTAAATGAACAAGTTATTTTTGTAATTAAGTCTAACTAATTTTATTTTGCTTTTATGTTTTTACTCTTTTTTTTCTCTTCAACTAAAATATTTTACTATCCATGTTTACACTATTAAACCAATTTAATTATCAAATGATTTAGTTATGGACAATGCTACGTAACCAAAATATTATAGATAATAAATAAAGGTATATGACTAATAGTATTAACGTTTATAAGAGAGTGTGAATCACTCTCCTAATTTAATTGATGCAATTAATTTCTTTTTATTATTAATTATATTTCCTTATTTAATTATACTAAAAGTTAATTCCAAATTTAATGTTAATTATAGTAAAGTTTAAAAATATACGTGAATTAAAATAAATCATTTTCACTTTGAAAAACATGAAATAAATTTTTAAATTATCAAAGACGGTGATTTAAAAAATTATACGTTGATTTAAATGTATAATGTCTTCAAAAATAAAATATTAAAATATTTTGAATAATAATTTATTAGTATATATGTAAAATAATTTGAACTACATAATAAAATATAGTTTAAATAATTGATGATAAATATCATAACCAACAAAGAATTAATTGCAATTATTTAATATAATTAATATTATAATTACCGTTCTTAAATATAATTATTATTAATTTTTATTGTATTTTTATATATAAAAATCAAATTATAAAAAAGAATATTAAGTATTGATTACAATAGTGCCTAATAAAAAGGGATATAATTTTCTAATTAATATCATTAATTAGCAAAGTAGAATGAACGGTGATAAGTATAATGATAAGAGAGTGAAGTAAAAAATAAAAATGTTATTAAGTGATATAAATGAAGTAAAATATGAAAAGTTTTGGCTGATTAGG
Source organism: Arachis ipaensis (assembly GCF_000816755.2). Classification (NCBI taxonomy): domain Eukaryota; kingdom Viridiplantae; phylum Streptophyta; class Magnoliopsida; order Fabales; family Fabaceae; genus Arachis; species Arachis ipaensis. The sequence goes on along the minus strand of NC_029789.2, from coordinate 139,650,578 downwards.
GTTGAAAAATTTTGGTTACCAAACTTTTTTCTTTAGTTATATAGAATTCGTAAAATAAATATACATAAAATAGACATTAATTTGCTTGTGCGCTTCCCATATAGATCATATCCTCCGTTCAAATTTACACAATCGAAGCAAAGTTAAAAAGAATACTGTTAAAATTACACTCTCTAATCTATATCTGGATCAGAGAGAAAAGTGAAATAGCTAGAAAAAAGACCCAACCCTTAAAACTAACTCACAAAATATATATATAATAAGTTTTTAATATACACATACATAATATTTTTTGTATTTAACTGCTCAAACCAAAGTTCTCCACTATAAATACTTGAAATTAGAACATTAACCTTTTTTGTTCAATCAACAAACAGCTAACAAAAGATTTAAAATTCTTTTAGCAAAAGAAACAAAAACAAAGTTAGCTGAATGTTAACAGAAAAAAAAGGCCGTGTCTAATTTTTTTTTTAATATGAATAATAGCAAGTAGGAACAAAATGGCTATCACTGCAGCATATATATGTATAAGAAACATATGTAATTATGAGATGAAAATTGCATAGAAGAAACGATAATGTAGTATAATGGTTGATGAAGCTATGAGAGGGAGAGATTATGTTGTTCATGACAAAGCTCCTTCCTGAGTTTATGTGAGAAGAGCTTGCATGCATCCATGCTAAGATCAATGGCAGCAGAGAGTGCAATGAACAAAGCGGCATCAGCCATGCAAGTCACGTGCTGTGCACCAATTTGCACAACGGGCTTGCTAACTTTACCTTCACCTTCCACACTTGACCCCATCACAAACCCTTTTCCATAATGTGGAACATACAACACCCCGTTATCCTTCATCACTCTATAGTCAATGCAAAATTCGCCTCCTTTTTTTGTGCTCATTGTAGACTCAGCAATGGGGATCCCGTTGCTTTCTGTCACCAGCTCGAATTTGTAGCCTAAGCCGTCTACAGGGCCTCGTTCTCGCCACGCCTCGAGGCGGCCCCATGGCTTCCAGCTGCTTATTGGGGTCGCCCCGTTATGGCTGGGGCGGAGAATGAGCCATGCACCTGGGTTTGATCTCGACACTCTATCCGAACCGGGGGATGGGACGAATGGGGTGATCATGGAGGCCGCCGCCACCGGAGAGCCGGAGAGGTCGTGGATCATTATCATCCAACCCTTTCTCTCCCTCCCTTGCCGCTCCCTCACACTTGAGAAGGTTCTCTCCCATCTGCTTCGCTGCTTCGTGAAATCTGAGGGAGTTGACCTGAAATTATGCTAAAGCATCAGCATAATTTATTATTTTGATTAATAACTAACTAGTAATATTTAAAAATGTTATTTAAAAAAAAAGTGAAAACTCATGTGAGGTCTATTGAAGTGAAATTATCTAACGACTTTCAGGTATTAACTTCACGTGAAGTCGACTGCACCTGAATTTCCACCTTAAGAAAATGATACTCGATGGCTAAACTAAAAATTTTGGATTGTTGACTAAAAATATTATTCAATATAAATTAAGAATTATTGGTTCTTAGATTTTTCAATATCACTACCCTTGTTGGCAAGAAGCTTATACTAAATAATCATATTCATATGTTAGTTAACTAAATCAAATAATGTAAGGAGTAATAACAAAACATTATAACGAAAATGTCAAACGTGCTAGGAGAATAAAATTATAGTCCTATGAGATATTGAGAGTGCGCCCCCACCAGATACTAGCACATGGTAGGGAATCCAGTGCAGTTATCTAAAACAGTTTGGAAAATCTCAGCTTGTCTGTTTGACCAACCCTGAGTATATATGAATTCAATGCTGCTATTTAATGAAAGATCATGAGATAACTTATTTCAACCAGAAGGTTGATTAAGCATGGTTCAAAGTATAATAAATATGATTTTGATTATTTCTTTAATACATCTGCATTATTATAATTGAACAATCCTTATTTCAGATAAGAGAGAGTGTTATTATTTGTGATTAATAATATGGCAAAAGACAAATTAATTGAAAGAGAGAGTGTGTGTATCAGGGGTTTTCCAGAGTTGGAATATAAAATTGCCAGCCCATAGACATAGACAGTATGAAAATGAAAGATTGGTGGTACCACTTTCCAATTTTTAATTTTCAAGGTTTCTTTCACCATAAAAAAGAGAAAGGAACAAATTGCAGAAGGTGTATATCATGTTTTTTCACCAAAATGAAAAACAAGTACAAAAAGGATATGTTATAATAACAAACAACTAAGCAAAATTAGAGACAGAAACATAATGGAAATGAAAATGAAATTGAGCTGGATAAGGTGGTGAGTGAGGCCCCAAGTTAAGTTAGTAGGCATGTGAATGATGAATTTGTTAGGTACCAGCTCTGAGAGACACTGACAAGCCAGCCCACATGCCTAATCAAATATTAAACCTCATCTTAAATCTTAATCATAACTTTAATGTTCTCATAGCTATAATTAATGAACCTAACTATTCGTACCCATTAGTCCTGCACTCTTGCTTGTAAAGTTAGCAAAACCTTAATAGCACACTAATCATTTTTGTTGGCTCTTTTGTATAGACAAATTATTATATTTGGTTGACTTACTTTTTAGTTTTTACATATTTATTTTAAAATTTTTCAGTTTATTATGATAACTACTGTTGTATGAAATTCAAGCTTGTTTGACTCTTATATCCTGATTATTATATATAAAATAAATGGAATTAATCTATAGTTCTATACTGTATATATTAATAGAAAGTAAAAACAAATTGATTGGCACTATAATACTCGTTCTATTTTACTAGAATAATTTTATTAATTTCAGTGCTTCAAATGTCTTTTCAACGTTGAATTCTTGTTTACTTATTTACTTATAAACTAAAAACCAACGAATATTAAACAACTTTATTAGAATTTTAAAGATAACATAGTAACTCGAAGTTTGACCAGGATCATTCTCTTAGAGCACCTACAATCGTGAGTTCCTCTTTTACTTTTTTCTGACACATAGGAATTCTAACCATTGGAGGAGAGAATGAATGAGTTTTCGCACGGGTCTCAAGGTGAGGGAGTCCCTCTAAATAGGGACTCAAGTTAACCAATAATAACTTGTCATTTGGCAAGTTATTTTTAAAAAATAATAATATAAAATCTGAAATAATTAAATAATTATATTAAATAATAAAATAATAATTAAATTAGTAATAATTATATTAAATAATTATATTTTTATTTAATTAATAATTTATATTAATTATTTATATCATAATTAATATCGAATATTATTTATATTATTATATTAAATTATAATTAATTAAATTTACTTACATTAAAAAATAAATTTAATTTTTACACCTTACAAAATAATTCTTAGTTGAGTTAGTTATTTTTATTTTTAAAATTTAAAATGCTAACGATATTATTAAAATTAGCAATTGTAAACACAAAACTATAAATTAGTGTAATCCCGAATTATATATTGTGTATTATTATTATATATAAATTTATTTAATATTAATATCTTTTAATAGTGAATTATTTTTAAATTTATAAATTTAAATAATATTATTAAAAAATCAATTACATTAATTTTAAGTATTTTAATTAATTAATTAAGTGGGACCACAACAGGGACTAAAGTTAGTTCCTCATAATAGAGAAGAGATATGCTTTAAGTTCCTATTTACCGTTTATAACGCAAAAGCTTATGTAGAGTTACTTTTTATGACAAGTGGGCCATAAATAGGGACTGAGATGAGTTCCCTATTGGAGATGATCTTAATCTGTATTAGAATCCATCTTTTGATGGCTAAATTAAAAGAATAAAATAATTAAAAAGCTAATTTTCCGCAAAAACACAGCTCATTAAATGGTCATTACAATTTTATTTTATTTTATTTAAAAAAAAAAAGCAATTCAATGTTTGAAAGAGATCATATCATCTTCCGTCTTACTGTTGATTTATTATCATAATCAAACAGAAATTTGAAAATAAATACCAAAAGAAGATTGATAATAACATTTGTTTTCTCAATTTAATACATCATCTTTTACATTTATTTATGAAGAAATAAAATAACACTTTACTATGGTGAAAGCAATTTTTTTATTTTTCACCTACATTGAATAAAAAGTAAAGACATGATTTTTCTTCTTCCTTTTTCTTTTCAGTTGCTAGTAAATACTTTTTTCCGTAAAAAGTAACCCAAAAAATCTTAAAACAATTTTAGAAAAAAAAAACCATTTTAGGAAAACTTTAAGGTTCCCTTAGAAAAAAAAGAAAAAAAAAAGTTTAATTGAACTGTTAAGAAATATGGTAATTCAGGTGGTTCATGGACTCACTTTTTATACAGTTGTAGACTTGTAGTAGTGATTAATGAACTAACATGCACTGTACAATTCACGTAACCAAAAAATAAAATAAAAAAGAAGTATAGAAAGAACTGAGCGAGTTGAAGTGAGTTGACTCACCGAGTTCTGGAGTTGCGATCCGCGCTGAACTTGCAGCTGAACACTGGCTGCCTGATGTTATTCTCTTGAACCAAGAAAACCACCGGGCTGCACTCCGGTTCGCCACCGAACTGAAAAACGAAGCGTGGATCCGGTTCGGAGCGAACCACCATGTGAACCCGAGGCGAGCATTCCTCCTCCAAACCCGCTTCACCTCCTTCACTACTACTCTCTTTCTTCTCCTTCTTTCTCTTCTTATTCTTCTTTCCGAGGCTCAACCACCCGCTGTGGTAAGTGGCGGAGCGCGACGGCGAAGAGAGCGGGACGGTGATGCGGAGGCGGCCGAGGAGCCTGGCGCCGGCAGAGAAGCCGCAGCAGGAGGTGGCGGCGATGCTGCCGGCGTAGACGGAGAGGCGGAGGGTGAGAGGCTTGGCGGAGAATCGGCGGATGGCGGCGGAGTCGAGGTGGAAGGCGGCGGAGGAGTTGGAAAGAGAGGAGTCGTCGGAGGTGAGGAGAGGGAGGAGGGCGGTGTGTGAAGGGAAGTTGTTGATGCGGATCTTGCAGAAGCATGGCGTGGTTGAAGGGTGAACGCCACCGGAAAGCGGCGAGCGTCTGGTGAAGGAGGGAAGCTTGAGTGCGAGAGAGTCCACGGTGAGTCTCACGTACGGACACGGATCCATTTGGAATACCAGAATATAACTAACTGAATTGCTTTTAATTAGAGTGAAAGTGTGGAAGAGTTCTGTTTGGGGGAGGTTTTGTTTTGTTTTGTTTTGATTTCAGAGTTTGCATGTCATCCCACTCTTTAATATATATCATACATTTCTGTTGTCCACATGAAAATTTTCAGGCATTCATTTCTTCTACTTTCACTCTTTATCCATACTTCTTATCATACTTCTACCAACAACATTCTTATATTTAAAGATATTTCTTATTTATATATGTATCTATTTTTTACTTATATATTTTTATTTTTTAT
>NC_029789.2:139634765-139645078 GCF_000816755.2 Arachis ipaensis | reverse complement strand
TTTCAGTTTTTTAATTTATTGGTACAAAATAATATATATAAAAAATGTACAAAACTAATAATAATATATAAATTCTGTTAAAATAATATAGAAATATAGAATATTTAAAGAAAATTATACCAAAATGCAAAAGGAGAAAAAAAAAAGAAAGAAAATAAATAAATAAGGGCATAAGCTAAGGAAAACATGTATTTTAATTTGAATACTCAGTTGAAAATTATTTATATACGTAGATATTACTCATATATTATATCTAAGACCAATTAATTAGCGAGATTAATATGAATTTATGTGTTGAAAATGGAATCACTTTTAAGGGGCATATCTGATATAAGATAACCTATTTAGAACATATATATGCAATATGTTCAGTGAAATTACTTACTATATATGTTACACGTGCAAATTTAATTGTTGTTTAATTTTATTTTATTTTTTTTTGTAATTTTCTAGAATAATGCATTCGAACTTCCTTCCACCTTAGTGGGGAAGAAATTAAAGATGGTCAAAACTTGTAGGGTGGATTGCCCGTTCAACATTGCATTCAGAATTTAAAGTTTTAGATAGGTCTTGGTCCTCTGGCCAATGGCCCTTTTAATTTAGGGAAAAAGACAAATAGGTCCCTGACTTTTTAAGTTTTTGACAAATTCATCCCTGACAAAATTTAAATACAAAAAAGTCCCTGACTTTAACAAACGGAGGACAATTTAGTCCTTCCGTCTATTTCCCTCTCACACATCAAACGGAACAGGCTGACGTGGCTATAACGGTGTCCAGGTGTCCGTTACGGTGCCACGCTGGAAGGAAAAAAAGATCGAAGGACAAATAGGTCCTTACTGATCAAAACGACGTCGTTTTGATAAGGTAACCCTAATGAGATTTAAACTGGGTTTTCTGAAGTAACATACGCAGCACCTGTTCAGATTTGTTCATGGTGGTGTTGCTTAAATTGATGGCCAGTGATGGAAGCTCATCAATCAAGAGACAACGCGGAGGTGTTAGCAGACGACAGGAAGGCTCTTCTATAAATGCAGATCCATGTTCAGTTCAAGCTGGGGATGAGAAAGATTGCATCGCTCCAAAATGCTTCTGCGGGATGTATGCGATATTTTACATGTCGAAGACAAATGCCAACCCAAACAGACTATTCTTCGGATGCCCATTCTTCAAGGTAAGCTCACAATTTTTCGTGTATACGGATGAAGTGGAGAGTTTTTTTTTTACCAACATATTTTCATACTATCTGAATTGATTTAGGTGAAACAACCATATTGTAAATTCTTTGTGTGGGTTGATGACCATGTTGGAAGAATTGGGTGCATGGAGCCAACAAAAGAATTGGGTGACAATCAGAGCTTAAATGTTGAAGAACATTTTGGGAAGTCTGAATTGGAGAACAGAATGGCTGATCTAGAGCAAAGGATAAATTACCTAGAGAACAAGAAAAGCAGTAACTTCTGGGTCATAGTTCTAAACTTGATTGTTGTAGTTGTTGGTCTTTGTTTATTTAGGGTATGAAAAATATGAAAAAAATGTGGATTGTAATGAATTATATCTGTTAACTATTTTAGCTAATATAAATGAAAGAAAGAAGATTTTAATTATCTATATCTTGTTGGCTTGAAATAGATATAGAATGTGTGTAACATACATGTTTACTTTTAAGAGATGAACCTAAATCAGAAAGAAGCCATATATAATTCATTCAATCAATAATAATTCATTCATTCAACCTAAACCATATTATAGGAATATTGTCATACCACAACATAATAACATCTAGGATAAGTAACTGTAGCAAGTATATCAGCCCGCAGATTCCAAAATACAAATTCATAAGCAACTAAATTGGCTAAAATAAAGTTTGCCAATATGTATTACAACCAACTATTGCAGCGAAAAACTAATTTTTTGTTTCCAAAATAAGTCTGGAACAAGCACGTCACTTTGTTTGGTTCTTGAAGCCTGGATTTGGTATAAACTTGAATAGTCCTGTTGTGGCAGAAGTTGTTGCTGCCAGTGTCTCCTTTGATACTCCTCCACTAGATGTTGTTGTCACACTTGTTGAAATTTGTGGAGCAACTTGAGTCTGAGTTGTAGTTGGTGCAGGTGGCCTTTTGATTGGTTGCTTTGGCCTAAATTTAGCTGGTTTTTTGAAATGAGTATGTTTTGTTGTCTTGATTGGTGCTTGGTTGAATGGTGCTGCATGTGAAGAAGTGTCCTGTGCTTGTTCAGCTGGAGCTGCCTGTTGTGTATTCTGGCCAGCCTACAACATTTATAATGAAGACACATAAATCCTTTAACATTTATAATGAAGACACATAAATCCTTTAACATTTATAATGAAGACACATAAATCCTTTAACATTTATAATGAAGACACATAAATCCTTTATCATTCATAACGAGGACAACTAAATCCTCACGTGCTTTGTTACCTCAGGCTCTGGAGCAGATTGGGATAATGGAAGTTCCACTAGTGCCTGACTACTTGAGTTCTGGTGCTTTGGTTTCCTGGTTTTAGGCTTCCAGTTAGGATTAGATGGTGCTCCCTTGCATGTCTTGTAGTTGTGACCCTTCTCGCCGCACTTGCTACATGTTATGCGAAATGTTTTTCTTACCTTGTCCCCTTGGATCAAATCCTCTACTGGATCCTTCTTTCTTTTATGCACCTTTGGCCTACCAATGGGCCTCTTGATAGGTGGAGGAGTTGGCTTGATATAACCTGTTCTATGCCAATATTCTTCACTGGGAACTGGTTGGATTGAGTGTGCATAAGTCAGATAGATGGACTCCATGCAAAGCCATTTGTGCACATACTCTTCTGGCTTATCATGCTTCTTCCTAATAGCAGCAATCGCATGAACACAAGGCATTCCTATAATTCCAAAATCACATAAGCAATCTAGAATACATTACTTAGCAAAACAAGTTTTCAATCAAAGAGTAAGTAAGTCAACCTGTTAGTTGCCACATGTTGCATGAACAAGTATGCTTCATCAAATCAACATCAACTTTTGATGCTTTGCGACTCACTTCAAACCGCTTCCTCTCGTTGTCACCTGTCCATACTGCATTCCATCTGTTGCTGGGCTTAATCAATCGGCCAAGTCTTTTTTGCTGTACGGGAGCAAGCTTTCCAGGATAATTTGATAGTAGAGTGATATGCTTCGTCATTCTCCGCATGACATAACAGCGCAACTCTTCACACATTGTAAGAATGGGCTTCACTCTGTACTTTCCTATTTTGGCATTCCAGGATTCACACATATTATTTGTCAAAGAATCAACCTTGGGGCCATGGTTAAGGTAAGCCTTCACCCACACCCGAGGATCAAATCTTGTAAGATACTCCCACGCCTCTTCATTAATCTTCTTAAGCTTTTCCATAGTCTCTACAAACTCAGGAGGGGTTGAACAACTTGCACACTCCCAAACCACATCTCTGACTTGCAGATCCTTAAATCGGTTGATGAAGTTTTTCCACATATGCATCACACAATTACGATGTGGTGCTTCGGGCATCACCTCTTTCATTGCTTCAAGAAGACCCTGAAAGTAGCAGAATATCATCTCAAAATAAACAAAAAAGCATTAAAAAGTGTGATGTAGTTCACAGAATGTTGAAGAGTAAAATACAGGAACTTCAACAATAGTGTACAAGGGTATATCAGCAAGTGAAAAATTAATGCAGCAGCCCCTGCCTTGGCTAATGAGAGTAAAAGCTTGTTCATTGATTAAAACACCATCTAACACATTAGCAAAGGCAATTCACATAGGTACAGGTCTAATATAATAAACATTCATCCAAAGGCTTATTTCATAGAACGAACATGACACTGTCATATGAAGAGAGCTCCACAATCCAAATTAAAGATCAGCACCAACACTTTAATTAGTTGTAGCTAAATATCTGGTGTAAGTCTCAATAACTCAAGTTTATAAATTTTTGAAAAATTAAATCAAATGCATAAATAAAGTAATGTTAATAAACAAATGCCAAGTAATGTTGACTAATGCTAACTAACCTTGGCTAATGTTAACTAATGCTAACTAATATTGACTAATGCTAACGCTAACTAACCTTGGCTAATGTTAACTAATGCTAACTAATGCTAACTAATGTTGACTAATGCTAACGCTAACTAACCTTGGCTAATGTTAACTAATGCTAACTAATGTTGACTAATGCTAACTAATGCTAACTAATGTGATAAAACTTAGAGATTGCAATTTAGTAAAAAAAAGTTAGAAACAGAACAACACTTAATTTCTGCATAATTTTATAAACCAAAAGCCTCATAATATAAGCATAATGAACTAGATTTCAGAACATAAGGATAAACAAATATATTACTAACTTTTTGTTGATCCGACATAAAGTTCCATCCATGCACACTTGCATTCCCAAGATCTTCTTGTAAGAGAGTTAAAAACCATTTCCATGACTCCTTTGTTTCTGATCCGACAACAGCATAAGCAATGGTATAGAAATGATTATTGGCATCTTGGGCAATCGCTGAAAGTAACTGTCCACCAAAGTACCCCTTGAGAAAGCATCCATCCAAATATATTAAAGGTCTACAGCCACTCTTGAAGCCTTTTTTGCATGCATCCAGGCATATATATATCTTATCAAACACTGGTGGGGATTGTGGAATTGGAATCACTTCTAAGAGTGCAGTAGATCCAGGGTTGCTGCGTAAGAGTTCGAATAGATAATCCCTCAGCTTTCCATATTGCTCACTCTCGCTTCCGACAATTCTGTCTCTTGCCTCCTTTAGTGCCCTGTAAACCATCTTATCATTAGGGTGTATCCCAAACTCATCTTTCAGAAAATCACTAGCCTCCTTCCTAGTCATCTGAAGATGGATAGCTAGCCTTTTTTCAATTTTGTTGCTCAGCCAGTGTTGGTCAGCAGCATTACTCCCCATGTCCCTTGCACATGTATGCTCAGATTTAAAAGTTTTAACCTGGAAGCACCTAAGAGAATTATTGTAGGATACATGTACAACCCATGGACATTCTTCTCCTTTGCAGCCCACCCGAACCCTTTCTTTATCATTTTTAATCCACTGAAGCTGCCTACCCTCAGATATGAACAAGTCCTTCACCACTTCTTTAAAATCATCAAGAGTTGCAAACTTGGTGCCTACTTCAAAGTGGCCTTCTCCAAATCCATACTCATCATTGAACTCGGGCCAGTGTTGCTTCTCAGCTTCTTCATCAGAGAAAACAGGGGTATGCAAATCCTCTGAATGGTATTCATAATCATACTCTGAATCAGTGCAGCTTGAGTGTTGGTCAGACCCATTACTAGGCCCACTACTAGGCCCACCAGTTTTCAACGAAGGCCCAGCTCGTTGGTCTACACTGGGTCCAACACCTGGTTGTACATTGGGAAGTTCTCCACCAATATTTGATCTATTCTTCCTTGGTGCATCCTGCCTCTTTAGTGGATCCTTCTTCTTCTTCTCTTTCATTTTCCTCTTTGGTACAGCCACTTTTTTTCCCTTGTAAGTCATACTTCTCTTTTTGTTGGTACGTTTCTCTTCTCCACTGCTATTCTCATCATCACTATCATCATTATACCCCGGAGGTGGAGGTTTGTAAGGTTCATCCTCCGTACTCTCGTAGCCGTCATCAGAGGAGGATGTCATCAGATTATCACAGATGTCATCTAGTTCTATAGACTCAACATTTCCAGTTCCTGCATTCCCGCCTCCTGCTTCTTCTACATACTCAGGTTCATTGACAACATGATCAAAGTAAACATGAAACTCATCTTTTTCTTCATTCTTAATCAAATTGTCACACAATTCACGAATCCCATTATCCCCTGTTAAACGATGAAACCCAGATTCTATATTACTGGCTGTACTATCAAATCAGTATATTGCCTTGTAGCCAGGATACCCTAAACCCTCATACAACTTCACCAAATCACCAAAGTTTATAAAATCTATGTCCATCTCTGGAAATTTTTCTACTTTTTCATTCACATAAACAAGTCTCCCATCACCATTCCTCACAAACTTTCTTCCATGGTGAAAAACAGGAATTACATATCTATCAGTCATCTGTAATTTTCAAACAAAAAAAAATCAACCCACAATGCATAGAACCCTCAGAATCTTTCAAATGAAGACAAAATAACATTTTTCAAATAGATTAAAACAGAAAGCAACCATAGCAGAATGCATTTACATGCATCACACCATACACTAAATGGAACTCTAACGCGAATGCCATCATGAACGTTGTGGACTTGCTTACCTTGATTGATGATTGAACTTCTTCAGCATACGAACTAAGTCTCTCCTACTCCACCTTCTTCGATGACACTTCAGTTTCGAGCCACAGGGAAGGAAGCTCTGGCTTGATGAAGGGGTTAGGGCAGTATATGGTAATTTCTGTGTTGGCAAAGGGTTTTTATTAAGAATTGATTACCTTATCAAAACGACGTCGTTTTGATCAGTAAGGACCTATTTGTCCTTCGATCTTTTTTTCCTTCCAGCGTGGCACCGTAACGGACACCTGGACACCGTTATAGCCACGTCAGCCTGTTCCGTTTGATGTGTGAGAGGGAAATAGACGGAAGGACTAAACTGTCCTCCGTTTGTTAAAGTCAGGGACTTTTTTGTATTTAAATTTTGTCAGGGATGAATTTGTCAAAAACTTAAAAAGTCAGGGACCTATTTGTCTTTTTCCCTTTAATTTATACGTAACACTCTATCTAATTGTTCCCTGTTAAATATTTATTTGAAATTAAAAGTATAATTAAAATGGTTGAATTTATGAAAATAGAAAAAATAATTTATAAAATTACATTTGAATAATTATTCTCTCGTCCATTACTTAGGGATATGTCTTGACAAAATTAATATTATATTAATGATTTAAACCATTTTTTGGATTTCATAAAATAGTCTTTTTTTTCCTCTATATATTTTTACTTTAGTCCAATAACATTTAAGTGTCTTAACTTTAGTATTTACTATTTAACACTAGTTAGCTCCGTTAATTTGTTCCATTAAGTATTGATACAATAAGTTAAATGTTGACACATCTTATTCTTATCATACTATTTAAAAAAAAAAAAAATCACTTTTAGCATTGAACAGAGCAATTGAACGACATAGACCAAAATAGAAATCTTATAAATTTTACTGGATTAAAACCAAAAGAAAAAAATTTATATATAGGACGAAAAACTGATATTAATTTGTTAAGTAAAATAATTTTTTAATAATGTAGAATTAATTATTTATAAAAGTAATAAGAGTAATTATTCGAATTAGTCCATAAAATTTTTAAAATGAAACACTTTAATCCTCTAGAATTTAAAATATACAAAATAATTTTCAACATTTATTTTTATTACATAATACGATTTTTTTTTCTATTAGTCACTAGTAGTGATGCTGACATAAAATATTAATTGACACGTAATCATAAAGTATTTATGTATGTGAATAAATTATAAATTATTTTGAAAAGACATTATTTTTAAAAAAATTAAATAATTTAAAATAAATGAACTCATATTTATTTTTGATAGTACAAAATTTTAATTTAATTTGTAGATATCATATTCTATGATCATTCTTTAATAATGAAAAAAAAATAAATTAGATAATATTCTTTGAAGAAATGAGAGAACTCCCATTTAACATAAAAAATTTTATATAAACAATTAGAAATATTTGTATAAATACTTATGAAGGCATTATTTTAGAATTAACTTGCGTCTAATGCAAATTAAGTTATTTCGAAATTTAAATTTGTAAGTTTTGATCAATTACAAGGTCAATGTGGATCATTTACAAAATTTCAATAATATGAAACTCCTAATACTTTATAATATTTGAAAAAAAAATCTTGGCAAATTCAAGTGTTTTTTTTTATGTTTCTTAAAAAATTCTGAGAATTTACTAGTTGTAATGTTGTAAAAATAAACTTTTATTTGAAATTGTTTGTGCTACTAAAATTAGTAATTGTGCCCAAAAAAATAAATTTTTTAACTTAGAAATATTTTTAAAGTTTATTTTATAAAATATTAAAAATATTCTAATGGACTATTATTTTAAAAATTTAAAAAATTTTTTAGAAATCGGATTGAGAATTTTAAAATTTTCTGAGAACTGTTGTGTACTTCACTCTGAAGATTGACTATGTGAATATTTAACAGTTATGTGTGTGAATTAATATTTTATATCAGTAATCGTTTTTAGTGACTAATGGAAAGGAATTATATTGTCTAACAAACCTAAATATTAGGGATTGTTCTATATATTTTAAAATATAAAAAGAGATAATATTCAATTTAGTTCCTGAACTTGTACGCGAGCCTTAATTTAGTCTCTAAAATTTTAATTGCCTCTATTTAGTCTCTGACTTTGCGAATGTGACTCATGTTAGTCACTCGAATAATTTTCGACACACAAACATTAAGGTTGTGTTTGTTTTTAGAGACAGGACAGAACATGACACTGAAACGGAGACAATAGGACAGAGACACTAAAAATTATCTTTTGTGTATTGTGTTTGGATACGATGGACAAGACACTAATGTAATGTCTAGTATTATGTTTGGATACACATGGACAAGACTAAAATATTATATGAAATGACTAAAATGGCCCTATGATTCTAAATTTTCTACATCAATACAAATTAATTTAATAAAAAATAAAAGAATTATCTACCCCCAATAAAAAATTCTACAGAAAGGAGAGAGTACCTGGAAAAGAAAGAGATAGAGAAAGAACAGGAAGAAAAAAGTATCTCTGAACAACGCAATAGGAAAAATAAGAAGGGGTAATAGCGAAAAAAAAAAGAAAACAAAATTTATAAAATTGTCTGTGTCCACTCTTCCAAATCCTGTGTCCATTATTGTCCTTCGTGAAAGAGTGGACACAAAAGTATAAAAAACTGTCTCGGACAATATGTACACTGTCCATGTCTCTGCTTCCAAACACTTTTTAAACAAGTGTTGTCCATGTCTCCGTGTCCTGCCCCCCAAAAACAAACGCTACCTAGCTAACGTGGATAGCCGGATACCACGTTAGACTTTATAAAACGTCGTCATTTTTATTTTGGTATTCTAAAAGCTGAAAAAACATCATAAACTGTGTTTATTAAAAATTTTCTTCCCAAAACAAGTAATCCGGCATCAATTTTGGACAATTTGAGGTCAATATTAACCAAAACGACAGGGGTGAAGTTAGATAAAATATTAGAGGGAGACAAAAAATATTTATACAATAAAATAAAACTAAAATAAAATTTTAAAAAAGGCTAAACTGAAATTTACATATAATTTATATGTAAAAAATTAAAATTAGGAGGTCATTATTCCCCTTTCTCACTATGTGACTGTGTCACTGCAAAATGATATATTTTATAAGTTTTAGTATGGTATTTGACTATCTATGTCAGGACTCTAAAAGTATTTGTGTATCAGAAATTGTCCAAATAATTAATGTGACGTTTATAAAATTTAAGAATTAAATAGAGATAATTAAAATTTTAAGAATTAAATTAAGAGTCACGTATAAATTTAAAGATCAAATTAAATATTAATTCATTTAAAAGACTAAAGTGTTTTATTTTAGAAACTTAAATAAATATTTTAGAGTATTATTTTTTTATATTTTTAAAAGTGAATTAATTTAAAATGATAATTTATATTTAAATTGATAGATAAAATGAAAATAATTTTATATTAAAAAGATAATGTCATCTTGATAAAAAATTAAAATTTTATCGTTTGTATAATTATCTTGATAAAATAATTAAAAATAATGTAAAATTTTAATTAATTTGAGACTAAATATTAAAATGATAAATCTTATTTTTAGTTTTAAATCACTATGTATAATATAAAATCTAATAAATTTTAAAATGAAATCAAACTTAAACTAACATGAAAGATATTCTAGTTAGCTTTTAAATTACTTTGATGAATGCTGACTTTTTCTTTTCTTTTTTTGTATATGATGAATGTTCTATTTAGCACCAAAAATAACATTTTAAAAAATTTATTAGAAGAATAAAATATTTTTCAATAATACAAGCGAGTAAATGGCATAAGCTAATTTATTCAATTAAGTTTCTATGAATAGAAGGTAGGAAAAATAATTTACTAAATTAATAACATAGGTTATGAGTTATGACATCTTGATTGGAGTTAATCATGTTATCTCAAGATATCTAACTGCATTTATTTATTTATTTAAAAGAGAGTGAGAACTATATAGGAGGGAGTAGATTTTTTTTAGTAGAAAAAAAATTGGATAGTCTTCAGTATA
>NC_029789.2:139634055-139634390 GCF_000816755.2 Arachis ipaensis | reverse complement strand
TTTTTATTATTTTTTTTTTTTATTTAATTTTGGTTCCACTTATAAAATTAAATGTGAGAGATCACACTTTATTCTCTCAAGCATTAAAAAAATAGAGAAAATCTATTTCTCTATATAGGATAAGGGAGATATGGGTCCCACAAAAGGGTTGGGGGTCCTCAACAGCTGGATTAGGCTGTCATCACGTTTCCAAAGGAATAGAAGGACGAGCTTGAATTAGATAGGTAAACTACTTTTAAAGTTTTTAACTTTTAAGCATTTTTAGGTTAAGATAAATGAAATAATAGTTTCAAAGTTTTATGATTAAAGAATCATCATATTAATATAGTTTTTTT
>NC_029789.2:139633343-139633662 GCF_000816755.2 Arachis ipaensis | reverse complement strand
CAACGATGGAAAAATGAATTAATAAAATGAGTATAAAGTATAAACTATAATTTTTTTTTTTAAAATATATGGCACTAACCCAAAGTTCTCTCAAGTCTCAATGTTCACATGCAGAGTTCATGATGAATTAATTCTTCTGTATCTATCTTCTTGATTTCATTTCATTTTTTTTCTTTGTGAATTTATAATTTAATTCCTATAGTATAAACTTGTATGACCCTCCAATTTGGAAGTTAGTTATCTAATAAATCCAGCTTGATCTTAAGGAATGGAAAACCATATCATGGTTGCGGCGTTGATGAGATCTCATTTTATTCTA
>NC_029789.2:139617699-139632794 GCF_000816755.2 Arachis ipaensis | reverse complement strand
AATTTATACCTAAAAATTAAAATATAGCTCCATGTGCCATTTGACAGATTTGTTCACTAAAGACAAAGTTTTTTTTTTTCAACCTAAACCTGCTACAAAAAGACAACGGAATTTTAAAATTGTGTCAATTGCGGTTTAACTAAATGTGGAATCGAATTCAACTTTTATTTGGGAGGAAATAGTTTAATTTAGGAAAAAAGCAAAAAGTATTTTTAATAATGTATTGTCTTGTCTTGTCTTAAAAATAGCATATTGATTAAAAGATAAAAAAAAACAAAATTCGTGTGTAGATAATCACAGTTTCTTAAACTAAATTAATTTTATTGCTAATAGTAGAATTCACATACTAATAATAATGTACAAAATAGATAAAAAAAAAATAGATAAAAGAGAAGAAAAAGAATGTTATATACTGTTGAGACTTGCTTTTATTAAAATAGTAGAAGAAACCATAGTAATATAGAGTAGTTGTGGCACATACACCATGCTTTACATTTACTCGTATTAGATTAACAACTATTTAACTTTTATATAAAGAGTAAAGTATCGTTTTTGTCCTAATGTTTGGGGTAAGTTTTAAAGTTGTTCCTAATATTTCAATCATCCTATTTAAGTCGCTAACGTTTTAAAATTGGTTCAATGTTGTCCTGCCGTTAGGAATCCGTTAATAAAATTGACGGCGGGACAAAATTGAGACGCTTTTGAAACTTTAGGAACTTAAACAGAACGAAAACATTGGGGACAAAAATGATACATAGGAATAAATTTTAATTTTATCCTATAATAATATTAATTTTTTACTGTATATAATATTCAATTATTTTTAATCACATCTAACTAAATTATACTTAATCACACTACTTTCATTCTAAATAAATTTTTTTATATTTTTATATTAATTTATAACTGTAAGTGTAAAATTATAAAAAAATAAATTTATTTAGAATGAAAGTAATGTGATTAAGTGTAATTTATTTAGATGTGATTAAAAAATAATTGAATACCATGCACAGTAAAAAATTGATATTATTGAAGGATAAAACTAAAATTTATTTCTATGTATCGTTTTTATTTCCAACGTTGTTGTCCTATTTATATCCCTAACGTTTCAAAATCGTCTCAATTTTATTCCGCCGTCAATTTTGTTAATGGATCCCTAACGACAGGACAACATTGAGTCAATTTTGAAACGTTAGGAACTTAAATAGAACGATTGAAACGTTAGGGACAATTTTAGGATTTACCCCAAACGTTGGAACAAAATCGATACTTTACTCTTATATAAAGCCTATGCTGTTATGTGATGTTCAGGGGTGAATTTTGTTATCACCCTAAACAAAGGTTTTGATATTTATTGCAAAAATTAAATAGCTTATTATTTATTTAGACACTTTTTGTCAAACTTGGTTTTACTACATATTAGTTTTAAGTGTTAATAAATGCATATAAATATATTTGAAAACGAGATAGAGAAATAAGAAAATTGAATTTTTTTTTTATCGAGGAATTAAGGGTGCATTTAGTTTGTGTTCATATTCTATCCCAAACATAAGGCCAAGCATAATAAGGATAAAGGACCAACCTTGGAAGGTGGTCTCTCACCCAATACTCGACCTCTTTGAAGAGGTCAAACATCAACTAAGGAGTCCAGCTCCACTTATCCAACGCGACAAGGTCACTACTTCTAGAAAGTAGTGACTAGATCCCTATCTCCACCTAAAAGATAGACTCCAACGAACTCCCAAGATATAAGATAAGATAAGATGGAACTACCGCAACAAAGAAAGTCCTCAAACTCTACTATAAATACACTGGCACCCCAAGTATAACTCACGTTCTAATCTACTAAAAACCTGCTCAAAGCCCTTGCTAACTTAAGTATCGGAGTCTCTTGTAAGTATCACCCCTTACCTCCTCATGAGGAACTCGGGCAGGCGGCACCTCGGCATAACAAGTCGGACGCTGCCATACATAGGGACCTGAACCTCACGTTCGGGCCCAAATCAAAGTTTCAGGTAACTCTCGGAACATTGATACCGTTGCTGGGAACCTGGAATTTGTCCCATAACGATGACGAGCAACCAGCGTGAAGATGGCCATACGGCCTCTGAATCTGAAGGAGAGGCTCAACCTAAGGGCAACACCATTATACTGCCACCACCACCACTACCTCAACCACGGGGAGAAGGACTAACGGCTAATCCTCGACCAAGGCGGGTACGATCAAAAGTTCGTCACTCCGAAGAAGAAGAACCCCCACAAGCAGCCAAAATACTAGGCCTCGTCTGAGGTCAGCGAGATCGACTAGAGAAACTTAAATACCACGCGAAAAGACAACGGAGGCCGAACGAGAACTACAGAGAGAAGTAAGATGACGGAGGGAGCTAGAGGAAAAGCCCCTAAAATTAGAAACAGATCTTTGAAGCCGAACTACCCGGACAAATTGGGAAAACAGCCCCTTGGGGGAAGATGACCCATTCTCTGAAGAGATCATGCGGACCAAAGTCCCGAGGAACTTTAAAACCCTTGACATGGACCTCTATGACGGGACGACTGATCCCAGGCACCATCTCAGCAACTTCAAGAGCATAATGTACCTAGCAAGTACCTCAGACGCTACCCGTTGTAAAGCATTCCCGACCACCCTGACTAAGGCAGCCATGAAGTGGTTCGACACCTTACCTCCCAGATCAGTAATTAGCTTCGACGACCTATCCCGAAAGTTCTTGACTAGGTTCTCCATTCAGAAGGATAAACTAAAACACGCACCGAGCTTGCTAGGGGTCAAACAAGAGGTCGAAAAAACTCTCTGCGATTACATAGAAAGGTTCAATAGGGCATGCCTGGAAATCCTGAGCCTACCCACTGAAGCTTGATCATGGTATTAGTCAATGGTCTCAAAGAAGGCCCATTCTCCTAGTCAATTTCCAAACAACATCCGAGCTCTCTAAATAAAATTCAGGAAATGGTAGAAAAGTACATCAACATGGAGGAGAACTCTCGACTTAGGGAACCTCTGGCTCGGCCAAACCTGCCCTACCAAGCCGGCGAGAAAGATAAGGAACCTAAAAGGAAAGAAGAACAGAGCACAGAGAAGCCCTGGAAATACCACAATTACACTCCCCTTAGAGTCTCACTAGTAGATGTGTATCAAGAGGTATGCCACACGGAGAAGCTCTCCCCTCCCCCCACATCCGATCAAACACAAAAGGGAGGATGTCGGATAGAGTACTGCGAATACCACAAGCTCTACGGACATTCCACCAATAAGTTCTATTACTTAAAAAATGTCATAGAAAGGCTGGTAAGAGAAGGCCGGCTAGATAGATACCTAGCCAGCAGATCGGATGATCCAAAGAAAAGAAGAAGGGACGAAGGGGAAGAACAACAAGAGCGTCCACCTCAGACCCCAGAGCGACATGTACACATGATCAATGGGGGGTTTGCTGGAGGAGGAATATCAAAATCATCCCGGAAAAGGCACCTCAAGGAGGTATATCAAGTTGGGAAAAGCATTAAACTTCCCGATTTGCCAACCATCTCATTTACTAAAGAGGACGACGAAGGGATAACACCAGGACACGACGACCCGGTGGTAATAACGATAATTTTAGCAAATGCCAACCTCCACAGAATCCTGAACGATCAGGGTAGCTCGGCGGATATCTTATTCAAATCCACTTTCGATAAGCTTGGGCTGGAAGAAAGGGATCTAAAGGCCTACCCGAACAGCCTGTTCGGGTTAGGGGACACACCAATCCAGCCCCTCGGGTACATCTCCCTATACACCACATTTGGAAAGTGTACAAGATCAAAGACACTAAGCATAGATTACATCATTGTTGATGTTAACTTGGTGTACAACCCTTTGATAGGTCGGACCGCTCTGAACTAACTTGCGGCTGTTGTCTCAATGCCTCACATCTGTATGAAGTTCCCCACAACAGAAGGGATTGCCACCATTAAAGGAGACTAGATCGAGGCTAGCACGAAAATGCTATAACGAAAGCCTCAACCTAAAAGGGAGTTTGAGAGGCAAGGAGGTCAATACAATTAAGTTGGGAGGAATCCAAACTCGGGAATAGCTACACCCCCAACCCAGAGGCAAGACGGAAGAAATAAAGATCGGAGACCACCCGGATAAGACCACCAACATAGGGGCTAATCTGAAAGGAGACTTCAAGAAATAACTTTGCGTGGAAGGCCTCGGACATGCCAGGCATAGACCCCGACCTGATGTTCCACAGACTGGCAGTATACCCAGGCTCCCGACCTGTTTAGCAAAAGCGTCGGAAGCTCGGGCCCAAAAGGACATAGGCCTTAGAAGAGCAAGTATAGGCCCTACTACAGGCAGGATTCATAAGAGAAGTAAAGTACCCACTATGGCTAGCTAACGTCGTTTTGGTGAAAAAACAAAATGGAAAATAGAGGATGTGCGTTGACTACACCGACCTTGACAAAGCCTGTCCTAAAGATCCTTACCCTCTTCCCAACATTGATGCTCTGGTCGACTTAGCCTCGGGCTACCGATATCTGTCCTTCATGGACGCGTACTCGGGATACAATCAAATCCCTATGTGCAAACCAGACCAAGAAAAGACCTCGTGTATTACTCTGAAGGTAAACTATTGCTACATAGTAATGCGCTTTGGATTGAAAAACGTAGGGGCTACATACCAGCGACTGATGAACAAACTATTTTCCTCCCACATAGGAAAACTCATAGAAGTGTATGTAGATGACATGCTCGTCAAAACCAAGGAGAGCACAACACTGTTGTCCGACCTCTCTGAGGTATTCGCCACCATAAGCAAACATGGAATGAGGTTGAACCCTTCAAAATGCACCTTTGCGGTAGAAGTCAGAAAGTTCTTAGGCTTCATGCTCACCCAAAGGAGCATATAAGCAAATCCGGACAAGTAGCAAGCAATTCTCAATATGAAGAGTCTGACCTGCGTCAAAGAGGTCCAACAACTAAATGGGAGATTAGCAGCCCTATCCAGGTTCCTAGCGGGATCAGCCCTGAAATCACACTCCCTCTACTCTATCCTAAAGAAGGGCAAACAATTCGAGTGGACCCCAGAATGCGAACAAGCCTTCAAAGATTTCAAAGACTTCCTAGGTCAGCCACCTATACTCACCCGACCTATAAAAGGAGAAGAGCTCGTTCCCAATCTAGTAGTGGAAAGTCGGGCCGTAGCGTCCGTGATGAGTCCATATTTTTCGGTATATTTTGGGTTGATTTGAATGGATTTCATCATATAAACCCGCATTTATTCATCCAAATAGCATGCTTTTGTGTTCTCTCCCTTAATTGAGTCTAAATGTGAAAACATGCTATTTTATGCTTATTTTGATCACTTTTATCCCACTTTTATGCCATTCGATGCCATGACATGTTTGTTGAGTAATTTTAGGTCCTAAAGGCAAGTTTGGCAAGGCAAAAGTGGAAGGAAGCATGTACAAAGGGAGAAAGCATGAAGAAAACAAAGGAGAAGCATATATTGGAGTGTACGTACGTGCGCACAACTACCTGTGCGTACGCACAAGAAGAAAATCAGCATGTGTGTGTACGCACACACCTGTGCGTACGCACATGTCCCAGCACGTGACTCACTTAATGGAAATCGCTGAGGGCAATTTCTGGGCCTCCAGAGCCTAGTTTTTGGACTTTCTGAAGCTGATTCTTCCTATATTAAACAAGGCCTCGTTAGTTTTTACATGATTTTCTCTTATTTTCTAGAGAGAGAAGCTCCCCCTCTCTCTAGAATTAGGTTAGGTTAGTTTAATTTCCTTTAATTTTAGTCTTTAATTCTTGTTTTAGTGTAGTTTCATTTATGTTTTCATGCCTTCTTGTCTTTATCTTCTTCATTTCTCTTATATTTCTTTTATTTTGTCATTTTTATGTTATGAACACTCTTTGTTAATTTTAATTTCAATTAATGCAATTTATGTTTTATATTCATTTATTGCTTTCTTTGGTTGTTATTGCTATTCTCTTGCTGTGGTAGCTTTAGAATTTATTTTAATGCATTTTAATATTATTTTATTTTCATGCACACCAAGTGTTTGATAAAATGCTTGGCTTAGTTTTTACATAGTTTTTCCTCACTCTTGGCTTGAAATTGGTGACTTTGGTGATCCTTGAGTCATTGATGTCCATTCTTGTTTGATATATTAGAGTAGTTAGTTGATTTGGTCTCCTTTGACTCTATGTGACCCCTTAGTGTTGACATAGGACTTAGGGATTGAAATCAACTATGCCTATTTGACTTATCTTCGATGTAAGGTTGACTAAGTAGGATTAACTCTTCATAATCATCATACGTTTGTGGTCAATGATTAGGATAGGTAACCCTAGCTCTCAATTACTTGCCAAGAGGTTTCTTGCATTTTAAGTTTTCTTTCTTTGTATTTAATTACTTTGACTTTTATTGCTTTGACTTTTATTTGCTTTAATGTTTAATTTCTTGCATGCTTAGTTTCACACTCTTGGTTGAGAAATTGGGTGTTGGGAGGTGGAATTGAGTTGTGGATGTCCATTCCGCATTGTGTGAGAATTATTAATTGGTTTGGTTTCCCTCGACTCTAACTGACCCACTAGTGTTGACTTAGGACTTAGGGATTGGAATCAATTATGCCCTTTTGACTAATTCTCTAGTAGGATTGACTAATTGGGATTAATTCCACATAATTGCCATGTTTATGGTCCATAACTAGGATAGGAATCCTTAATTACCCACTTCTTGCTAAGAGTCCTTTTTAGCATTCCATTTCCATTTTTATTGCCTTTACTTGCTTTCCTTTAATTCCTTACATGATCATTTACTTTCTTTCCATTTACATTACTTGCTCTCTTGCAATCATCCAACCCCATTTCCTCCCATAGCCAATAATCTTAGCACTTAATTGCAACTCCTAGGGAAGACGACCCGAGAGTTAAATACTCTCGGTTATTTTGTATTGGATTTAATATTTGATTATGAGAATTCATTGTTGGTTTGGACTATGCTACCAACGAATTGATTCTTGTTTTGATTGATTCTAAACCGGAAATAATTCTCTATATCAAATTTGGCGCCGTTGCCGGGGAGTTGCAATGGTGTTGTTGTTGGCTATTGTAAATATGTTAATATGTAAATAGCTTGCTCTTTGGTGCTCTTTTGTTTTTGTTGATGGTTAGAATTGGGATCCCGGAGGACATTGGAGATTCAAGCATTTGGTGGGAAAGTCAAGCACAAGCCACCATAGCAAGGGCTCTCCTAATTGTCTAACTTAAAGACATTAAATAAAAGTGCTTGGTAACATTATTCTAACTCTTCTCTTTTAATTTTGTATATATTTTGGCTTAATTGCATGCTTGCTTGTTTAAGTTAGCTTAGAATTAGTTTAATTTTGAGTTTAGATAGGTTAATTTTGGTTTGGATCATGAATTATGGGTTCTTGCATGTTTTGATTGGGCTAAGGCTTGGTACCTTAGATTTTGAAGAAAAATTTTGGGAAAAACAGGGCATGTGCGTGCGCACGCCCTTGTGCGCACGCACACAACAACGAAAATTCACCTTCTGTGCGTACGCACCCACCCAACTGTGCGTACGCACACAAGCCTTTATGCCCTCTGTTTGCAGCGCCAGCATGCCTTGTGCGCGCGCATTCCTCTGTTTTCTGCCACCTGTGCGTGCGCACGTACCTGTGCGTGCGCACGTATTCCCTCTTTCGCACCCTTTGTGCCAGCGCACAGGTTTGTGCGTCCGCATGCCAATTTGCATCCCTTCTGTTGGGAGCATTGGCACAACTTGTGCGCATGAACCCCTGCCCCTTCTAGCTTCTTTGCACACGCATGGACCTGTGTGCGCGCACACACATGATCCTTTTAAAAAAAAAAACCTTACCTGTGCGTGCGCACAGCATTGAGCGCACGCACAACCCTCAGCAACCCCTCTGCTCGCAGCACACGCACCCCTTGTGCGTGGGAACACCCCCCTCTTTTCCCTTCTGTGCGTCCACACACACCTCTGTGCATGCGCACAGACCCTTATGTCCCTTCTGCTCGCAGCGCCCGCACCCTGCTGTGTGCGCGCAGAACCCCATTTTTCGCCTAGTGTGCATACACACACGTACTTGTGCGTACGCACACCCCTGTTTTCTCACCACTTTCCTTCTTTTCTTCTCTTCTCTCTACTTCTTCTCTTCTTTTCCCCTCCACCCTTCTCTTCTCTTGCTTTTACCTTATTTTTCTACTTGTTTTACTTAGTTTCCATTGTATCTCTTTTTTATTTTCATAATTATATTAGTTTTGTTTAGTTATTTGTTAATTGAATAAATTGCAAGTGTTTGATTGATGTTGATTGGGTTGCTTCTTGCTTGAATTTTGGTTTAATTGTTAATGAATATGTGCACTGAGTATTGAAGCCTTGTTTAATTGCCTAGAAAAATTGTGAATTTGATTCGTATGTTGTAGCTACCATATGCATTAGACTTTATCCTTGTTTGGCATCTTGAATTTTGCACTTTTACTTTAGTGAAATTAAGTTGAACTACTCATTCATCATGATTTTTAAGTGAATATAATCACATAACAAGGTATTTGTTCCTTGTTAATGCTTTGCATTTTTTTTAGTCGACTTGACTTGATTTTTATCAAGACTTGCCACTTTTTGTAACAAGCACCTTATATATGTAATTATTTCATTAGTCCTAAGGATGCATAAGTAGTCTCTTTGCATCATGAAATTGGTTATTGTTGATTGTGCCATTTTTTTTCACCTTGCGCTTTCACCTGCACAATCTCACTATCCAATATATTTTATACTCAATTCACTTTTGTAGTTACCTAGGGTTGCTTGTGCCTTAAGTTTCCTTGCAACCTAGGCTACTTAATTGAGGACTGTGCTATTTCTTTTGATTATGAGGTTTCTATTTTTACCCCACCAATGTGTGTGTTCTAAACCGTGCGCATTTAGAATACACACATTGCCTTTCATAACACCACACACAACTTACTTCTCCTCAATTATTGTTTATTTCTTTATATAGCAACCCGGAGCCCCCGGAGCCCACCAGCTGAAGGTGGAGCCTCACAGTCCTTCACCCCCGGATCATGTGCATGCACGGAGGACCGTGTATTATTTAAGTGTGGGGGGGGGGATTGCTAACTTCAAGGGGGGAAAAATTTCTTTTCTTAGTCACTTTGCAATACTCTTTTT
Organism: Arachis ipaensis; assembly: GCF_000816755.2. NCBI lineage: Eukaryota > Viridiplantae > Streptophyta > Magnoliopsida > Fabales > Fabaceae > Arachis > Arachis ipaensis. The sequence continues at coordinate 139,623,588 of NC_029789.2, read as the reverse complement.
GTTCTTTTTTCCTTAATTTTTGCAAAATTTTGTTCTTGTTTGCATTTTGTTTGGTTTGTTTGGATATATCTCTTTAATGCTTATAGTTATATGATAGTAAATACTTGCATGTTCACAAAATTACACGCTAGTCCACAATGTTTTATACAAAAGAGGAATCTCAATAACCGTCTTGAAGTGTGTACTAACTTATAATACAAAGGAAGTCTTGGAGGAGGCATCTGCGGCAACCACTTGGGAGCTCGGCCACTAGCTAAGAAGGTGATCCGAGCTGGTTTCTTTTGGCCGACCATACAAAGGAAAGCACCTGAGTTCGTCAAAAGGTGCCCACCATGTCAGAAACACGCCAACTTTCACGTCGCTCGGCCCGAATAGCTAATCAGTGTGACCTCACCATGACCGTTCGCAAAATGGGGCCTCGATCTACTCGGGCAATTGCCACAAGCTCCAGGACAAGTCAAATACCTCATAGTAGGGATTGACTACTTCACTAAGTGGATCGAGGCAGAGCGCTTAGCAACTATCACTACCCAAAGAAGTCAAAAATTCCTATACAAGAATATTGTCACAAGGTTCGGAGTCCCCTACTCCATTACCACAGACAACAGTACCCAATTCACTGACTCCACCTTCTGAAAGTTGGTGGCCGACTTAAAAATCAAACACCAGTTCACTTGAGTAGAACACCCCCAGGCCAATGGACAGGCTGAAGCAGCCAATAAAGTTATACTGGTCGGGTTGAAGCGCCAACTACAAGACGCAAAGGGGGCCTGAGCTGACAAACTCCCTCAAGTTTTGTAAGCATATCGGACTATCCCACACTCCACGACAGGGGAATCACCCTTCTGACTTGCTTACGAAATGGAGGCCATGATTCCAATAGAAGTTACCAAAGAATCACCTAAGGTAGTATTCTACAATAAAAGAGCTAACACCCAGGCACAAAAAGAAGAGCTCGACCTCCTCCCAAAAGTCCGAGAAAGAGCTCGGATTAGGGAGGAAGCTCTAAAGCAAAGGATGGCTCTAAGATACAACCAAAAGGTGGTCAAAAGGAACTTCAGCACCAACGACCTCATCCTGATCTGGAACGACATCAGGGTGCAAAATTCAGGAGAAGGAAAGTTATCCGCTAATTGGAAAGGACCTTATAAGATAACAGGTGTCCAAGGCAAAGGTTACTACAAAGTGTCCGACCTCCAATGGCGGGAGCTCCCGAGGTCTTGGCACGCGTGTAACCTACGAAGGTACTATAATTAGAAAGCAAACCTTGTGCGGAGGTGTACTCTTTTTTCCCAATTTTAGGGTTTTTAATGAGGCACCAGCACAAGGGCTAGGGGTGCCCAAGCACCCAAGATTCTGTAAAAAGTTCTATTCTTTCTAATAAATGACCTATCTCATTTTCTCCATCTCTACTCCTTTAAAAAAGTTTCCTGTCTGAAGACACATTAATTTAAGCTTGACAAATCGCAAAAATCATTGTCCGACTTAAAAAGAGTCAGCAAGATAAAGCGACGAGGTCAAAATTAATGTAAGAAGTTACATAAACAGCTCGTATAAAACGATCTCAATGAGATCGGACTAAAAACAAGCAGTAAAAGTAACTTACTAAAGGCCAACTACTCGAGGTCAGACCTACGAAAGGAAATTCAACGACCACGAAAAACCTAGCTTCATCTCAAAAAGCAAAAGGGTTTGAATCAAGCACTATTATAAAAGTTGCAAAAGATAATCGATAATAAAGAGTTCAAAGCGAATACCAACTATTACAAAATTAAAGTGTCAAAGACCCACAAGTCGGGCCATCTCAAAAAGACAAACTGAAGGAAAATCAAAGGGAGTTGAGGTTCTCCCCTGTCACAACATCCTTGACAAGGGAAGATCGGGGAAGAACAGTGACTGGAACAGCCTCGATGACCTCAGGAGATGAAGGAGAAGCCTCCACATTGACGACCTCGGGCTGCCTTAGGGTCACAAGGTTCCCAACACGAACCTCGGAAATGGAAGGAGTCTAACCGGCCTTAGGGTCGGACACGGGCTCCTCCTCCTCATCATCCGGGGCAGGGACAATCTTCCCGTCAACAACAATATTATCAGTACTGAACAAGTAAAGATCCAGGTTGGGGGCCAGAACCCGAACTTGGGCCTTTAGGTTCTCATACATCTCATTCATACCCCCGACCACATGTCTCTGAAGCTCGGCAAAGTCTTCCCGGACGGTTTTCAGATCCTCCCGCATATTGATCAACTCCCCATAAGTCCGAGAATAACTCCCTTGGCCCTTTTCTTCATCTCCTCCGCCAGTAGTGAGCCGCCTCAGCTTTAAGTGCTCGAGCACGGGCTTTCTCCAATTCCGACTCCAACTTAGCATTTTTCTCCTCCATCTTTGCCATCAAACCACTCAACCTCTCTACATTAGCTCGAGCAGAGTTCAAGAATGCCTGAGAGGCACGAATAGGAGCTTTCTTCAGCTCCTTAGCCAAGGCAGTGTTCACCCCAGCCATCCGAATGCAGTTGCGAGTCATGTCCTGCAGATGGTTTAGAATGGACACGTCATCGATTGATATATGACTATTAGGCAGGATATGCTTCTCGCTCTAAGCAAAGCCGTCGAAATCCTTGTCATTAATACCTAACTCCCTAGTAGTCTTCTGCCTCTTGGGGGATGGCTCGGAAAGAGATGGGGATGACGGGGCCCCCGAACTCACTAACGGTGGTTCGGGAGAGACTAAGCGGACAGAGGGAGTAGGAATGATCTTTCACTGAGCGGCCGGACCGGAACTCGGCTTCTTTGGCGAAGGTCAGGAAGAAGAGTTTATGGCTTCTTGGATCTGGAGATTACGAGCAGCAACCGACTTCTTCGTGTTTCATAGGAATCTCATCGAAGAAGATTTTGATTCCATTTCTGAAAAAGAGCTCGAAGACACAAAATTGTCATAATCACAAAAATATAGCACCAAGATAATGAGAAAAGCTAGAGGTTGGAGAACTACCTAACTCGGACCGGAGAAGACTGGGATCCCCTAAGAATCTCTTCGTATCCAAGTGAGGAGCTCGACCCCAGCACTCTTCCAACACACCGACAAAGGCCCGTTCGATCTCATCTAAACTATCTAGGGTATACTTTGTTACTACAACGTTCTCTTGCCAAAAAAGAGGAAAGGAAAGCTCATCACTCTCATCAAGGAAGAAAGGCCGGACACCCTCCACTGCCCGAACTTTGAAGAAATGATTTTTAAAATCATGAAATGACTCGTCAAAAATAGAAAAAACTGTTTTACCCTGAACAACACGGAAAGAGATCCAAGACGCCTTCCCCTTTTGCGCCCCAGGTTTTGTCAAGACAAACAGATAAAGGAAAAGGCCGACAGAAGGTCGGACGTCTAACTCCTGACAAAGTAGCTGGAAAATTCTCAAAAACGCCCAAGAATTCTGGTGAAGCTGAGAAGGAGCTACGTTACAAGACCAAAGGATCTCCATCTCAAAATCGGTAATAGGGAGAGCAATACCCAACTTAGTGAAAAAACCATCATAAGCATAGAAGAAAGGACGCTCCGAGTTGTCCAAAGGAGGAAAACAAACTCTCTCCTTAGGATTGGGAACAACTAGCTCATAATTCCTCTCATCCTCTCTATTCACACAAATCCTATGGAACCTACGGAACTCGTCACAGTATTCCCTATCCACTATAGGCACACAAGAAAGGACTACGGTATCTACCTAATTATGAAGACCCGGAGGGACCTTAGTGGAAATTTTCGTTAAGACAAGACGAGACATATAGCTACAGCTACACCTACAAATACAAACAACAAAAATATCGTCACCATAACAACTCAGACAGGGGCAAAAGATGTCAGGTAAAACCAGAAAAAATCAAAACACAGTCTTTTCAAAATATTTTCAAACAAAAAGTGTCCCTCCCATGCAACATTGTCGCATCACAAGCAACACCTTTAGGGGCAACACACAGATGCAAACAGCCTAAGCAAACCAACCACAATCCCTCAAATTCACAAAAAGGCAAAGCAAAGTAAAAGGAACCTTTTCACAAAGCAGTAATCAAGCAAAAATGAAATCTCCAAGGAAACAGCAAGTCAAGCAAGAAACTTTTTCAAGAGATGCAAAGAATCGTCATCAAAAACAGAATCAGGCAACGAAACAACTACTAGCATTCATGTTGACCACCCAAAAGGACAAAAAATAAAGCAAAAACACAAAGTCATTAAAACACCAACCTGAGTGAAAGTCGAAAAAGGAGAGCACGGCAAGCAACAACAACGCGAACGATCTTCTTCAAAGAAGAAGCCCCTAGAAAATCCAAGATAGAGGAAATATTGGAAACTAGAGCAAACGAAAACAAACAGAGAAAGAAATAAGTTCTTTTCACAAAGAAAGGAAAATGAAGAGAATCGCGGAAATGGAGAAAGAAGAAAGAAAAGATCCATGATGCTTTTATAAGGAAACAAAGAATAAATAGTTCAATAACTTCTCTTTAAAAACGTACACGAAGATCAAGAAAATTGTCGCGCCAATTCATCCCCCATCTAAAGTGGGGCAACGTTCAAATTTTCAAACTAATAAACAAAACCCCGACCTCAAGGAGTGCCCGATGTCTAGACAGAAGCCACGAAATGTTCGAGCTCAACCTTACAAAAAGATCGAGACTCAAGCAGGGGCACTGTTCATACCCTAACCCAAATATAAGGCCAAGTCCAATAAGAATAAAAGGACCAACCTTGGAAGGTGGTTTCTCACCCCCTACCCAACTTCTTTGAAGAGGTCGGACATCAACTAAGGAGCCCAGCTCCACTTATCCAATGCGACAAGGTCCCTACTTTTAGAAAGCAGTGACTAGATCCCTATCTCCACCTAAAAGATAGACTCTAATGAACTCCCAAAATATAAGATAAGATAAGATGAAACTACCGCAACCAAGGAAGTCATCAAATTCTACTATAAATACATTGGCACCCCCAGGTATAACTCACTTTCTAATCTACTAAAAACCTACTCAAAGCCCTTCCTAACTTAAGTATCGGAGTCTCTTGCAAGTACCACCCCTACCTCCTCACGAGTAACTCGGGCAAGCGGCACCTCGGCATAACAAGTCTGATGCTGCCATACATAGAAACCTGAACCTCATGTTTGGACCCAAATCAACGTTTCAGGTAACTCTCAAAACAACAGCGTTTTATTTTTTTTTTTTCTCCTTTCCTTTACAAAATCTAAAAAAAATAGAAACACTAAAAATAAAAAAAAAATGAAAACGCAAACTAAATGCACCCTAAATTTTTCATTTGAGTCGATAAATTTTTAAAAATTTTAAAGTTTTAGCTAAAAAAGAAAATTGAAACACATTATTTTGTTATTAATGGTAAAACTTTCACGACAAAATTCTTTAAATTTAAAATTTTCTCTAAACAACCATATCCGGATATCCCCCGGGGGTCTTACTTTGGTGTGAGTTTTAGCACTTTTTGGACCTAGTAATTTTGAGCAGTATAGTTAAGTGGAAGCTAAGTGCTCCATTATTTTCCATGAATCCAATGTTGGATCTTCATTCTACAGATGAAAAAGATGTAATAAAATTCTTACTCAATTGTTTCCCCTACTGAAATGCTTATTTACTTTATCCAACTATATATTGCAAAAATAAATAAAAATAAGAAGAAGGAATTGAAAAAGAGATAATGCATGTTGAGAAAGATCTCTTCATAAAATAGTGGGGACCTCTATCCACTATATTTCATTTCTATGATCGGAGCGTGGGAAGCAAGCATTTTAGTGTGCCATCCCATAGCTTGTTTGTTTCTTATTTAATTTATTATTGTTTTTTTAATTTATTTTTTTCCTTGATTATTTTTCATTGCATTATTTTTTGTTTCCTTT
>NC_029789.2:139606537-139617640 GCF_000816755.2 Arachis ipaensis | reverse complement strand
TACTTAAACAAACACTTTATCCTTTTATGAGTTTTATATCCTTTCCATCCACAAATATAACTTAATTGACCTTAGCTTGTAAATCATGCTTGTGAATTGCAACTTACTATATACACCTTATATATATATGAAGAATGGAAAGTTGAATGAAGCACACAACACATCGTTATATATATCTCGTATCAATCCACATGATTGAGCTCAAGAATTAATGCATGCTTATAAATCAATAATCATATGCCTAATTCACCGAACCCCATTTTGTCGTAGTTTTGCACCAATATATACCAAACTTTTCTGGCCCCCCTCCCATGCTCAAAGACCACCTTATTACCATTGATAATAAATTGACTCCATTTAATTATTATTACTATTAAGTAGATAAAGAAATATATTTCATCTTTAGTTTCTGTCAATCTTTTATTCCATTCTATTAGATGTCTATAAATTTAATGTTATAACTTATAATTCTTTCAGACTTAAATTTTTTAAGAACTTATAAATTTATTGTAAATATTCTTCGACAAAAAATTTTTTTTCTCTTAAAACCTAGCTATAAGTCTATTAAAAAGCTTATAAAGAATTATTTATCTTATTACTCTATTTTTGTTTTTTTGAACTTTATATTAGTAATAACATTAACTAACAAATAACTGACGCACGCAAAAATTCTTAGTGTAATATAGATATTTCCAGCTAGGTACTAGGCATGGTCCTTATAGGCTTATACCCTTTGACCATAAGCTAGATTCTATAATGGAAACTAGGAAATATGCATGCATCTAAAAAAGAAGGTTTCCATAATGCATTAGGTATTTTTTCTTTAATGAATGAATAATGGAAGGTTTTTGGCTGTTTGCTCTCTCTCCATACTTGAATCCAGATCAGATAGGCAATGCCCAGTGTCATGTGCCGTCAAGCAATGACACTATATATATGTCACTATGTTATTGTACATTAAATTTAATCTCATTTTTAATAGGACTTTTTAAATAGATATCAATTTAGGTTTTTGTGATGTTTGTCTTACTTGGATTTTGTAATGGGAATGGGGTTTACTTTATTTTGGTGTCAATTAATTTACATGTAATTGCTGGGATATAGTTTGTGCTAGAGGTGTTCAAGACCTCGACATGAATTCGAAGTTTATTTTATTGGGTTTGGATTTGTTATTTTTATTCGATATTATTTTGAATTGGATTATTTAGGTCGTGCTTTGAATTATTTAATCTGAATTTTTTATAATATATATATATATTATTATTTTAATATATAAATTTTATAATTTTGTACATACTAATTTTACATTAAATCAATCCAGTTTATTTTATATTATTTTTAGGACAGGTCAAAATAGATTCCGTGATATTTTAAGACTTGGTCCAATTCGACTATGAATATCCCTAGTTTGTGCTAAAGGATGGTGTTAAATTCTTGTACTTTTTTGTGTTGGTTTTCCTTTGATATTTAGAATCTATATATTTATTTATTGGGGCAAAAAAATGAAATAAATTAGATGAGTAAATAATATTATTGTACATATATAAATGTGTTCAGTAGGTCGATTACTGGACGATTTAGGGTTGCTTATCGAGTGTGACGGTGAGTCCCGGCCTGGATCTGGGTTCTGAAAGGTGTGTGCAGCCGACTTTCCGAGAACTTCTAGAGTTGAGGGGGGTGCCACCTGCAAGGACACTCCGACGCTCAAGTCAGTGGGTGTGTAAGTGGCGGAGAGAAAAAGTTATGGTGACGTACTTTCGGGGAGGGGTAGGACCCTCCCCTTATATACCCTGTCAGTAGGGTGGGTCCCACGAGGGGAAGCCTCCTTCCAGGAAGCTTCGTTTCCCACAGTTATCAGGCAGCTGGTAGCAAGGATGCGTGTCCGGGTCGCAGATCGAGCGGGTTCGACCTGACCGCACGGACCGGTCTGCTCATGGGCCGGGCAGCCATTGTGCTCAGCTGGCTTGGGCCGTAACAGTGCCCCCAAAGCGCCAGCTGTGGTCGTGAGCACCGTTGATGGCGCGTTCCTTTTTTCCTCCACGACATGTACGGTTAGTCGGTTGCCCGTGACGAAGATGCGCCTTCTATGCGCGTGTGGACCTGCTCGCTGCGGGGGTGCATCCTTCGTCGTCTCGTTTATCGTGCTGCGCATTTAATGCTCTTAATGGCAATTCAAAACCCCGCGAGAATAGACCCTTATGCCCTTGTCGTTCGCGCTTCTCGTAGTTGGTTTCCTTTGCAGTTTTCATTTGGTTTCACTTCGGTCTCATTACATCTTCTTTGCTTCCTCCTCTTTCTTTCAAAAATCTCCACCGCTAACCATTGCTTCTTCTAGATCCCTATCGATTTTTCGATCCCCTTCGAGTATCATCCTCATCCTGGTAAGCTTCCTGTTCTTTTTCTTAGTATTGATGTTTATTCTTTTGGCTTTGCATGTGCGTTTGCACTATTGGTTTGAACTGCCTGATGTGAACTGCGTATTTGCCTATGTTTTAGCATTAGGTAGATACTGTAGGGGGTTACCATTATAGGGTTTTGTTTTCCTGGCCTTATTTTGATGATTATAGTGGATGGATAGGCAAATTGTAGTTTCTGGTAGTGCTGTAATTTTCTGGTAGTACTTCCGACCTCCCGGCCTTATAGACTGATTTTGAGTGGTGCCCTCACTGTAGGTATGGCTCAGCGTCCTGTCGTAAGGGTCGTGAGGCCGGCTCCGTACGACCGATACGCATGGGTAACATCGGATGTAAAGGAGACCCCGAACCAAATGCCCCTGGAGGAACTGGAGGAGTTCTGCCAGGCCGGCTACCTTTGTGGAGGAACCGACGAGGAAGCTAATTATGCAGCCTTCGTTCCTGCCGATAACGAGCAAATATATGAACTAAACCTGCACTCTCCCTAGGTTGCTGATTGGATGTGGTTGTATAAGGCCATGTTCACTCATTTGGGAGTCCGCCTTCCCTTCTCCCCTTTTCAAATTGCGCTGCTCAATCGATGTGATGTAGCACCGTCCTAATTACATCCGAATAGCTGGTGATACGCGAAAATTAATAATTCACGTATAACCGGCAAGTATATCGGGTCGTATCAAGTAATAAAACTCACTAAGAGTGAGGTCGATCCCATGGAGATTGGTAGATTAAGCAACTTTAGTTAAATGGTATTTTTAGTCAAGCAGACATGGTTTTAATTTCATGAGATTTTAATTCTTGAATGTAATTGCAAAAATTAAATGACAAGGAATCTAAAGAATTGCAATGAAGAAAGAAGATAAGAGTAAATGACTGAAACTTAAAGTGCAAGAAACTTAAATGACATTAGAGATAAATTGCAAGGAAGTAAAGGTTGCAGAATTTTAAAGAGCAGAAGAGTAAATCGCAAGAAATAGAGAAACAGAATGTAAATGACAAGAATAATAAATTGCAAGAATGTAGAAGGGAATTAGGTAATGGGTATTCAAACAACTAAAGAGCAAAAGAAATGAGAATTAATGATGGAAAAGATCATTAGGGATCATAGATGCAAATTCTCATGAATTGATGTTGATCAATTCCTTCTCAATCATGGGTATAGATCCATGGCAAATTGTGGGTAATTGAGTCCCAATCTCTTGATAACTCAATTTCTCTCAACACAACCAATTACCACTCTCGTGATCTAATTGTTCATGAGAAGAGATGAAGTTCAATATCTAATCCAAGCCACACAACTTTCAGAATCTCAACTAAGGGAGGTTACATCTCACATACCAACCCAAAGTGTATTGATCAAAGAAATCATGAAAGGATGAACTCTAAACTGAATTATGTAGCACCTTTCTCAAGTTCACCACATAATTCATATAGATTCAATCCCTCTCTCGATGGTGATTAAATCTGTGAAGAACAAGAGTTTCCTCTTAGATGAGCCACTTGAATTGAGAAGGAAAAGAAAAGTTATCAACCCATTCAAATGAGCAGAGCTCCTCCCCCTAATGAAAATGGGGTTTAGTGAATCATAGCTCTAAATTCAACAACAAGTGCAAAAGTAAACATTCCAATTGAATAGAGAAGAGTAATGAAGAATGAAGAAAAAGTTCTTGAAAACTGAAATTCAAAAATTTCAAAAGAAAACTAACTTCCTCCCTGCTATGCTTCCCAATTGGGAGTGTAGCACCAAGCAGAGTGAAAAGCTCGTAAAAGTAACTACTATGATGTAAATTGTAAAAGTGTCTAAGAGTGCCCTTAAGTACAAAACTATTCTCTATTTATACTATTCCTAAAACTCCTTAAAATTCTCCTTTTGGGTTAGCAATTTGGGCCTTGCTCTCGTTGATTTTGCTTCATAAAAGAATTCTTGTCAAACAGAGGAAACAAGGCTCATTTTCATTGCTCTGGCCCAATGGCCTGGCGTTATTGGAAAACACGTCAGCCTTGATGCACGTTGGCAACGTGCATGGTAATTTCCTGGTAGTGGGACATGGTGTTTGGGCGTTGTTGCCCAAGTTGTTGCCAAACACTTGCTTGTTCTTCACTTTTTATGCTTGATGTTGCTTGAACTTTGAGCTTTAATCCTTTGCTTCAATATGAACTGTTATATATCATTGGAAATCTCTTGATGTCTACTTTCCAATGCCACTAGAATCACCTCATTTGGACCTTCCTAGCTCAAGTTATGCTCCATTGAAGAGGGTAAGGTCAGGCTGCCTTGGTTGGAGTTGTTGGTAAAGTTGTTGGCAAACACGCCACTAGCAACGCTCAATCCTCCCTTGGCCCAAGTTCCTAGCCTTGGCGTTGTTGCTGGCGTTATTGATGAACATGCCACTTCATCTTCAATGCAACAACGCCTTCGAGCTCTCCTTGGCTCACTTTCTTGGCCTTGCGTTGCCAAGGAACACGCATATTCAACTTCAAGTTGGCAACGCCCAAGGTCATTTTCCATAGCCACCTTGCAGGGACCAGCGTTGTTACTGGCGTTGTTGATGAACACGCCAGTTCATCCCTCACTGGGCAACGCTCTCGAGCCTTCTTTAGGGGTGCTTTGAAGTGGGCGTTTTTGCTGGAGTTGCCAAGGAACACGCCAGCACCAACGTGCTAGTGAGCTCCTCTAGCCAAAATTCTTGGCCTAGACGTTGTTATGGGCGTTGCCAGGGAACACGCCAGTTCATTCCCTGCCTGGCAACGCTCTCAAGCTCCCCTTCTTGCTCTGTTTCAAGCTTTTTTTCTTGCTCTGTTTCAAGCTTCCTGGCGTTGTCCACAAACACTCCAGAGTTGGCAACGTGCTTCCTCTGTTTCCTTGCCAAGATTGATATATCTCCAAACCTTCTTGCTCCAATTCTTGCTCCATCATCTTCTTTCTTCATCACCTAACATAAACCAAAGAATCTTCCTCAAAGTTTTGCCATCTTTTGCAATGAATTTCAAGAGCATCATTCATATCAACTTGTTTATAAACTTCTTAAATCATTTGCATGAGTTATGCCAAATTTCACCTAATTCTTGGTTTATGAATGCATGTAGAGAAAACTCACAAAATTGCTTGTTTATTCTAGTAATAATAAATGAAATCAAGCTAAAACCAACTAAACTAACTAGTTAAAATAGCAAATATGCGAATGCATCAGCTGGGCTTCCATCCGCTGTTTCGAGATGGTGTGTGAACATCTGGAGCTGCCGGTGTCGGTTGAAGTGTTTCTTTTTCTTTTTACTTTAACAAATCCTTCCAAGGAGGGGAGGGCTAAAAAGGGCTACATGTCCTTCCGGTCGGTCCAGGGTCGGCAGATCTTCGGTGTATTCGAAGATTCGTATCATGGTTTTAAGGACAAAGTACTTCAAGGTCCGCTCGGCCGAAGGTCGGCATCCTTTTTGGTTGACTCTAGAGGGGAACGTCGCATACCGACGTACTGGAGCTTTGGGGCAGGGGCTAATGCCTTTACCAAGATAACGTATAAAGGGTTGTCCCCCGAGAACAAGAGGGTTGCCGACGTCTTGTTGGCTGTTTTCGGGAAAAACCTTGTTAACCCTCATCTTCTTATGGGTGACCGGGATATGGCCAAAAATTATATACGTGAGTAGTCGTCTAGTGAATTCTTTTTGCTTACATGTTTTGTTTTATCTGCCCGATTTTACGGTTAATTGTTTTCCGTGTTTTGCTGCAGTGTCAATGTCTGCCGAGGTGACTGGACTTGAGAGTTTGTTCAATGCCTTCTTGGCTAGTAGTGATGACGACTCTGCTACCCCCGCTCAAGAAGTGGCCTCCTGAGGACACCGTCAACCCAGAGGTTCAATCTCATGGGTATACCGTTAACCTGGAAGTTCAGTCCCAGCCCTTCCAAGAGGGGGGGTGGCTGGTAGTGGCTCTGGAGCAGGTCCTCGTCCTGAGGTGGAGGTCGAACCGGAGCCCCGGGAAGAGGCGGAGTTGGATGAAGAGGTGGTCATCGTGGATAACCCAAGGAAAAGAAAACCATCCTCCAGTCCTGAGGGGGTTCTTACCGTCATGGAGATGAACTTCGATGCCGGGACCTTCATTGACTCCCAATTGCTTCCTGGTACGGAGGACTTCTTTTTTGGTGGGGACCTTTCTTCTCAGGCGAGGTGGATGTACCGCACTAGCTCGAAAGGCTGAATTTGCCTTGGTGGGAACCTGATCTCTTGAGGTGAAGCTTGAATCTGCTGTTAAGGCTAACGCCAGGTATAGAAAAGAGGTGAAGTTGCTCCGGGAGCAGCTTTCAGCCACCGAGGGTAAGGCCAAGTTAGCCAAAGAGAAGGCTAAGTCAGCCGAAGAGATGGCCAAGTCTGTTGACGACAAGCTGAAGGCCGCGGAGGAGAAAGTGAAAACCTCTGACGCTGTCGTGGCCCGGCTTACTGAGCGGGAACTTACCCTGGAGAGTCAACTTAACTCTTCTCAAGGTCGGGTGGCTGAACTGGAGAAAGAGCGTTATGCTGCTCTTTCCTCGATCAAGACGGCTCAAGTTGAGACTGCTGAGTTTAAGAAGAAGTATAAGGAGACCGTCAAGCAGGGCAAGAATGCCATCCTGATGACCGAGGAAGCTCTCAAGGCTCAAGTGAAGCTACTGTCTCCCGACTTTGACACCTCAACTGTTGGCGTTTTCAAGACTATCAGGGATGGCAAGATCGTCGATATTCCGAAGAAGTGACCCCCCTTTGTAATTTGTGCTTTTGTAACTTGTAATGTTTGCAACCTTTTTGTACTATTCGAATTTGTTTGCCTCCTGGCCGGCATGTGACAAACCGTTTTTTTCTGCCTTGTCGGCGTTTACTTTTCTTTTTGCTCTTTACCGTTTTGTTGGTATTAACTATTTTTTCATGAACGTTTTACCGTTTAGTTGGTAATCAGCAAAGCCAGGTCGTGGCTTTTTTCTTTTTTAATAGCCGCATATTTTGGCGTATAATTTTATGGTTCCCGGGGTGATCAATTCCGGGTTACCGTATCGGCCTAAGACTGTTTGCTCGTCGTGGTGGCTTAATTAATAATTAATGAATGCCGATAAGAAGGAGGAGATGACAAGTAGTTTATAAATGGTAACAGTGAATGGTCGAAACGTAAAGTGGCTTAAATGCAAAATGATAACAAATATATGGCAAACAGTTCATCATAGAGGGTTCTTACTAGGCCGGTGAGTTTGTTCTAGGAATAGAATCTTCTCAGATTGCCCGTGTTCCATGTTCTCGGGACTTCCTTTCCGTCCAGTCGCTCCAGCTTGTAGGCGCCATTGTCGATCACCTCTTTCACTCTGTAGGGGCCTTCCTAGTTTGCCGTCAACTTTCCTTCCTCCGGAGTCGGGATCCCAATATCATTGCGCCTTAGGACTAGGTCGTCCCGTTCAAACTGTCTCTTGAGCACCTTGGTGTTGTAGCGCAGGGCAATTCTTTGCTTTAGCGCCGTTTCTGACAAATGAGCTATTTCCCTGGCTTCATCCACCAGGTCCTTTTTCACGTCTTTTTCAACTCCTCCTAAGAGTAGTCGTGGGCTCGACTCACCGATTTCCACAGGTATTATTGCATCTACCCCATAGGTGAGCCGGAAAGGTGTTTTCCCGGTGGCCGACCGTTGAGTTGTGCGGTAGGACCAAAGAACTGAAGCCAGCTCGTCTACCCACACTCCCTTCTTCTAGTCGAGTCGCTTTTTGAGGCGCTACAAGATGACCTTGTTCGCGGCCTCAACTTGTCCGTTGGTTTAGGGATGCTTAATTGACGAGAACTTTTGCTTTATGCCCAACCCGGAAAGGAATTCTCCGAACTTTTTATCAGCGAACTGTGTCCCGTTATCCGATATGACGACTTCTGGGATACCGAATCTTGCTATTACCTGCCTCCACATGACCTTCCTACAATTTGCCGAGGATATGCTAGCCAACGGCACGGCCTCTATCCACTTTGTATAATAATTAATGGCCACTATCAGGTGTTTGACCTGCCCTGGCCCGACCGAGAAGGGTCCTAACAGATCGATTCCCTATTGTGAGAAAGGTCGGGAGGCCGTCAGTAGGCTAAGTTCAGTTGCTGGGGCTTTATGGAAGTTAGAATTCTCCTGGCATCTTTTGCACCTTCTCACGAACTCTTTAGAATTTGCTATCATAGAGGGCCAGTAATATATATCCGGCTCTGATGAATTTCCTAGCTATAGTCTTTCCTCCGATGTGATGGCCGCAGCATCCTTCATGGACCTCCCTAAAGACGTAGTTCATTTGGTCGGGGCGCAGGCATTTCAGTAGTGGTTGGTTCAGCCATTTTTTAAACAATTGACCCTGTATGGCCGTAACAAAATGTATTATGTATACATGTGACACTCTTAATTTTCATCGAAAACATATTATTTTTTATTTTTATTTCACAAACCAATTTGATACACATTTTTTTTTCTTTAAATTTTTATATGATGTAAAATCTACATGATATATAATAGTTTTAATTCAATGGTGTTTTTATAAAAGATTAAGTGGGTTTAATTGCCAATGAGTTATATAGCTCAAATGACATAGTCTCTCCATACTCAATTAAGAGGTTGCGGGTTCGAGTCTTCTATCTTTGGTAAAAAAAAATGGGTTTAATTCAATTTAAAAAACTAACTTAGCAACTAAGCATCAAAGCATGGTTTCATATTTATAAAGATTATCACACTTTTATTTTTAACAAATATGAAATTTATATATTGTCTGGCGCTCAAAATTGGACAAAGATTTGGCCTTGTGTGTATGAATGATGCTAGAGTAGTCCAATAACATAGCTCTTCTATTTTCTTTAATTTTTGTTTTCGGTCCAAATCATTGTCTAGTCCTAATTATGTGAATGCATGATGTATCAAGTCTTTTCAATGCTTAGCTTCATTGGAATAAATAAATGAGGTAAATACTAATTTAATATTTGAAAGATTCAGAGGTATGGTGATAAAATAGTATTTAACATATGTTATCGATAAATGGTTTTTGAACAATTTTTAAATTTGATAAAATTAACCATCTATCGTTTAACTTCGTTTTCATTGACGAAAAATACTGAATTGAAAAAAAAATTGATAACATTTTTAATTTGTCTTTGGTTCTCTCTCTTTGTCTTTCTCTCTTATTTTTCTTCTTTTTCGCAGGTAAAAATGGAGGATCATCATCATCAACTCTTGCGACATGCCCGCATCACTATCAACAAGCCAAATTCATCTATTTTCTGGGAGAAAGATTAAAACTTTAGCAACTAAATGATAATCAAAATTTATGAATGAAACAAATTTTTTATCCATAATCACACAAAAATCCCAATAATAAAAAATAGAAACAACGACGATAATCAAAACAAACACATTAAAGCAACAATAATAAAAAAGAAGAAGGAAAATGAAAACAGTACTGCTAACGAGAAGAAGAACACCACCACAACAAGGACAAGAAGAAGAAGAACATAAATACCAAATCCCAACCTCAGAGACCGTGTTGTGATGGAAACAAAGAGAACCCCTAAGAGATGCACGGAGTTACAACCCTTTCTTGGCGTTGCTCAGAACCTCGCCATCAGCGGCGTCCATAGATACTTCCAATTATCGCGATGGTGATGGAGAATTCTCCGAGTTTTGTCGTCACAGGGTTCGATTTGCCAGTGAAGCCTCTAGAAAATTTCGCAGAAAATTGTTTTACAAAGAGTTTGGATTCAAAAAATGTAGCCAAATCTAAAATTTTTTTGTCTCTTTTGTTTCTTGTCTGTAAAAAATTCATTCTTGTTATTGTTGGTAAAGAACAAAATGATGATAATGAAGTTGTGTGGTGAGAAATTAGAATGATGGCAGAATTGGAATAGGAGAGAGATTGGTGACGGTGGAAGTTGAGGATGAGAGAAAATGGAATTAGAGTTTGTGACTAAGGGGTAAATTAGGAATTTTATCAATTTTTTTACCAACTCAATGTTTTTCGTAAATGATAATGAAGTTAATCGATTAGATGATCACTTTTGTCAAATTTAAAAATTGTTCAAGAACCACATTATCAATAACATCAATTAGGTACATTTTATTAGCGTCTGAACTTTTTAAATGCCAAATTAATATTTATCTCTAAATAAATATACAGATTTAGCTTTCTTTAGAACTCTCTTCAATTCTTGACTTCCTTAAAATTTTATTGTAGAGTTGGGTAATAATAAAAAAACTTAGACACAACTTATAATTCTCCTAATCTCATTTTCAATTAAAGATGTGTTTGATAATCTGACCTTTAAATTTGATCAGTTAGCTTAATTTCTTATAAAAAGAACTTAAAATGATTTGTAATTGGCTATATCATGCTAATATTATATTTATTATAAGAAATACTATTTATTATTTTTGGTCCCACTTTTAGTCATTATTTAAATTTTTTTAGTCTAATAATTTTAAAATATATTTTTAGCTTATACTTTTAATTAGGACCATCAAAATAAACTAAATTTAACGAGATAGTCCATTTACCCATTTAAATAAACAGATTTTGTCTCTAAAATTAAGTTCATTAAAATTTTGGACTAAACTGACTGAGCCCGATTAACAAAAAATAATAGCAGGTTAAAGGGGCTAAACGGACAGTCCGTTTAAATTTTTTTATATTTTTCATAAAAATAGTATTTTCAGCCAATATTTCACCTT
>NC_029789.2:139600514-139606180 GCF_000816755.2 Arachis ipaensis | reverse complement strand
AATCTATCAACTAAAAAAAATACTATTTGTTTAAGATTTTTGACATAAAAATAATATTTTTTAAAAAATAAAATAAAAAATAAACAGGTTAGCCAATTTAACTCATCAGACTGGCCATAAACGATTCGGATTGAAAAATTATGACCCATGAATAAAATGTGTTTAACGAATTGGGCTGACCCGTTTGATAGCCCTACTTTTAAACATTGCATGATCTGTAGATCATATTTAGAGCTGGCAACATACACTCTACCCGTGGATATGCAACCCAATTGGATAGGATTGTTTACTTGACCCGACCCAATTCGGGTAGGGTAGGATGCAATGTGAGTTTGTTTGTGGGTAGGGTCGGGTGAGAACCACTAAGTTAATAATTTAAATTACAAATTTAGTACGTTTATTATTTAAAGTAAATTGTCACAAGAATTTGGAGTTAGAAGAAGAGTGACAAGACATTTATCTTTATTTGTGTTATTTTAATTTTATTAAGAACATGATTATCATGCTATTTATAATTTTATGTTGAATTTTTTAAGATTTTATTATTTTTAAATTTAATTTTAATTTTAATTTTAATTTTCTATTTTATTAATATGTTTAAAATATAAAATAATTGAATTTTATATTTGCTTTAAAAAATTTTAATTTTTCTATAAGTAGAATAGATTTGAGAACTTTAATATTAGAATTGCAATATTTTTAACTTACAAGTAGGATAGAGTTAAATTAAAAAAAAAATTCAATCTATAAATGAAGTTAGAATAAAATTCAAACTCTATTCTACTCATTGTAAACCCTATTCTCACTTGTTATTTTCTAAGTTTATAAAAGAGTGACTATTGTTTAAATACAAGAATACAAAGTATGAAGGTGAAGTTGGTGACAGCAGGGGATTAAGGTCTTGCTTGTTTCAAGTGAAATAATGGAGGAGAAATAAGTGGGAGAGATAAGTTGGAAGGACGTTTGTTCATTTGTCTCTGTTTGGTTGAAAACTATAAAGCACAGACATGGATATGAATGCAGGACACGACATGATATGTGACACGGTGATACGTGAATTTTAAAAAGTTAACAAATATATATTTTAAAAAATAACCATATAATATGCATTTCTTCTTAAAATATATAGGTATTCAAAAGAAAAAATTTTAAATTTTTATATTTTAATAGAGTTGGTAAGAGTTGTGTACATCACATATATACAAAAAATAAAATTATTTAAAGTTATACTATTTCTCTATTATATATGGTTGATATTTTTATCATTAGAAAAAGTCATTCTTTCCAACTCTGATTCATCAAGAGAAAGGTGAGCAACTTCAAAAACATTATTTTCTTCATCAATTGGTAAAAAAGCATCTTCAACAATATCCCACATCGTAGTTTCTCCTTTATTGTATTGTTGAGTTTTTCTTAAAAAAAGACGAAGATTAGTGTGGACAAATACTAACTTTTCTACATGTTTAGGCTTCAACTTGTTTATTTTTAGTGAATGGATAAAAGAATAATTGCTCTAATTCTTTTCACAACAATAAGATGAAGATGGTTGCCCTAGTAGTCTAAGAGCAATTGGTTGAAAAAGTTTTGCTTTGCCACCAAAAATTAGCCACCAAAAATTTTGCATTGACTATGCCTCTATCATTCAAGGAGTCATAATCATCAAAAACACCTCTACCATCAGAAAAGCTTGCAAATTCAATGTTTACTTTTCTCCTCTCTTCTTCATCAGAAAAATACCTCTTCAAGCATTTAGCTCTCTCATTAGTGATCTCAATATCTTGATGAGAAGAAGCTCGTATAGGATCTTCTCTCAACCATTGGTGGCTATAATACCTATATAATTAGTGGTTAAGCAGAAATTAGTAATAATTCAATTATCTTCACTTATAAATAAAAGTTATAAACTATAAATGTAAAGAGTTACCTTGAATTCAATGAATATGCTAAACAATGAAGAGGTATGTTACTTTTTGTCCATCTTTGAACTAATATTGAGTTCACTACATTGTAGAAGGACGATGACTCTAGTATAAAAATCACTGAATAAAATCTTGTAAAATTTACATTGAAATTCAAAATTTTCACCACCTTTAATTTTATCTTTTTTGGTTACAAATTTTCATAAAAGTTTATAAATACTTTTTTTCAGAATCGTTTTAAACACTCTATGAACTCATCTCTCACAATCTTACAATAATTTAAAAATTAAAATTATTTTTTCACAATTTAATTTCTTTAGCAAATTACAACAAAAAAAAACATAGAAACAAAACAAAACCAACGAAAATTGTTATATAATACTAGCAAACTACCAAATATAAATTGTTATATAAAATTAATATACTACCAAATTCCAAATATAAACATGCCTCTGATATGACATGAAAGAAAAGTTTAGTGAAATAAATAGTTTCTTAGTATATATGCTAAATAACAAATTAACAAAACTTAATTCCAGAAGCACAAAACAAAATAAAACCAAGAAAATGCACAGAATAAAATAGAAGTCTATAATCAAATAGAAGCACAAAAATGATAATAAATTAGAACCAAAGAGAAGCACAGAGGCTAGAACAAAATAGAAATACAGAACTAGAAATTGATCGATGAAAAAGCAAACATTCTCCCTTACTTAAAATGGAGGACGCAGAAGAGCACGACGAAGGAGCACAGGAGCAGCGACGACGAGCACGGCAGAAGTGGCGATTGGAGAGGCAATGAACACGCCAATGAGAATTGGAGCAACGACGACAAGAACGGAAGAAGTAGTGACTAGAGAAGTGACAAACACAGCAACGAACACGTGAGTAGTGACGACGAGAACGGCGGAAGTGGCGACCAGAGAGGCGACAAATGGCAGCGAGCAGCAACAACACGCACTGCGGAAGTGGCAGCAGTGAAGAGGAGATGCTGAGATTGAGAGTGAGTGGGTGTGGAGAGGGATGATGAACACCCATGATGGTGACGACTGGAGGTGGTGGCGATGACTGGAGGTGGCGACAGACCGGCAGTGAAAAGATGGTGAATGGATATGGAGCAAGAAGGGGTCTGGGATGGAGGTGAAAAGTTAGGGTTTTTACCTTTTACAATGCATCTTTTGTAAAAGTAAACTGAAGTAAAATTTTCAAATCACTATTGGCCGTGTCCGGACAGTTTTTTTAGTTTTTTGGACAGGACATGTTTGAACACAGGAGACACTCATGTCGAACGAGTGTCTTTGTGTGTTGTGTCCGAAGTGTGCTCGACACGCCAACACGGCAACTAAACAAACTGTCCGTGCTTCATAGGTTGGGAAGAAAAATATGGATGAAAAAAGTAGGAAATAAGAAGAAAGTGAGACACCAACACTTTTTTAGGGATTTTTTAAAAATAAATAAAAAAATATTATACTTATCAGAATATACAATTTGTAGCATTTTTTTGAAAATTCATCGCATCTTTTATCTCGTTTACAGTGTAAACGAGATAAGGCACAAAACTATATGACCGTATCACGTTTATACACGGAATGTGTAATGGCCTTATCTCGTTTATAGTGTAAACGAGATACGTGTATTCTTATTTTGTTTACATTGTAAACGAGATAAGAGATGGTGCGACCTATATAGAATTCCTTTACAGCGCCCTTTGGAAAGTAATTTCATCTATTTCTTCAAGTTTTCTCTAACTAATACCCTTTTTTAATCATATTATCGAATTACTCAGCTATTATGGCGCGCGCAGATGCATATGATGCGGACATCAACCGACTGAACGCGACATGACACATCATTGAGACAGCTGATTTTGAGGTTAGTCTTTTTTTTTATGTTTCATGTTAGAGCATGTTTGTGTAGCCATAGTTAGAGTACTTTTATATAACTAGTATAAAATATATGTTAGGTGGATGAATACATTGTTAACAAAGGTTAATCAGTAGAGTTTTATTTTAGGTATTAGAGAAATTAATTTATTTGGTAAATATTCATTTAATTTTGATTTTATTTAATTTAATTTATTAAGTAGATATTTATTTAGTTATTAATTAGTTAAATAAGTGTCTTTATTTAAATTAATATATTAACTCGATGTTTATTAAATAAAAACAAAATCGGTGGTGGTGCAAGAGGTGGGTTATCCTGCACAAAATATGAGTTGCCAGATCTACTACCACCAATATTACCGACCTCCACAGAAAGCTCCATCACTTATTCCGCCATGATTCTTTTATGGATGTCAAATATGAGGTGCACATGCTTGTCGTTATGGAGTTAAAACAGACAAAACCGAAAACTCTATTTTTTATCAGTGCTAGCAACCTTTACCCCACCTTTCCGATCTCTTTTCTCCTGCTACCACCACTACAACAAATAAGGATTTTCGCAACGGTCAAAAACCGTTCTCATAGATCGAAAAAAAGTTCCTAAAACCTTAAGCAATGCTTTGGTAACGATTTTTTACCTGTGATATATGCGGCAGTTACCAATACTCATAGGCAACGTTTTTTTTTTTATTAACAGGAGGGCCAAGGCCCAAAACAAAAGCCAACTACGCTGGCAACACTCTCACACTCTTCCTTCTACCTTTGTCATCAGCAAGGAGAGGCATCAGGAAAGGGGGTGGAGCTGCAAAACAGAGAAGGCCGGTCGAGATTGACTGAGCTTGCTTTGCCAGTGCATCTGCACATAAATTAGCTTTGCGAAATACGTGCTTAAAAGACACATGACTCATTTTGCTGCGGAGATCCTCAATGGCCCTAATAAGAGAAAGCGTATGGTGGTGTCTACTAGATGACCCGTCAATTAGTTTCAACGCAGAGGAAGAATCAGTCTCTATTTGTAATCTGTTGATTCCCAGCTCCACTGCTAGCTTCATCCCGGTGTAGATGGCCCAAATTTCTGCAGTCGTTATGGTGATTCTTCCAATCTTCATCATGAAGCCCGCCACGAGGTTACCATCTCCATTACGAAGGAGGCCGCCGCAAGTTCTAGAACTAGCGGGTTGGATGACTGAGCCGTCAACATTTAGATTTATGCACCAATCCACTGGAGGTTCCCAACTAACTAGGTCAACGGTTTTTTTTATCTAAGACAACGGCAACAAAAAAATCGTTGCCATAGTTACTGGCATAAGCTACGGTTTTGATAACAATTTTTAAAGAACAGTTTAGAACCGTTGCTGGATAGGCAACGGTTTAGAACCATTCTCTTTCATGACGTAACAGTTTAAAACCTTAACTAGATAGGCAACAGTTTTAAACTGTTGTAGTTTTATTATTCACCAACGTTACTCAATATCAGACTCTTCAATTCGAACAAAGAATTTATTCGCCGGGTAGATAACAGAATGGGATTATCACACTCAAATATCACCACAATGTCAATGTTTCTCATATGATAATTTGAATACACACTTACAACCACATATCCATTACTACTAGACATTTTGGCTTATTTTTCGGAAGAAAAATACAAGAGAAGAAGAAGTGAAATATTTGTGGAGAAACCAAAGGATTGTATATCCTTTTATAGCTACTAAAATTTTGTCGTAACGTATTTCATTTACACTGTAAACGTCATATCTCTACACGTATCTCGTTTATTATTTACAGTGTAAATAAAATATATACGTCTCTGTTCCTTATCTCGTTTATAGTGTAAACGAGATAAAAAATACGATAAATTTTT
>NC_029789.2:139595559-139600382 GCF_000816755.2 Arachis ipaensis | reverse complement strand
GGAATTGATTTTTATTACTAATATCAACTTTTTTTAACACCACTACAAACAAATAAAAGAAATAAAATACTACTCTATTTTCTTCCTTTATAATTTTGTTTCATAAAGACATTTTTAACTTCTACTCTATTTTGTTTCTCTCTTAGGTTGTATGTGATGAGCAAGGTGGTCCTTGCTGGTCATTGGTCAAGCCTTAAGAATCAGGATTGTGTTGATTTGACTATGGTGGTCCCACAACACACCTCCCTTTATGTGGACCCTCAATGGTTTTGCACTTTTGCTTTGCTTTGCATGATCATCATGATTATTTTAATCAATGACCATTATTAATTATTACCATTAACACCAAGTTTGGCACTGAATCCATTGCGACAAAACACACCAACAAATTCATCATCTAAGTTTTATTGCTTTCTTAATTAACATTCGTTCGTAAATTACCCTCCATATATATCACACCATGCATAATGAGCTATTAACCTATTACTATTTTCAAAAGAGAAAGTATTGGGAACAATACTAATTATGTAGCATGTGTATAATGGATAAAAAATATATATAATTAAAAATCAGATTATGAATTAATTATTTAATTTTAAATTTTAAAATTTGAAAGATTAGAATTAGTATTTAAATTTATTTATAATACATACGGTTATTTCTAATCTTAGCGTAACCTCTAATACACGTTCAAAACTCACCATAATCTTCTTCGGTCCTCAACTGGCGTTATTGAATTCCTCGCCGGCCATACCGACGCTGCCGCATCCTCCCACCGACACCGTCCTCACCTTCGCCAGTCAGCTCGACGCTCAGCCTAACGTTGCTGCCACTTTTTCGCACGCCTCTCTTCCGGACCAGCTTCGTTTTCTCTCATTCCTTCAAACATCTTCTCACCGATGATACCACCATACTCTTCTTTTTCGGATCCAAACATGGTTAACTTCTTTCATATTTGAGTCATATACTTTACAACATTGCCGCTTTCGTCATGCCTAGTCCTTCAAAACTATGTTTCACCACAATAGTTATTTCTTCTGGTTATTCATCTTTTTCTTCTATTTTAATGGTCAATTTAGGATGATCATTTTAGTAGGTATACAGATTATTATTTTAATTTTTATATAGATGATTATTTTGATTGGATTGGGTTTAGTTATATATAATTAAAATATATTAGATGTTCAATTCATTAGGTATGCGGATGATTATTTTTATCCATAAGTAGATGGTTATTTTTACTAAGGGTGAGTGGCGTATAGCAAGTTAAGTAGGGACGGTGAAATGGAATGATTATTGATGAAGGTGGGGTGGCCGCCGGTTGAAAAAGAAGAGAGTATTAGAGTAAAATGCTTTAGTAAATTATGATTTCAGATGGTTATTTTTTTAAAAAAATTAAAATTTAAAATTGGAGAATTTAAAAATTAAAATTTGATGTAAAATAATTGAATGAGAATTTTTGAATTTATTATTTATTTCTATTGGGTTAAATAACAATTCATTGTACATATTGTCAAAATTTCTCATTGGACCAGTGGATTCTTTTCAAAATGTATGTTGCCAAAACTCCCGATCATGATGTGAAATGGAAGGATACTCAAACTCAGCCACTAAATAAACCTTCTGTAACAGTTAGAACTTTTTTTCGTTTTGTGTAGAGAGATTTTTTTTTTTTTTTTCATATTGCAATGCAGTTTTGGTACCCTTATTGTGTTGTGCAAGAGAAAAAATCCGTAAGATGTATGTGTATACAGTTAAAGGCTCAAATAGCTAAAGGACTTGTGAAAAATAGTAGCAGGTAGTCCATATAATAATTTGGGCTTAACTCAGTCAGACCCTAAATAAAAGGAAAACAGAAAAAGAGAAACTTGTGAAAAAATATGTACATGGTTAGAAGTTAGAAATTTAGAATTATACGATACATGATATATATTGACTTATTAAGAGAGTAAAATATTTCAATGAGTGATGCTTTACAATTTTTTATGGTATAAAACAAAAAAGAGAAATGTTATATTATTATTTTTGTATACATCTATTTTCTATATCTTATATTTTGGTATTAAAATTGATTGATATGAAGTGAGAAAATTAAAAATAAAAGATTTGTCTCTTATACTATAAAAAAATATTCAAGAGATGTACAGAAAAAGTTATACAAATATTCTGTATTAAAGACAAATCTTTTTATCTTTTTATTTTTATATAACGAAATGTAGAGTTATATTTACGGAAAACATTTAAGTATATTAAAACATCACTATTTCAATAAATTTTAACCTTTGATCTTATTAATATATATTATATATATATTTTTTATAATTCAGATCAATGGTTAAAACAACTGGAGTAACGATACTCTCGATACACTTGAAATATTTCCTATAACATTAATGAAACATTTCATCTTAATGGTTATGGAGTGATTAATTGAAATTATGATATGAGGAAGTATAAATGTCTGAAATCCCCGGTTATCAGTGACTACAAGTACTTGGCAGTATAGTAACATTTTTGTTGTAGGTGGCACATGTACATAACATATATGTATAAATTAGAATGAGAAATTGACGATACAATAATAAATATGTGAATAGAAGATAAAGAAAAAACAAGAGGTATTAAAAATAAAATGTGGATGGAATTAGAGCACATGGAGAATAGAGGAAAGGAAGAGTAGATTAGGGGTGCCTAAAATGAAGGGAAGGATGGTTGAAACTTGAATGGCAGGAATTAATGGAACCAAAACTTACGCTCATCATCGCAATCACTTCACACCCTCTCAATTCAATCCAAGCCCTTCTTCAACTCTTTCTTTATATATATTTAATATTTTTTCAAAAACAACACTTTCCTTCATTTTCCGCTACATCACACTCTCTCTCACACACACAACACCAGAAGCGAACCAAAGCAAGAGAGGGAAAAGAAAAAGTAGAAGAAGAAAATGTCGTGGCAAACTTACGTGGATGAGCACTTGATGTGCGACATTGACGGCTCCGGCCAACATCTCACCGCCGCCGCCATCATCGGCCACGACGGCTCCGTCTGGGCTCAAAGCTCTTCCTTCCCTCAGGTATTTATACCTACCTTCCATATCACTCCGATTTCGATTACGTTTCGATCTCGATCTGAATTCTGAATCTGAATCAAATTATCGTAGATACAATACGAGCTTGCATGCATGCATGCAATTATTGCCTTTATGTGTGCGTTTTTTTTTCCGCTTCGTGTTCGAGCTTCTGCAGATCCGATCGCGTCGATCCAGAATCCTCCGATCCATCGTTGCGATGCGGTTACGTTGCGCGGGATCCATCGATCTTCCGTTACGCCACGTGGCTCATCCATAGAAATCGCTTTTTCATTCAATTCGATCTGGATTTTGATCTTTGATTCATTGTTTTAATTTTCCTAATTCCATTTGCCATTGTGTTCGTGCTTTGTTACATTGCATAGCGATAGTCCCAAGAAAATGCTGAGCTATACTCATTTGTGAAATGATTTGTTGACGCACCATGCCTAAAAAGTGGTGATTCCGTCACACAATGCGGACAACTAAGTTTTCTGTTCGTGCTATTTGTGAAATGTATGTTGATTCGAGGACGATGATGATTCTTGCAACTGATGATTATGATAAAATAATTTTGCTGAAATGTATTTAACATAGATATAGATATGCTAGTGATGCTACTATATTTGGTGTTGTAATAGGTGAGATATGCTTTTCATGTTACTGATATGCTTACAATTTAATACTTGTTTTCAGATTAAGCCTCAGGAGGTTACTGATATCATGAAGGATTTTGATGAGCCCGGTCATCTTGCTCCTACTGGTTTACACATTGCGGGCGTAAAATACATGGTAATTCAGGGAGAGCCTGGAGCTGTCATCCGTGGGAAGAAGGTAATTTTGTTATATCACACTGCAAGCTATGTTATCAACATGCATATGATGATGCTTGTATACTTGTTACATATTTACAGTAGAACTCACTGTTTTTTATCCGCATAATCCAACTTATTTTGTTCTCTAAAGGTAATCCGGTTGGGGAAATTATAAGAATCAGTAAAGCAGTAAAGTTAGCTGCATTCTTAAGAACCATGCTTAAGTGTTTAATGTTTTAAAGCCTGATAATTGCGGGCTGCTCTGTTGAGAGTTTTGCTTTTTTGTGATTTCACGAAATTAAATGACCGTTTGTTTTCTCCTTTCCTCCGAAGCACTAAGTAGAATTTCCAAACTTGTGGTACATTGCTTTTATCTCTGAAATAAGGATGCATTTTCTCCTCAATAATCTGTTTATGGTTTGATTCTAATGTCCTCCTTTAATCAAGATTTTACTTTAAAGTTGAGTTCATTTTACAAGAAGTATTATTTACTTGTGAACGAAAACAAAAGATGTAAAGTACTGTCTTGATGGTTTACAACTCTTTCACACCAGAAAGTACAAAATAAAACATGGTTCTCAATGCAGTTTTAAGTTTTAACAAAAGTAGAGGTATTGTTACTTCTATCAAAAGTACTCATGGCAAATACAAAGTTAAATAAAGACAAACTAACTCAATGTCTGCTTCTATCTTTAGTGTTATCAAAGACAGCCGGTAACCTCTCATCAGTTTTAAGTTGTGAATTTGATGAACCATCTCTTTTCTTTTGAAGAGCGTAAGAATAGTGTTTGAAGAGAAAGAAACAAATTTACTATTGTGCATGTGCATGATCTGTGAACCCTTGCACAGTTATTTATGATGGGGCAGGTTGGAAAAAAATTTTCTTTCCCTCGACAGTGTGTTTGTTTTCAAGGGAAAAGACATTATTCAAATCCAAA
>NC_029789.2:139594230-139595501 GCF_000816755.2 Arachis ipaensis | reverse complement strand
CCGTGGATGATTCCTGTTTCAGCATCTTTCTCATGTACGTATAGCTTTTCTTTCTTCTTCTCTTTTGAAAATGATAGGAAAAAGACAGAGTTGCAGAAGGACAACAACATAATAGTTATTATTTTAGTAATAACTAGGCATTATTAACTTGGTAATGTTGTATTTATATGAAAAGTGCATCTAGTGGTAAGTGGTTTCAAGATTGTGTGCTACATTCTAGTGCATAATATTTGGAAGTGAGTCAAACCAGCTCATAAACTAGTTTGAATTTGACTCATTCATAGTTCGATAAGCTGAACTCACGAGTTGATGAACCGAATTTGAACTTGAAATTGAACTTATAAATTAAATGAGTCGAATTTGAGTTTACATAAGTTGAGCTCATTAGCTCGTAAATTAACTCGATTAATTATTAATATACATATCCTATATACAATTAATTTATATTTTTAATATTATATATATACATATTACATAGTAATATATAATTTTATATATATTAATGATTTTAATTATTTTTTATATATAATTTTGATGTAAGACATAAATAAAAAATTTATAATTTATAGATAGATAGAGAATATATAAAATTAATCTTTTTAAATATTTTTTAAATATATGACTATGTTTCTATTACTTGAGTTTGTTCGTGAACTTTTGGTAATTTGAGTTTGAACTTAAGAAATAAACTCAATTGTTAATGAGTCAAACTCAATTTTCATGAGGCGAACTTGAATTTGGTCTATCTCGACTCATTTCCAGTTCTAATGCTTCCGGAACACTTTGTACTTAATCTACACGAAGTTTCCTTTATTAATTTGCCGTGATTACTGACTTTTTTGGGTAGGGATCTGGAGGCATCACCATAAAGAAAACTGGGCAAGCTCTAGTTTTTGGCGTCTATGAGGAACCAGTTACTCCTGGACAATGCAACATGGTTGTTGAGAGGTTGGGAGATTACCTCCTCGATCAGGGTCTGTAGATGAACCTGGATCTTTGAAGATTTAAACAATTTTTGTTATTATATGCTTTTTATTATATTCAATTTTGGTCTGCACTTCTACATTTCAACCCTAAATTGGGTGTTGTCGCAGACAATAACCATTTGAGGATTAAACAGTTTATTTCTTGTTGGTTGTTTAAATTTCGTTACTCTAGTTTCTTCTTTTTTATCCATATCCTGTACTGTTATGAGCACTACATGAGAGGATTTATTCCAATAATGTATGATAATCATGATTTGCGTCCTAAGCAGCACTTAATTTTGCAAC
>NC_029789.2:139591341-139592178 GCF_000816755.2 Arachis ipaensis | reverse complement strand
ATCCACATATTAATGCAGTGAGTACATGAAACCTTTTGTCTGAATTACTGAATTGGGATCTTTTGTCTTTTTTTCTCCATTATTTTGAGTTATATGTCGAGTATGTCGAGCGAAAAAGGTTTTCAACCTGTTACTTTTCCACCGAAGAATTAGAATGCATAAAGCTTTTAGAACCGTGGAATTATAGAAAAAAATCCACATATTAATGCAGTGAGTACATGAAACCTTTTGTCTGAATTACTGAATTGGGATCTTTTGTCTTTTTTTCTCCATTATTTTGAGTTAGAAATGTTGTATGTCGAGCGAAAAAGGTTTTCAACCTGTTACTTTTCCACCGAAGAATTAGAATGCATAAAGCTTTTAGAACCGTGGAATGAAAATCATTATAGAAAAATGCATAATCAACTAAGGTGTTAGACTATAAAACTAAAATTTATAGTAGTGAACACTGAACAAGACAATGTAGTGTTTTGGTCTAATTCGACAATACTTATCTAAATAAACCCTAAACTTGCACTTCCTCAATCCTAGAGGGCAGAGGGTGCACTTTATAACAAGATTGTCTGTTATTTTTATATAGGAGTATCAATTTCCCATTCTATGCAAAAAAAAATGGACATGCTACTCACTATTTTTTAATTATGAATGGTGTTAAAGTTCAATTTACATAACAAGAGAGGCCACTACACGAATTTCCATTGAAACATGACATATAAGTAAAGGGGAAAAAACCCGGATGACCTGATGAAATGATTAAATCTAGTAGTCAACATTTATTAATACTTTTAAAATTATATTATCCATCAAAATAAAATATTAAATTATTTTCAAATTTTA
>NC_029789.2:139568335-139591233 GCF_000816755.2 Arachis ipaensis | reverse complement strand
GTAACTACTTTTTTTTATGTTTTTGTAAAGTTTTATTATTCAATTTTAAAAAGTGTGATTAATTTACTAAAATAATACACACAAATATGACGATTTATTGTGTTTATAGAATAATTTTGAAAAAAATTCATTAAGAAGTATGCATAATACTATAATTTATTATATATTCTTTTTAACTTTTTTGTAATTGTTAAATAATATTTGTGTAACTTAGTTATTGTCCCAACATTTTTCTTAAAAAATAAAGTAAAAATTCGAAAAAATATTTTATAAGAAAAGAAAATTGAAAAGAAAGGAACTGACAGAAACGACAATTTTGTTTGAAAGGAGTTAAGTCTAAGGAGTAGCGAATATTTAGGGGGAATTGGTAATGAAAATGGCAAAAAGTACGACAAGGGCATTCTAGTAATTCAACGTGAGGACAATACCATTATGTATGGATTTTTTTTATAGCTCCGTGGTTTCAACGCTACAGCATCAACATTTCAGCACAGTTCACAGTACTATTTGAGTTATTATTAGAAGTACTCAAATTTTCTCAGGAAAAAAAAACACATCACTCCCAACTTCCAGAGAAAGAGAAAACAAGAAGATGTCGTGGCAAACCTACGTCGATGACCACCTTCTCTGCGAAATTGAAGGCAACCACCTCTCCTCCGCCGCAATCCTCGGCCAAGACGGCAGTGTTTGGGCTCAGAGCTCTAATTTCCCTCAGGTTATCTTTAATACTTCTCAATTTCTCTCTCCAAAACTCTCCTTCTTCTTTCTTAGTCCTTTGTTTTCCAGATTCATCTCGTTCTTTTTTTTTCCGTTAATTTTCCTCCGATTTATCAGATTTGATTTGCATGTGACATATCCTATGGTTTTGGTGTTAATTTGATACATTCGTGCTTTAACCATAGCTGTTTAGTTTTATCAACTGGAGCTAATTGATTAATTTTTCAGATTCTTAATGTTTTACTTGTTAAGTGCAATTTATGCTGTAAATTAATGCTTGGAGAGAGTCATTAGGAATGACTTGGAGTTTGGACTGTGTGATTATCTGATATGAGATGCATTGCATTCCTTTTTATTAGTATGTAACAACATAAGATCAATCATACACTCGTTATTGTTATATATAAAATCGTGTATTCACATCACTTGTGGAACATGTGGCTGGGGATTTCAAGTGTGTTTGGTTCATAGAACAAGTCAAGTGATCCTTGCAGATCTGAAATAGTTTTAGTTGATCTGTTCTTGATTGGTTTTTTGTGTTGTGCAGTTCAAGCCTGAGGAAATTACTGCTATCATGAACGACTTTGCTGAGCCCGGATCGCTCGCCCCGACCGGGTTGTACCTCGGTGGCACCAAATATATGGTTATCCAAGGTGAACCCGGAGCTGTCATTCGAGGGAAGAAGGTACTGACTGTTTCTAATTATAGCTTGAATTTTGATTACACAAGTTCATCAAAGAAAATACAACAATCTATGATAATGTGAATCTGCTAATCTGATTGAGTAAATTTATGATGTAATCATGGATTCAAATTGTGGTATGTGACTGCATTAGGCCATAGCTCACAATGAATCAGCATCAGCCTAAAACTCATTGCTGCACCATGTCCATACGGTTGTTACCTTGATGCTGGTTTTGGCCATTGGTTGTTAAAATCTCAGCTTGTCCTTGTCATGCAGGGTCCTGGTGGTGTTACCATTAAGAAGACGAATCAGGCGTTGATCATCGGAATCTACGATGAGCCGATGACTCCAGGGCAGTGCAACATGATTGTTGAAAGGCTGGGTGATTATCTCATTGATACGGGTCTTTAAGCCCTCTTTGTTATTTCTTGTTATCTGCTTGCTTATTTCACTGGCTCCTATACAAGGCTTCGCATCGATTTGCCAAGAGAATGCTCGATTGTAGTGTAATAATATTAATTAATGGGTATTCAAAAGTCATGGGATCTGCGTCTAGGGAAGAAGTTATGGTGCTTGAGAAGTGAATGATAACTATAATCTCTGTTGTTGTGCTTTTTAGCGGGTATCTGTATACATTTTACAAGTGGTTTTAATGCTATGGGCATAGATTGTCATAACTTTCTAAAACCTTATATCTCCCGTGCTTTTTCTTCCTCTCAATTTTATCTATGCCCAAGGAATATAATGTTATTATCATCACTGATTCACAGCTCTGTTAGCATCATAGTATATTGCCTTTTACTCTTGGAAGAAATGTTACACCTAATAGTTCTCATCAATTTTGAGATTTCTAAACTGTGTTCTTGGGGTGTCAAATTGTGAGTGGAGAAAATGGAAAGGGATAGAAAATAGGGACACAGAATCTCAATCCATTGGCTATGGAGTTTTGAACTTTTGATTAAAGTCTTATGTCTGCATTGTGTCTCCATTTAAAATTTGACACATGCCTAAATTTCGTCCCCCTTTTCGCCAAGAATTTGGCACTCAGAAACAAATAGGATAGAAACAGATATACGGGAAGAGGCGTAGAACCGTACAGGAAATGGGGATAAAGACCCCAACCAATTGGATATATATAGACCTTGGGATTAAATTTTCTTGATTCTCATTTTTTGTCCTTTATATTTACATTTCTACTTAAATTTGACTTTTAAAAAAATGCCAAATTATACATTTCACTGGTTTTGAAATGTGTCAAATTTTAGGTGGAGCTAGATTGAAAAATGGACGTATATGAAATTTTAAGTGTTTTTTATTTTTAATATTGTTTTTAAAATTGTGAAGAAAAAAAAAAGAGATTTTATTATTTTTATTAATTTTTTTATAAAATTCTGAAAAACAGAAAACACTCAAAACATTAGAAAATAAAAACACTAATTCAACATAACCTTAGAACCCAAAAGAAAGGGTCTTTTATTAGGCAAAGTATTTGATGGAACTTTCAAAAGAGAGTTTCATCTCATGGAGCTGCCTAAATTATTTATAACATGGCCCCAACTCACTATGGTGTATTTGCTTATAAGTAACGAGGTGATTTATATTTGTAAAATAATCCCAAGCTCACAACATCTAAATACATATTCATTAATGATCTGGTTCTGTATTAGTAGCATTAGTAAGTATAATTACTTTTATAAAATATTCAATATTCACTGTCAATATGACATAGCACGGACAAATGTCAAAACTTCCACAAACTATAGAATATTAAGTATTAATTTCCACCAAAAACATAAGTAAATGTTATGAGTTATGCAAAATATATGAACTGTTTTAGCATAAAGAAATTACGAGTGAGAAGTGAGACACTCACTTTTTGAAACAAAAGAAAACAGAGAGTGAAGAGAGTGTTCGGCGTCGAGGGAGAAGAAGAAATGGGAGAAAAAGAAAAATGTTATTTTGATCTGATTAAATCGATAAACTTGTTCTATTTCTTATGAAATTTAGTATGTTATTTTTGGTGTAACGATGAATATTAGGATATAACTTGCTAGTTGTATTGTCCTTTTTTTTTAGATACCCACTTAGTGGACAATTTATGTTGATTCCATCAGTTTTGATGATGTATTTTGTTGATTGTTAAGATGTCCTAGAAAGACTGTTTATGTATCCATTATTTTGATAGTAAAAAATTTTACTGGACTATGTTCCGTAGGTTTTTTGCCCCTCTTTTGGGAGTTTTCCCATATTAAAATTTTGGTGTCTGATTATTTAATTTCTGTCATTATATTTGCTGCTTGGAGTATCTTTGGTATTGCCTATTTAATCGCACAGGTTGTGAAAAAATTATTTTTGGTGCTTCCGCTGTTAGACAGGTTCTTGTTTGAACTTTTGTTGAGTTTTCCTAACAAAGTGGTATCAGAGCTTCGGTTGTTTATTTCTGTGTTGATTAAATGGAGGAAAATACTCATGAGCCAAATATGGTCAAATTAAATTCCCAAAATTATTCAATTTGGAAGACCCTCATGGAAGATATGTTGTATAGTAAGGACTAGTATGATCCTGTGGAGGGGGAAAAATCCAAGGTACTAAATCCGATACTGAATGGAAGAAGCTGAATCGGAAGGCAGTTACTTTAATTAGGCAATGGTTTGATCTTAGTGTGTATTCACATGTTAACACCGAAACGAATGTCGAAAAGATGTGGAATAAATTGAAGGAGTTATATGAGAGGAAGAATGTGCAAAACAAAGCATTCTTGAT
Source organism: Arachis ipaensis (assembly GCF_000816755.2). Taxonomy (NCBI): domain Eukaryota; kingdom Viridiplantae; phylum Streptophyta; class Magnoliopsida; order Fabales; family Fabaceae; genus Arachis; species Arachis ipaensis. The sequence goes on along the minus strand of NC_029789.2, from coordinate 139,587,068 downwards.
TAGGAAGCTTGTCAATATGAAGTATATTGAAGCTAAATCAATGCCGGAGCACTCCAGTATTTTTCGGGAGACGGTGAACCAGCTGACAAATAATGAAATCACTTTGAATGATGAGTTGCAAGCCTTGTTGTTATTGAGCTCTTTGCCTGATAGTTGGGAAGTTGTGGTTGTGATACTGACTAACTCAGTTCCACATAGAAAGTTGATGTTAGCAATGGTTAAAGAGAGCACGTTGAATGAAGAAGTCAGAAGAAAAGAGCGAGGTTTGACTAATACCTCCTCCCAGTCAGAAGCACTTGTTTCAGAGTCATGGGAGAGAAGTCAAAGTAGAAAACTCACAGTTCCGACAAGTCAGAGAATCGACGCAAGTCAAGAGGAAAGTACAAGCCAAGAAAGGAGTTCATTTGTCACTGATGAGTTTGGAAAACTCTAAATTAATTTTTGTGATGACTAAACATTATTACACATTTAATTACAATATTATTAATTTGATTTTCATCTAACATATGTTAATTAATAATTTTGTGATGCAGGTTTTATAGTTGGGCCGAAATAAAAAGAAAGATCCCAAGCCCAATAAATTAAAATTCAGCCCTATGTAATTCTTGTTTTGTGATTGTTGGCTGAAAAGGTTTTATCAATTGGGCCAGAATAAATTTTGTTACTATAAGCCCAAAGAAAACTTTCCTATTTGTTCAAAGCTTGATCCAAAATTCATCAGGAAAGCAAATGTTACTAATTGGGCCAGATTAATTTCCAATGTTACAAAGCCCAATATTATTTTGGTGAATGTTTCCAAGCTTGGTCCGAAACCAAGTTTAAAGAAAAGCAAGTGTTACTACTTGCCTCCAACGGACTCCATTTCTCTCTTTGGATGGATTTCAAATTTAATTTAATGCATTGGAAACATAAGAAAGAGAGAGAAGATTGATTTGATGGCTATTATGACCATGCACGCCTCTCAGCAAAGGGGAGTAGGAAACATGAGTGCACTTTTATTCTTTCTCTTTGCTACATTAATTATTTAATCAAAACTATTGAATATCTTCTTCTCTCTCATCTCTTTCTTGCTTCTTCTTCGGTCCTTGTCCAGGAAACAATGGAAGCAATGTTCATCAACCAAGAAAAAGAAGAAGTTGCATGCATCAAGACCATCAAGCTAATGATGGCAAGAAAACATACTAAAATAAAAAATACTATGTTGTGTTTCATGATTCTTTGGGAATCTCCTTGTAAGTTGGGTTAGCACTTTACAGTTTGTAATCAGATTGATTATAGTGAAATTCCATCATGTTTGTGATGGAGACTGGATGTAGGCTGCACTGCACTTAGCAGCCGAACCAGGATATATCTGGGTGTAATCTTCTACTCTTCTCTCCTACATTTCTGTTTCTACTGCACAGGAGTAAAAACCAAATTTATTTCGTGCCAAGTGACGAGACAAAAAGAAAAGTCTCGTGGCTAGGGACGAGACAAAAGAAAAAGTCTCGTGTAAAGTGATAAGCAAAAACAGAAAAGTCTCCTCTAAGTCCAGCAAGGGTTATTAAGCAAAAAGGGGGCTAAGATTCAACCCCCCTTCTCTTAGCCACTGGAACCATCAATTGGTATCAGAGCTTGGTCTCAAAGAGATCAAGCTTTGCAGCTTGGAGTAAAGATCCTCATGGCAAAAAACAGTGGCTAAAATGTGGTGTCCTACAATTTGATCGAAGGACAATCAAGCAATAGACTTCCTCTTTTCAATGGGAAAAATTATACCTATTGGAAGGAGAGGATGAAGATATTTGTGCAAGCAGTGGATTACAGACTATGAAAAATCATCTTGGAAGGACCTCAATATCCAACTGTTACAAGTGCTGAAGGAGTAGTCTCTCTCAAACCAGAAGCAAGATGGAGCCATCATTGTTGGCTTAGATGCTCTGGGAATTACACATTCTGAATCTGTGCTAGTGAGAAGAGTGTTGAGATGTCTTACAAAAGAGTGGGAAACAAAAGCTTTAATTATTTCTGAGAGCAGTAGCTTAGATTCCATGACAGTTGATGATTTGAGAGGAAATCTTCTTGCTTTTGAAAATACCTATTTAAAAAAGAAAGGAATTGTTTTTTCTTCTATGACTAACCCTCTGGATGAAGAATCCAGTGATAACTCCTCTGAACATGAATTTGTGTTGTTTACAAAAAAATTCAGAAAAATGATAAAGCTTAAAGGCAAAGGCAGCAGCTCAAGGAGAGTGAAGAAAGACCTTAGCAAAGTAACTTGTTACAACTGCAAGGAAATGGGACATTTCAAATCTGATTGTCCCAAGTTAAAGAAGGAGGAGAAGCCGAAAAAAGGAAAAAAGAAAGGACTGATGGCCTCATGGGAAGACTTGGAGAATGACTCCGATGATGATGATGAAGAAACCGAGACCAAGTCACAAACATGTCTCATGGCAGACCACATAGATCAGGTAGTCTTTCATAACCCTAATACTGAAGATCTTCATCTTATGATAGACCACCTTTCTGAAAAAATAAGATGTTTTCTGCTGGAAAATCAAGAACTTGAACAACAAATTACCATTCTTAAGGCCGAAAATAGTTTTCTAAAAGAAAAAGTAAGAGAGGCCGAAACTGCTTGTGATCTTGTTGAAGAAAATAAGCAGTTAAGAGCTCAAGTTAGAAGCTGTGAAAGTAACCATTCTGTTCTTGCATATGTAGATTGTTTTAAGCAAAATGAAAAGTTGCTTAAAGAGGTTAAAAGACTTAAGGAAGACTTAGCCAAGTTCACCCAAAGTTCCGAAAATCTGAATCACATCTTGGCTAGTCAAAAACCTCTTTATGATAAGGCTGGGTTGGGATTCTATAAATCTGAAAAATCACATTTTGAAAATATTGCCTCATCTTCTAATGATACAAGATTTCAAGATCCCACCTACTTTAACAAAACAGCAACTCCAAGGTTTTAAGAAGTTTGTTTGTGAGAAAACTGGGGATGTTCTTCTTGAAGCTAAAAGATGCAACAATGTGTATGGATTAACTCTTGAAGATTTAAAGGAACAAAATGTAACATGCTTTACATCTTTTGAATCTGAAAAATGGCTTTGGCATGGAAAATTGGGACATGCTAGCATGTATCAAATTTCTAAGCTAGTCAAAAGAAATTTGGTTAGAGGAATTCCAAACATCAAGTTTGATGAGGATCTTACTTGTGACGCATGTCAATTGGGCAAACAAGTAAAATTCTCTTTTAAATCAAAAGATGGAATCTCAACCAAAAGGCCATTGGAAATGTTACATATTGATCTTTTTGGTCCTACTAGAACTCAAAGTTTAGGAGGTAAACACTATGGTCTTGTGGTGGTAGATGATTACTCTAGATTTGGTTGGGTACTTTTCCTTGCTCATAAGAATGATGCCTTTCATGCTTTTTCCATCCTTTGTAAGAAAATTCAAAATGAAAAAGATTTGAAAATTGCCCATTTGAGAAGTGATCATGGAAGAGAATTTGAAAATCAAGATTTTGAAAAATTCTGTGATGACTTAGGGATTTCTCATAACTTTTCATTCCCTAGAACCCCCCAACAAAATGGGGTGGTTGAAAGAAGGAATAGAAGTCTTCAAGAAATGACTAGGGCCATGTTATGTGAGAATGAAATTCCTAAATTCTTATGGGCCGAAGCTGTGAACACAGCATGTTATATTTTGAATAGAACAATCATTAGAAAATGGTTAAAGAAAACACCTTATGAGCTATGGAAAGGAACCCCTCCAAATCTTAAGTATTTTCATGTTTTTGGATGCAAATGCTTTGTGCTAAACAATAAGGAAAACCTTGGAAAATTTGATCCAAAATCATATGAAGGAATGTTTGTTGGATATTCCACCACAAGCAAGGCCTATAGAGTTTATCTCAAGGAGCATAGGACAATAGAGGAATCCATTCATGTTACTTTTTGTGATTCTAACTTAATTCCCAGTATTGTGAAGGATATTGATTCAGATTGTGAAGAGGCTGGAACAAATAAAGAAAATCCCAAATATGTGCAAAATGAAGAATCTGTCAGCACGGTTTTGTCTCGTCAGATTGGAGGAGAAACTTCCATTTTGTCTCCTGAGCAGGCACGAGCAAGTGAAACAGAAAGACCACCAGAAGTTCATCAAAGCTCTACACCGGTCAGAAAGCCCAGAGAATGGAAGTCTATGAGGGGTTATCCTCATGACTTCATCATTAGTGATCCATCTCATGGTGTAACAACAAGATCCTTCACCAAAAGGCAAACCGAACCTAACAACTTTGCTCTCTTGTCACAAATGGAGCCCAACAATGTCAAACAAGCTCTAGAAGACCCATCATGGGTTAAAGCAATGCAAGAGGAGCTTGCCCAATTTGACAAAAATGAGGTTTGGACACTAGTACCTCATCCGGATGGTAAGAAAGTTACGGGTACTAAGTGGGTATTTAAAAACAAACTTGGTGAGGATGGACAAGTTGTTCGTAACAAGGCTAAATTAGTGGCCCAAGGTTATGATCAAGAAGAGGGTATAGATTTTGATGAGTCTTTTGCTCCGGTAGCTAGAATGGAAGCAATTCGGTTGCTTCTTGCCTATGTCGCCCATAAAGGTTTCAAAATGTTTCAAATGGATGTTAAATGTGCTTTCCTTAATGGCTTTATTGATAGAGAAGTGTATGTGGCACAACCCCCCGGTTTTGAACATAAAGAATTTCCAAATCATGTTTTCAAACTAACTAAGGCTCTTTATGGTCTTAGACAAGCTCCTAGAGCTTGGTATGAAAGGCTTAGTGCCTTCTTGTTGGAAAATCAATTTCAAAGGGGTACCACCGACACTACCTTATTTATTAAAGCATCTAATGATGATATACTCCTTGTTCAAGTTTATGTTGATGATATTGTATTTGGATCGGCCAACATTTCCTTGTGTGAAGAATTTGGAAAACTCATGACTAGTGAGTTTGAAATGAGTTTAATGGGAGAGCTTACTTTCTTTCTTGGCCTCCAAATTAAACAAACTCCTAGTGGTACTTTTATTTACCAAGGAAAGTATGCAAAAGAACTTATCAAAAAGTTTGTCCTAGAAAATTCCAAATCAATGGGTACTCCTATGCATCCTAATACAAAACTTGAAAAAGATGATGATGGTCAAGATGTGGATGATACAAGGTATAGGGGAATGATATGTTCACTCATGTACCTTACCTCCTCTAGACCGGATATTGTCCAAAGTGTGGGTGTATGTTCAAGATTCCAATCTCACCCAAAAGAATCCCACCTTACGGCCGTTAAACGCATCATTAGATACATTAAGGGAACTTGTGATTATGGGCTATGGTATCCTAAATCTGATGATTTTTGTGCAGTAGGGTTTTGTGATGCAGATTATGCGGGAGATAGAATGGATAGAAGAAGCACCTCCGGCATGTGTTGCTTCCTTGGAAGTTCGCTTAACATGTGGTCAAGCAAAAAACAAGCCACGGTGGCTCTATCCACAGCCGAAGCTGAATATATTTCCGCATATGCATGTTGCTCACAATTAATTTAGTTAAAAACACAATTGGAAGATTACAAATTAAAAATCAACAGTATACCTTTATTTTGTGATAATATGAGTGCTATAAACATTTCAAAAAATCCTGTTCTGCACTCAAGAACCAAGCACATTGAAATAAAATATCATTTCATTAGGGAACATGTGCAAAAGGGTACTATTGATATTCAATTTGTAAAATCTGAAGACCAAATTGCTGATATTTTTACAAAACCCCTCTGTGAAGACAGATTCTGTACCCTAAGAAAAAGTTTGGGATTGTTTGATTTAAGTTTCATTGAAAAATTGTGAAAAGCTGATTCTGTTCAATTTTGTCTCGTAGGTTTGGACGAGATAAAAATACAAAGATGATAAAGGAGCTATGGTCAAGGGGGAGGCAACGCAGAATTCAAAATTTTATGGGCCCCACCAAAATTCCTTGACCCCACCTTAACAGTTATGGTAGTTATCTCTCTACAAATAAGAATCTTCTTCTTGTGTCATCAAATCTTCTTGGAAGTGGTTATTGTCAAATCAAAATCCTTCTTTCCATCTAATCCCTTGATTTAAGGCAACAACTTTTTAGTTTTAGATTTCAAAAGTTAAAAGGGAAAACATTTTTGGGTCCATAATGGTCATTAACCGTCCACTAATGGTCATTACTCTCTCCATATTCTCTCTCCAACCCTCATTTAATGCGTCATTCACCTTGCTTCTCTCTTCCACTCAATACGGTTATCTCCCTAACCTTTCATATTTCATTCTTCCATCACCATGAAAAAGAAAACCGCGCCAAAAAAAAGTGAAAGGCTTCTATTCTCTCAAAAACAGTTTACTCCACAATCACACACACACATTCACATCCATTCTACATCATCTTCATCACCCTCACCCCCATCAAAACGCACAGACACAATGAGAAGAAATGTCATTGCCACAAAAACTTCCTCAAGAAAGAAGAAAAGTGTTCCAGTGACAGAAGAAGAGGAGTCTCATACTTCTCCCATTCCTTCCCCTCCACAATCACCACCCAAGAGATCAACTCCCCATGCATCCGGAAAGAGTACTCAAAAGACTAAGGGTTTTGCTCTTCACGACACCACCGAACCTCCAAACTTGGAATCCCTGGAATTCAGAAACAAGTATGGCAAGACTCACTCCCACTTTGATCCTAGCAGATTCAACTCTTGCACTTCTTTTGAGTTTCACAATAAGGTTATGGAAAAACGTCATCTATGTACAACCTACCTTGTGAATCTTGACACTCTCACTAACAAGGGCATCAACATCTCCTCTCTGTTTGAACTCCTCAACTGGAAGCCCCTTCTTCTCATTCAGAAACCAGTCTATCCTGGCCTAGTTCGAGAGTTCTACGCCAATATGCGACTCATTGACGGCACTCTTCATTCCTATGTTAAAAGGGTTCAAATAGCCCTTGATTCTGAGACCATTGGAGCGGCTCTGGGCTTCAAGGATGAAGGACCACGAGCGTATATGGTAGACAAATGGGATACACAAGTCGGCGTTTCATACAAAGCAGTTCTTCAGCACATTTGCGAGAACCTTTATGGCTTGCATGGAACGATTCCAACCCACAAAGCTCTAGGACCAGTCAACTCTCTGCTTCACCGAATCATCACCCATATTTTGACTCCCCAAAGCGGCTCACACAACCGAGTAACATTTTCTGACTGTCTCATATTATTTGCTTTGGTTACCTCTACTCCTATATCTTTTGGCTATATTATGATTAGGCATATGTGGGATTCTGTTAGAAGCACCAAAAAGGCTAATCTGCCTTATGGTATGTTTTTAACAAGAATTTTTGAATACTTTAAAGTTGATCTATTGAATGAGCCAGTGGAAAACAAAGTATCCTCAATTAGAGGAAGAGGAGCGACTAAGGGAACCAAATGGGGCAAATCTGTGGGATCGGATAGTGACAATGAGACTCGGCCAGAGTCTTCCAAAACAGTCAAATCCATCAAAAAAATTTTGGGTGAATTCTCAAACATGGTAGACATGATGATTCAATCTCACAAAGAGGCTCGCAAACAAGCCTCTGAGAGCGAGAAAGCTTGGAAAAATTGCAAAGAAAGGGTCGGCCTGATGTTAGCAACTCTAAAGGAGGATCTGGGCGATAATAGTGAAGAAGGCGCTGAGGACTCTGCCTTTCATCTATCAGATGATTGATAACTGTTGTTTTATGTTATTTGATGTTGGCATGATTAGGCTCAATCTCTATTTTGTTGTAGCATGACTTGATACTCACTGCTTCTTGGTACTTTGACACACTTGGCAACTTATGAATATTTTGTTATATTGCCACTGATTTCTTGCTGCAGGTACATAATGCCCCTTTGATGACAAAAGGGGGAGAAAATCTTGAAAATTGAAATGTGAAAAACAGGGGATGAAATTTTCTGTTGAAAATTCATGATCACCCTTGTTATATTTGGTGCTTGATGATAGCTTGATGATAATATTGAAACTGCATTGTGTTTGCTGGTTTTGTTTAATAATGATTTGACAATGCATTTGATTTTTTGAAGAATGGTTGAAAATTAACCGTGATGAATGTATATGCATGATTAAAACTCTGTTTCATCTTGGTTAATATGCTTAATGTTTTTTGGCAGTTCCTTTAAACTATGAAAAGCATAAAAACTGCCATGTTTTGATCATATGTGCTTCAAATATTTTTCTTACCATATTAATGCTCTGATATCTTGTTTAGAAAAATATTTGAATAAACTTTATTGTTGATTGGTAAATGTAAAAGTTTGAGCAGTAAATCAGTTTATGATATCAAATGAGTTTTGATTATCAATTAAAACTGCTCATAAATCAAGCATTTAGCATCTCATAATATGCTAAATAACATCATTTTTTTGAAGCTTGATTAAAATGTTACAAGTTAGTACTTCCCTTGGTAAAATAAGCATACATCAAGGGGGAGCTATGTGACATTTAGAAAGGGGGAGAAATTCAAATTCAAAGGGAGTATTCCTTACTCAATCTTTAAATTTCTTTCCATTTCAATTTTAATAATGTTTGTCATCAAGGGGGAGATTGATGAGTTTGGAAAACTCTAAATTAATTTTTGTGATGACTAAACATTATTAAACATTTAATTACAAAATTATTAATTTGATTTTCATCTAACATATGTTAATTAATAATTTTGTGATGCAGGTTTTATAGTTGGGCCGAAATAAAAAGAAAGATCCCAAGCCCAATAAATTAAAATTCAGCCCTATGTAATTCTTGTTTTGTGATTGTTGGCTGAAAAGGTTTTATCAGTTGGGCCAGAATAAATTTTGTTACTATAAGCCCAAAGAAAGCTTTCCTATTTGTTCAAAGCTTGATCCAAAATTCATCAGGAAAGCAAATGTTACTAATTAGGCCAGATTAAATTCCAATGTTACAAAGCCCAATATTATTTTGGTGAATGTTTCCAAGCTTGGTCCGAAACCAAGTTTAAAGATAAGCAAGTGTTACTACTTGCCTCCAACAGACTCCATTTCTCTCTTTGGATGGATTTTAAATTTAATTTAATGCATTGGAAACATAAGAAAGAGAGAGAAGATTGATTTGATGGCTATTATGACCATGCACGCCTCTCAGCAAAGGAGAGTAGGAAACATGAGTGCACTTTTATTCTTTCTCTTTGCTACATTAATTATTTGATCAAAACTATTGAATATCTTCTTCTCTCTCATCTCTTTCTTGCTTCTTCTTCGGTCCTTGTCCAGGAAACAATGGAAGCAATGTTCATCAACTAAGAAAAAGAAGAAGTTGCATGCATCAAGACCATCAAGCTAATGATGGCAAGAAAACATACTAAAATAAAAAATGTAGTGGCTGAGATTCTTATCACTTGTAGTAAGATCTTGTGATGAGATCTTAGCTTCTCCATACCAAAAATGGAGAAGGAGATTCGGCCAGTAGGAAAGAAGATCTTGGAGGAGATGGCTTGTCACCACTTTTGAGTTCACTCATCACAGAAGGTAGCTAGGGTGGCTGCGTGAGGAAGGAAGCAAAAGTGGAGCAGAAGAAGTCATCATCATCATGAAGCATCAAGGGCCAGAAATCCATCTTGGAGAGCAAGCCAAGGATGGAGAGTTCGGATTGATGAAGAGTGATGACCAAGGAAGGACTATAGGTAATTGCATGTTGGTTATTGCATGGATTATTTCTTTTCTCTCTCTGGCCGAACCGGTTTTGTTCTTGGAGAAGAAGAAGTTGGCTTGGTTTTTGGCTTCAAAAGTGGAGGCTTCTCTCTTCTATAAAAAGTGAGAACAACCACTGTTTGGAGCAAGGAGAAAGTTTGAGAGTGCAAGGCACAGAATTCTCAGAGCTACCTGAGCTAACAGTTTTCTCTTCTCCTTTAATGTATTTTGTTTTGTATTTTTCTGTCTAATTTTATCATGTCTTGAGTCTCATGAAAAAAGGCAAACAGTGAGGTTTGTATGAAAAAGCCATAGAGCGGAAAAAGGCAGAGAGTGCAAAATTAAAAGAAAAAGCCATAGATGTCTTAGAGTTCCTTTGTTCATCTATGTTGTGTTTCATGATTCTGTGGGAATTCCCTTGTAAGTTGGGTTAGCACTTTACAGTTTGTAATCAGATTGATTATAGTGAAATTTCATCATGTTTGTAATGGAGACTGGATGTAGGCTGCACTGCACTTAGCAGCCGAACCAGGATATATCTGGGTGTAATCTTCTACTCTTCTCTCCTACATTTCTGTTTCTACTGCACAGGAGCAAAAACCAAAATTATCTCGTGCCAAGTGACGAGACAAAAAGAAAAGTCTCGTGGCTAGGGACGAGACAAAAGAAAAAGTCTCGTGTAAAGTGATGAGCAAAAACAGAAAAGTCTCCTCTAAGTCCAGTAAGGGTTATTAAGCTAAAAGGGGGCTAAGATTCAACTCCCCCTTCTCTTAGCCACTGAAACCATCAGTCACCATTGTGACAAGTCGGAGCATATCAAGAGTTATTGTAGGTTCTTGAAAAGAGAACAATCAAGGGGAAGAAACGAAGACAAAGGTAAAGATAGTGATAAAGAAACTGCTACTATTATTTATGAAGATGTTCTTATCACATATGATGAAAATTATGTGAATCTTGTCTGTGATGATTCCACTTAGATTATGAACTCTGGTGCCTCATGTCATGTCATTCCGAGGCGTGAATTTTTCACTTTCTATACTGCTAAAAATTTTGGCAAGATCAAATTGGGAGATAAAGGAGTGTATGATATCATTGATATGGGTGATATGTGGCTTGAAACCAACATGGGATTCAAGATGCAGTTGAAGAATGTTAGGCATGCGCCAGATATGCGGTTCAATCTTATTTCAGTGAAGACATTGGATCAAGAGGAGTATTGTACTTCCTTTGGTACTGAAAAATGCAAGATTACCAAAGGGGCTCTCATTGTTGCTAGAGAAAAGAATAGTCTCACTATTCTCTATCGGTTGCAAGTAAAGTTGTGCAAAAAAGATGTGAATGTAGCTGATGATTCCTCTTCTGATTTGTGGCATATATGCCTTGGTCACTTGAGCAAGAAAGGGCTAAGCGTCTTAGCCAAGAAGCACTCACATCCTGTGAAAGGTACAACTTTAAATACTTGTACTCATTGTTTTGTTAGAAAGCATGCTAGAGTATTATTTCATAATTCTGGACCTCATAGGAGATCACATGTTCTAGATTTAGTTCACACTGATATTTGCACTATGGATGCTAAGACACTAGGTAGTGCATCATATTTTGTTACTTTTATTGATGATTATTCTCGAAAAGTGTGGGCTTTTGTTTTGAAATCTAAAGACCAGGTGCTTGGTATCTTCAAACACTTTCATGCAAGTGTTGAAAGAGAAACATGAAAGAAATTGAAATATGTTCGAGCAGATAATGGTGGTGAATACAGGGGTCCGTTTGAAGAGTATTGTAAAGGACATGGGATCAAGTTTGAGAAGACGGTTCCTAAGACTTCTCAATATAATGGAGTTGCAGAGAGAATGAATTGCATTATCAATGATAGAGTCAGGTGTATGCTCTCTCATGCAAAGTTGTCTAAATCTTTTTGGGGTGAAGCGATGAGGACTGCAATAGATTTGATCAACCTTTCTCCTTCAGTTCCACTAAATGGTGATGTTCCAGAGAAAGTTTGGAGAGGGAAAGATGTCTCCTATAGTCACTTGCGAGTGTTCGGCTGCAGGGTTTTTGTTCACATTTCAAAAGATGAAAGGTCCAAACTTGATGGAAAGTCAAAGCAGTGTATCTTCATGGGTTATGGTCACGAAGACTTTGGTTACAGATTATGGGATCTGGTGAGCAAGAAAATAATTAAAAGTCGAAATGTGATTTTTTTTGAAGACCAAACTATTGAAGATCTTGAGAAGACAGATAAGCCAATAACTGTTAGACGTTCTGTTAATGATGAACTTGGTCCTTCTACTAGACCTCCTGTTGATGGGGAGGATGTACAAGTTGATAATGATAGTGATGATCTGCATGATGAACCTATACCTCAACTTGAGGTGCCAAATGCAGAAGTTCCACCAGATGTTGAAGTCCCACCTGAACCACTAGTGGAGCCTGAATTGAGAAGATCTACTAGAGAGCGTCATCCTTCTCAGAAATACTCTCCTCATGAGTATGTGATGAACACTGAGACTGGGGAGCCAGAGAGCTACTTAGTGGAGGATTTATGTTAATTCCATCAGTTTTGATGATGTATTTTGTTGATTATTGAGATACCTTAGGGTCAATAGGAATACTGTTTGTATATCCATTATTTTGATAGTGAAAGATTTTACTAGATTAGATCCCGTGAATTTTTTGTCCCTCTTTTAAAAGTTTTACCACGTTAAAATTATGGTGTCTGATTATTTAATTTCTGTCATTATATTTGGTATTGCCTATTTAATCGCACAAGTTCTTGTTTGAATCTTTGTTGAGTTTTTCCAACAGTTTGGAAGCATTTTCTCTTGTGAATAGGGATGTCAATGGGGCAGGGCGGGGGCGGGGAATGCCTCCCTGCTCCCCATCCCCGCCCTCAGATTTACTCCCCATCCCCGCCCCATTCCCCGCGGGGACCCCATTCCCCATCTACATAATAGTTCTAACTAATTATTAATTTTCATATGAATAGAGCTACAAGTATCTATCTTATACAAAAACTGCAAGATTTTATACAAAAAGTCTAAATAACACGATGATGACTTCTTTCGAAATAACGCAATGGGGAGACGCAACGACGAGCCAAAGAAAAAAGCAATGGACGAGGTGGGAGACGTGGCAACAGAGAGGAGAATGGACACGACGGCAGAGTTACGAAAAGGAACGCTGCAAATAGAAATTACGACGCAGTAAGGGTGATAGCACGGTGAGGTGTGACGATGCGGTGAGAAGGGTGACGAGGGGGTGGTTGCAGAGAGGTTGGATGGAGTATGGACAGCCTTAGGGATCTCTGAATTGAAGAGAGGTTATGCAAATAAAGATTAGGAGTTTTGGGTTTCTATATATATGTTTGTGTGAGAAATGACTAAAAAACATATATAAGAAATAAACTATTAAGGATAATTCAAAGAATTCATAAATTTCGGGGAATAGCGGGGACGGGGCGGGGATCCCCGCTCGGGTCTCCGCGCCTGCTTCGGGGGAATTTTGTCCCCCATCCCCATCGCGCGGAAAAAATTCCCCACAATCGGATCCTCATTCGGGGCAGTCCCCGCAGGGATCCCGCGTCTCGGGAATTTTGCCATCCCTACTTGTGAATAATGGAGGATATCGGACGAGCATTCGAAAAGAGATTTGATTCAGAAAGTATTCCATTTGAAGGTTCGGCAAGAATGTACTGCATCACTGTCAGTTTCACCTTGATTTCTCGTGATGCAAATATGGCCGCTGATTTTTTTGTGTCTTAGGCCAGGTCAAACAAATACCTGACCCGGGAGAGTACACAACCCAGATTGACAGCGCTGCGACCCGGCTCATCCTCCTTCAGAGTTCTCATACGCCGCTCCATTGGTGAAGAGAATCTGATCGCAGCTGCAGCTCCGATGCCACCGCTGCCCTATGCTCCGCTAGCCTAGCCTCAAGATACTGCTGAGCTATAGATCGTTTTCTTAATCCAGAATGATGCGCCACGGCTGCTTGGCTGTTTCTGGTGCCGCCTCCACTACTGGTTCATGCTACCACTGTTGCTCGCTGTGAGGGCTATGTTCCTTCTGGGTTGATGAACGCTCGTTCTCTCAGCGTGAGTCTCGTCCACCTCGTGGATTAGAATAGATTCTCCAACAAGACTGTGATTAAGAAGATCTCTCGAGTTCTGTTTGATGTCTTGTTTTTATCTTTTGTTCTTTTCCTTGTTTTGTTTCTTTTTCTTTTTGTAGCTAATCACAAAAAATTGAGGTTGTTTTACAAATATAAAGTCTTGTTAGTCATGAATAAATAAATCATAATAAGTTGGACCACATTATAAATACTATAAGCACATGAATGAGACTTTTTTTGAGAGCTCCATCAAATACTTTGCCTTTTATCATTCTTTACTATCTTGACTTTTATTTTTTAACCTATTTTTTATTATCTCAATACACACACACAGTCAAAGCAAACCCTGCCCAAAAATGTCATGCTGATATAGTCATCATATGGTGTGACAATGTACTATGCCCAAAAATGACTTGAAAAGAAACCTACTAAAACCGGTTTAGTAAAATGGAGGTGAAATTTTCCCATAATTAAACCTGAATACTATGTGCTATTACAAAAATAACATAAATTATAGAAAAAGTCAATTAATTACACCAATGCTTAGGCCAATCATTCGGAATACAAAATTAGGAGTGAGATTGCTCCACCCTACATAGGCCTCTAAATAGCCGAACTCTCTTCACATACACTTATAGAGCAAAGAAATTTTCATTCTTTTAACACATCATAACAACAACAATAATATAGCTTCTAAAATTTACCTTCCCATCATCCCAAAATTCTCTATACGAGGGAGATAAAGGTTAATAGAAGAGAGCTGGAAATCCATGTGAAAATTTGTCTCCCAGAAGAAGATGATGCAGTTGGAGTTGGAGTTGAAGTTGAAGTTGAAGATATTGCTGTTGTATTACTTGTAACAGTTGTGTTGATTCTGAATAAACACAATCCAAATGTCAAGAGTCCTATTGATAATGTTACCTAATCTCAAAGAAAGTCAGTGTAATTTACCCTATAATTTTAGGCCATAAAAGCAAGATGAACAAACAAAAATTTCAAGCATTGAACTTACCCGGTTCTCATGTAGATGCAGTTGTCATAGGCTGCAAAATTGAAAAACAAATTGCAGTTCAGTTACCAAACCAAATAGTAAGTATGAAAGATTTTTTGCAAGAAGAAAAATGATGATGAGCTTGAAGTGAACATACTTGGATCCTTATCAACTATAACACCAGACCCTCCAAAACTACAAGCAACATCTGAAGCCCCATTTTGCTGGTAATAGCTATTAAAAGCATACGATGCGTGCGAGACCAGGTTATCCGGCTCGAAGCACGGCTGGCTTGGCTGGATAGCAGTGCAATCCACATTGCCAGAACCACATGCCCAATCTATGGCATTCTGCAAGTCAGCTTGTGAGGCCTTACTCGAAGCAATGCACCATGTTGTTCCATTACTTGTTCTGGTTCCATTCGCACCACTAGTCGAGTCAACAGCAGCATCTTTTCCGGTGAAATCAAGGCTGTAAACTTTCGTCTCATCCGGATAAAATAGTCCCCAGTTCCTCTCGGATTCCAAACCAGGCTTCCTGTTTTCGTTGAACAATGAGAAAATGTAAACATCTAACTCTTCTCCAGGCTTTGCAGGGGTGCCGGTGTCATTGATTACATGCCTTATCAGATTTGTGTTATAAGTTTGTGCATTATCAGGTGTGGCGGCTTTCTCTTTTGGCGAACCTTTCGAAGGCCAACCTGTTTCAGTGACCATAACCTTAATTGTTCTGAAATTTAAGGCCGTCAGCGCGAAATAAATAGCATCAACCTGAGCATCAAACATGTTTGTATACAGCAAACCAGTGTTTGGATCAATAACTTCGGAGGATGACTCGAACAAAGCATAGTCCAAGGATACTTTGTTCGGGGAATCTCTGTAAGCATAATAAGGATATATATCAATCATAAAAGGTGACTGATTCTCTGCTAAGAATTCTAGCAGTGGCTTGAGGAAATGAGCATGGTTGCTATTAAAAGCCCCGGCCGAAGGTGGGAATGACCGAGACAGAACGCCGAGGGAATGAGTGCTGGAGACCTTTATCTTCTTATGAAGTCCTGCTTTCTTGAGTGCAGTGAGGACATTATTCATTGCAGGCACTACTAGTGCAGAAACATTGTTGGAACTTTCTGTGACTTCTGCGCCGACGGTTATGTATGTGATCTTTGCAGCCGGATAGTAAGGAAGGATGCTATTCTTCAGCCAAGTGTCTGCATTGGTTTGGAACTGGGAGAATGGCAGCAAGTCCGAATTCGGAACCCCAATCATGAGTTCAACCCCAGTGTTTGCAAAAGCCTTAAGAACCTGTATGTTGGAATCATAGATTCTAAGATACTTGATTTGGTGAAGTTGAACCAGCTTTGCTACCTTGTCAGGTGTTGGAAGATCATCAGCATTTCTTCCATAGCAGATCCCAACAAAACTCCCAGAGCAACAATCTGAGAGAATTTTCAAAGGGAGAAACAAGAAAAGTGAGAATTTCAAGTGAATTGTATTTTGGTAATCACTCTTTCTCCTGCATCGAGCCGACTCATTCCCCTCCACTCGAAAGGTGTGGAATGAGACCTAAATAATTTTTGTTCCACATTCAATCCTATGGTGGAGGGAAGTGAGTCAGCTCGATGTAGAGAATGAATACATGTAACACAACTAGGAAATATTTCTAAATTTGGAAGTATCTCTATCATCCTCAAGTCCAAGGCTTCCTAGAGAAGTTCACCAAGCAACACAAAAATATATTTGGATTCTCTAAAGTTTGAATTTCACTTTAGACAGTAAAGTGTGATCTCTCACCATTTATTTTATAAGTGGGACCAAGAATAAATATGAGAGAAAAACTATTCAAGGAAAAAAGATCACATTTTATCCTCTAAAGTACAAATTTAAAATTTAGAGAATCCAAATTCTTTATAATTAATACCTAAACTTTTGATTGAAGGAATGTCAACACCAAACAAATTTAAAACATAGGTAAAGGCTCAATGAGCGGAGCTTGCTCAAGTTCAAGCTCGACTCATTTAATACATCATCTCAAATTTAGTCTCAAGCTCTGCTCACAAACTCATGAACTCAGCTAATCGAGTTGTTAATAAGTCAAGTTGGCTCACCGGCTTAACCTTCTATATCAAGTCAACAATGTACACTGCAATACTACACTTTATGTAAAAGAAAAATATAAAAAAAAGGGAGGTATTTAGTTGTTAATGTCTAAAGGTAAAACATTCCGGTATAACCTTCTTTTTCTTTTCTTTTTTTTTCCCATAGATAATCCATCAAATGCATGCAGAAACATAGTTGCAGACTTGTAATGCCAAGAAAAAATGCCATCTTAAAAAAAAAAAGATTAAACTTCCAAAGAAAAATGGCTACTAAAAATGTGCACTTAAATAGTGAAAAAAAAAAGGGAAAAAAACAAAAGAGGTGGAGAGTGCAAACTTGAAAGCACATTGTCTCATGAAGCAAAATGAAAAACTTGAGCAAACAAAAGAAGTGATCTGATACAAACAGCATAAAAGGAATAAATCACATTGAACAGAAGGCAACTAAAAACAAAAGAAGGTACATAGCTTAAAACAGTAGCTACAATGCAACTAAAAGAAAGAAAAGGAAAATAGCACAAACCCAGAAGCAGAAGGAATAGTGAAGCAGCAAAGATGAAGCTAGAGGCCCTTTTCATTGCTCTATTATCAGAAGTTAGAACTTAGAATTGAGAAGAGAGAATGAACTATTGAAGCCACTTTGGTGTTGGTGTTGGTGTTTGTATTCTTTTTATGGCTTGTAATATTATTATATTAATAATAATAATAATAATAATATGCAAAATTACAGAAAGTAACGGTCCCTGTCTCATTGTCTCTGTCTCCCTTGAGACTGAGTTAAACAAAACTAAAGGAATTAACAAAGGAATTGATGAGGGTATTGTTGTGTAATTTTTGAATAATTATAGTAATGCAATGGATGTTTACTTTTTTCTAAAATATTGTTAAATTATAAAATTCATTTTTTATTTTGTGACAAGACCAGGACATGTGTCAATATTTATTATTTTTCAAGTTTTATTCTCTTTTTTCTTTAGTTACAAAGTCTATATTTCCATTTGTATTTAGTATGTTTATTTGTTACACTCTAAGTAAAAGACTGAAAAAAATTGACAAAAAAAATTTGTAGAATTAAGATACATTTAACTAACAAAACCTTGATGAAATATATTTACAAGCATTTTTATATTTCCTTAGAAAAATCATCATTTTTTTTAAAAATTAGTACAATTAAATTTTCGTTCCTCTGTGAAGTTTTTGGATCTATCCCAGTCTATTATGACAACCTTTTTTTTTTTATCCATAAAAGTTTAGTAATCTTGATTCTTGGTCATATTATAATCAAGACATTACCAAAAAAGATATGTCTTACATATGTGGAATACAAGTACCTACAATTTATTTAGACAATGAAAATTAAATTTATATCTTTATAAGAAAAAAAAAAGTGATAATTTTTCATTATTTTTACCTATAGTCTTTAACTCTTTTTTGTTGAGTTCGTTCTAAATATTTGGCAAGCTCCACCGGTTTTTTTCACAGTTTTTTTCCGGTTTTTTTTCTGTTTTTTTCAGGTTTTTTTTTTTTTTTTTTTTTTTTTTTTTTTTTTTCATATTCAAGTCTCATATTCACTATTTCATCTTAGAGCCTATATATATAGAATGTCAGAGTTAAAAGCATTGGACCTCAAATTTATTTATCAACTTTAGTTTATACATTTCTGTCGATTCCGGGATATTTGTTAGCATGTTTGTTCTGTCTCCCACTTGTTATATGTTACGAATACATTAAAATCAGTTATTAAAGTTAGCTATCAGTATAAAATATATATTAAAATATAAATATACATTAAAAATAAATTAAACTATATATATATTTATACACAAATATATTAATGAC
>NC_029789.2:139554062-139568295 GCF_000816755.2 Arachis ipaensis | reverse complement strand
GATGCCTCTCTACTCTTCATCTTCATTCTCAAATTTGCTCCCCATTTTCGTTTTCCGCCGTGAGGAATATTGCTCCTCATTCCTATTCTTTACAGGGTTTCATTTTTCGCGAGGACCCCATTTTCCATCTATCTGATAGTTCTAACTAATTATTAATTTTCATATGAATAAAACTGCAAGTATCTATCCTATACAAAAACAGCAATATTTTATACAAAAAGTCTAAACGACAAGATAGTGACTTCTTTTAAAATGACGCAGTGAGAGGACGCAACAACGAGCCAGAGGACAGAACAGTGGACGAGGTAGAAGACGCAGCAACAGAAAGAAAAATGGACACGACGACACAGAGTTACGGAAAGGGACGCCGCAAATAAAGAGCACGACGCGACAAATGTGATGGCACCGTGAGGTGTGACGATGCGGTGAGAAGAGAGAGTGGCGACAGAGTAGTTGCAGAGAGGTTGGATGGAGTATGGATAGCGTTAGAAATCTCTGAATTGAAGAAGGGTTATGCAAATGAGGATTAAGAGTTTTAGGTTTCTATATATATGAGTTCTGTAGTGCCTAAATTGCCTAACTTCCCTTTTAAAGTAAAAAAATTTCAGGGATTAGCGGAAACGGGACGGGAATTCCCGCTCGGGTCCCCGCGCCTGTTTCGGGAGAATTTTGTCCCCCATTCTCATTTCCATTTCTGCGAGAAAAATTTTCCACAGTCAAATCTTCATTTAAGACGGTCCTCACGAAAATTCCCGCTTTCGGAGAGTTTTGCCATCCCTAAAATAAGGTATCATATTCAGCATAAAGCTATGATGTTTTAACTTTTTAACGGTGCATCAATAGATTGAATCTTATAATACTTTTTAACTTTTGAATTGAATCTCCTCTAAATAGATTGGTGAGAGCAGCAATTGCAATTTTGATTAGCAGAAATAATGATAATAAATAGATTTCACCCAAAACTAGCAATCATATGATATAAATATAAATAAATATAAATGTGCTGCAAGACCTCTCAATGAATTATTGAATTTGGTGAGAGATAAAATATTATGCAATATTTTTCTACAAAAATTCTTGTTGAGTGCTTTGCCAATATTCATTATTTTTTTTTATGATATACCCTTTCCAATAAATTGTAATAATTACATAAAAAAAACTTATCAGCTTAAAAAAAATTGACTCTCTTTTAAGAAAAGAATTTACTCATAATTGTAAGCTAATAATTTTACTTTTTAAATTGGGTTTGAAAATTAAGTATTTTTAAGATAACGTATAACTCATTTTTATCCTCTATATTAACTCATGAACATTGATACAGTCAACAAAAGTTATCATTTTAAATCAACACTTGATTAACAAATATACCTTTATATGTAATGTCTAAAAAATATGAAATTAAATAAATTTTAAATTTTAATAGTATAAATATATGATGTTAATCCAAAAAAGCTTAACTAATATTAATAAAAAAAAGAAAAGTATAGGTAACCAACAATATTTTTAAATAATGTGAATACAGTGCGCTCCTAACATTTCTCTTAGCTAACTAAAACGCAATTCATATTTTATAATGGAGTTTGAAACTGCACGTCCAATACTGGGTTTCCAATTATTTTCTTTTTATTGGACATGTCCAATTAATTATTTAGTTTACGCCTGAATCAAATTTAGCCCATTAAAATTAGAAAATAACAAGATGGCCCATCTACTTTAGTTTATTCTAGTTGGTGGTGTTTGGTCAAAACGGACCATAGAGATGACCAAAAATTGTAAATGTGGTTGGAGGCCTGGATCAAGTGGTGGCACCTCATGGTTGGGCCGTATCAAAAAAGTTGGAAAATCATGCAAAACCCAAAAAAAAAGTGGGACATCATGTGATTTCCAATCAGCCACATATCGATTTGAATCTGGCTTTAGCTATGAGTGGATAAAGAACCCGGCCCATGTAGTGTTGTACTAAGACAAAAATTAAAGTCACTTTATAATTCTTTAAAAATATTATTCATATATTAA
Source organism: Arachis ipaensis (assembly GCF_000816755.2). NCBI lineage: Eukaryota > Viridiplantae > Streptophyta > Magnoliopsida > Fabales > Fabaceae > Arachis > Arachis ipaensis. The sequence continues at coordinate 139,566,279 of NC_029789.2, read as the reverse complement.
AATTAACTATTAATATATTTATGTATAAATATATGTGTAATTTAATTTATTTTTAAAATGTATTTATATTTTAATATATATTTTATATTAATAACTAATTATAATGATTAATTTTAATGTATATGTAGCATTGATAATTCTCTAACCATAAAATATTAAAGTAAAAAACCACAAGACCTTTTAATCGAGCTCATTTTGATTTAGATATACTTTTATTTTTAGATATCTTTTTTGATAGTTTAACATAAATAGTTTGAGTTAAGAAATTTAAATAATTTCAATATTTGACAATTCTTTATGCTGACATATAAATTTTTAAGTAGAATTAAACATTTATAAGTTCTTAATCAGTTATATATTTTATTTTTTCAATGATTAAGAATCTATTTGTCTTCTATTGAACAGAGGAAAGGAAAAAATGAAATCTGTTATTCAATTTTTCAATTAAAGGTTTATATACATGTATTATAATAATGAAGTTGATCGAGTTTATGACTAATTGAACATTTATTCTAACTAATTGGTACAGCTAATTTAATTTTTAACTAACTTATTAACTTATGCTATTAATTAATACATCTAATATCTTCCCTCAAGTTGGAGCATACATGTTGTATGTTCTTAACTTGACCATGAAAAATTGAAATTGAGGTGCAGGGAGTGCATTGGTGAGTATATCCGCAAGTTGATGCTTGTTTAGAACGTGCATCAGCTTGATAATCCCAGAAGTGACTTTTTTTTTTAATAAAGTGGTAGTCGATTTCAATATGTTTTGACCTTTCATGCAAAGTTGGATTAGTAGACATCTGAATACCCGATATATTGTCGCAAAAAGTCATGGCTGAGTGGATCTCAAAGTGCATGAATTTTAGCAAAGCAATGAGCGAAAGGACCTCACAAGCAACATTTGCCAATGCCCAATATTTAGTCTTGGTCGAGCTTCTAGAAATCACATATTGTTTCTTACTCTTCCACGATATCAGAGAATCACCCAAAAAGGTGCAATATCCAGTGGTGGATCGCCTTGTATCTAAATAGCCACTCCAGTCCGCATAAGTGTATATAGTGAGATTGAATTTGGACTTAGATGAGAAAAGGAGTCCTTGTTCCAATATAGCTTTCAAGTAAAGAAGGACATGATGAGCGGTATTGAAATGGGGTTGGCACAGATCAAACATAAACTGGGCTAATTTCACTACTGCGAAGGTAATATCTGGTCTGAAAATAGTCAAATACATGAGGCGGTCAATCAGTCTTCTATAGTGGGATGGATCAGCTACAGGATCGTCTTCACCAGCTCAAAGTTTCAGATTTACATCCATAGGCGTGGTGGCAAGCTTACATCCTAAGTAATCTGTCTCTTCCAATAACGACATCACAAACTTTCTCTGAGTAAGCGTGATGCCAGCTTTAGAGCGTTCAAGTTCTAAACCGAAAAAAAGCTTGAGGTCACCCAAAATTTTGAGCTTGAAAATTGATTGGAGTTTTAGCTTAATATTGTCAACCATCTCTTGTTTGGGAGCAACAATGATGATATCATCTACATAAACAATGAAAAAAAATAGTTGCATCACCTTCTCCCAAAGCAAATAGAGAATAATCCTGTTTGCATTGTGTGAACCCGTGGCTGAGAAAGTGTTGCAAAACTTGGTAAACTATTGCCGTGAAGCTTACCTTAGACCATACAAGGACCTTGTGAGCTTGCAAATTAATCTCCGTTTTCGTTGAAGATGACCCAAGGGTAACTCCATGTAAACTTCATCATCTAATTCGCCGTTGAGAAACGTATTGTTGATATCTAATTGGAGAAAACTCCAATTCATGATAGCAGCAATAGTGAGGAGAGTCCTTACTGTGGTGATTTTTGCGACTGGGCTAAAGGTATCCCTAAAGTCGATCCTGGTTTGTTGAGTGTAGCCTTTGGCGACGAGGCGTGCTTTATAGCGCTCCAGTGTATCATCAGCCTTTAATTTGACTTCATACACCTACCGACACCCGATTGCACGCTTGGCTTTGGGTAAATCGACCAAGACCCAAGTATTATTGGCTTCGAGGGCATCTAGTTCTTCTTGCATGGCTTGCCGCCACTTTTTGAACTTGACAGCTTAGTGATAGAACTAAAGTTCAGGAATGATGTCCAACTGAGTAATGAAATTGTGATATTTGGAGCTAAACCTGTGAGTACTAAGATGGTTAGTGAGAGGATATGGTGTTGAGGTATGATACACATAGTCATTTAGATATGGTGGTGGATGAGTGTGTCGGGTAGATCGTCGTAATAGTGGTGGCTGAAGCTGAGTGCTGGGGACGATGGAAGAAAGGTTTGGAGAATATAGGGTGCGGGTGTGAAATTGGTGTGAGGTGAAGGTGGTAAATATGATGGAGTAGGATCTAAAATAAATTTAGGTAGTGCAAAGTCATGAACCATATCTGTGTTGGATTGAAGATGAGGGGATTGACTAAAGGGCATGATAGTTTCATGAAATACAATGTCTTTGGATTTGCTATTAATACCATATTGAACGGAGGAAAGGAAAAAATAGAATCTATTATTGAACTTTTCAATTGAAGGTTTATATACATGCATTATAATGAAGTTGATCAAACCTATGACTAATTAAACCTTTATTCTAAATAACTAGTATAGCTAATTTAATTTCTAACTAACTTGTTAATTTATGCTACCAATGAGTACATCTAATATCTTCATACAAAGCACAAGTCAAAATGAAGGTCTATATTTTACAAATTAGAACTTTCATTCTCCTTGGTTAAATTTATTTTTATCTTTTAACGATGATAAGTTGTATTTATAGGTTTAATAGTTAAATTAGTTCTTAAAAAATGGTTCGTTCTTTATATTTATTGAAAAATTTTATTAATCAAATTAATTCTTCAAATATTATAAATTAATTATTTTTGTCTTTCAATCGCTCACTTAACAATTTTTGTAAACGATTAATGATATAAAATATTTAACTCATCATATCATACATGATACCTAATATATCTAATTAGATGTTGAACAAATATATTTATGAAAATTTATCAATTTATTATCTTTAGGTTATATTAGGAATATAGTTTATTTAATTGAAAAAATAAACTAAATTAATAGATTTTCATAAAGATATTTATTTAGCGTCTAATTGGACATACTAAATATCATATATGTTATCCGTTAATATTTTATATCATCAATCGTTAACGAAAATTATTAATTGAGTGACAAAATAATAAAAGTAATTAATTTATGGGCTGGGCTACACATACAAGCTTACAAGCTTACAAGTTGGCCCAGCCCAAACACAAGTTACTGTTATCAATGGGTGTATCTGACTCATATATGCGTGTATCTTACTGATATCTCAATTAATTTGATATTGAAGCATGTTTGAGTGATACCTGACTGATATATATGGATTTATCTGAATCATATCTATGGGTGTATCTCACTATTATCAATGAGTGTATCTGAATCATATATGTGGGTGTATCTTACTGATATCTCAATTAATTTGATATTGAAGCATGTTTGAGTGATACCTGACTGATATATATGGATTTATCTGAATCATATCTATGGGTATATCTCACTGTTATCAATGAGTGTATCTGAATCATATCTATGGGTGTATCTTACTGTTATTAATGGGTGTATCTGACTCATATATATGGGTGTATCTTACTGATGTCTTTGGGTGTATTTTTCGTTTCAGAAAAAATGGCAGCAAGAAACCAAACAAAAGACCTTAAGTGTGCCACACATCTCCTGAGTGATAAGTTCAGAAACATGACTGAGGAGAAGAAGGCAATTGTGAGGGATCTCGGATTCGGTGGGTTGATGCACATCCCACCACTAAGGGTGGATCACCAACTCTTAAGGGAACTGGCAAACAACTTCAAACTTGGGGAGAACAGACTGAAGACAGGATATGGTTCTTTCCAAATAACACCAAAAACAATAGGTGATGCGCTTGGCATCAATGCAACAGGTAACTAGCTCAAAATTATAGGTGTATATTAAGTTGATGCTTGGGTGTATTTAAGGTTGATGCTTGAGTGTATTTGAACCGACTTTGATACTTTGTTGTTTTCCTTTTTGTAGGAAATCTGTTTCCTGAGAAAGTTGAGTATAAGAAACTCTCTGATGATGACAAAATAATTTTTAAAAGATTCCAGGGTAAGACCCTCAAAAGTCTTACCGATGAAATGATGGAAGTCAGCGTTGGCAACGAAGAGGAACGCCTGATGTTCAAGAGGATATTCATCCTCTACATACAGATGGCGTGTTGCTTGTATTTTATTTACCTGAATGCTGCTAGCTAAAATATCTAATGTTTCAGGGGATTGTGAAGATGGCGGAGACAAGAGCAAGAGAAAAAATAAAAAATAAAAAATAAAAAAAAGAAAAAAAAACAAGAAATAAAAAAAAACAAAAAAAAGGAAGGCGAGTCCAACATCGTCTTCGGAGACAGAAACAGCTACTGACAGTGACACTTCTACCTCTGAGTCTGAGACTCAAGAAGACTCAGAGGATTCAGGAAGAAAACACCCCAGCAAAAAGGGGAAAAAGTAAGTACCATACTTGGGTGTAATTTCTTTTTCGAGTTGGGTGTATTTTGTTGATCACGTTGGGGTGTGTGTAGTTTATTAAGCTGGGTGTGTTCGTTTGCAGCGTTGGGTGTATATTGTATATTCAGTTGGGTGTATCTTGTGAATTCATTTGGGTGTATTTTTAGTATGTTCTAAATAATGATTGTTTGCCTTCCAGAATGGACTCTAGAAAAAGAAAACAGAGGCAAGAGGAGTCAGATTCTGATTCAGAATCTGAATCTGAACCAAGTGATGAGTAATGTCCTGAAATTATTACTCCTTTCTTTTGGCTTCATTATAAAGATTTTGTGTATTAACTGAAGTATCTATTATTAACTTATAGGAGCGAAGAATCATCACCTGCAGAGAAGGAGAAGAAAAAGAAAAAAACAAAAACAACACAAAAAAAGTAAGCACTTCTTTGCATAATATTCTGTGATAAAATTAATTTTTTATTTCTGATTGGTACTCTTTTTTTTCCACCCAGAACACAACCATAAAAGAAAAAAGTTGTTGTGGAGGATTCACCTCTTAAAGAAGATCAATACTTTGACGGGTACAGTACCTCGTAAGCTATATTACCGTCTATCATCGTAATTATTTTTGTTAACATCTTCTTTTATGAATGTAGTGAGACATATGAAATATCAAGTGACAAACTAGATGAATGGCTAAGGGAAAATGTTGATAAATCTGCTGCAGAGGGGTATGTCTTGCTGGGCTGTGTCTTTCAGATTTTGGTGTGTTTTGTTTGCTAATAATTGTTTCTTGTTTCGCAGGGAGAACCGAGCTGACCTGCGATCGACAGAAGGTCGCTATGTGTCGTCTGAAACGTAAGAAGCTTTATTATTTAATAAAATCTTGTTATCATGATTTGGGTGTATTTTGTGGAACCATTTGGGTGTATTTTGTGGATCAAGTTGGGTGTATGTTGTTTAATAAGTTGGGATATTAAGTTTGTTGTGTTGGGTGTATATTGTCCATTCGGTTGGTTGTATCTTGTGCATTCATTTGGGTGTATTTTATACCTGTATCTTATTTTGTCTGAATAACATGAGATCTGTTTTAGAATACTGGCTGTGAACTTGGGAAGTGATGGTCCTTCCTCTCAAGGGCGCACAGAACAGAGTAGTGTAAACCAGCCGTCACAGAGCATGTAATTTCTCTTTCAACTAACCGTTACTTTTGTTCTTCTATTACCCTTCTATTTCTAATTCTGTATATATTTTTTTTAGAAAAAAAAGCCCTTTATTATTTTATTCAAGAAAAAAAAGGCAGGAAAAAAAAGTAAAAACTGCAAGTATGTAAGTTCTCAAAAAAACAAAGCCTGTCTTCTTTTTGAATTGTTCAGGTGTATTTCTTGAATTTCTTTGGGTGTATTTTAGGTTGAGTCCGGCTGATTCGAATATGATGGTTGTGAGGGAACAGACACCGTCGGATGCGCTTGCAGTGTGAGTTTTCCAAGAATATTTCAACCTTATAAGCTTATTATTTTCAAAGGCGTTGTTAACCTTTCATTTTTCTTCTTGTTTAGAGTCCCGATTCAGGTTTTTGTGCCGGCATCCCAAACAACCACTGAGACAGATTTTGAACCAACCCCTATGCTACAGATTGAAGGGACTACAGAAACGTAAGAAATAGTATTGCGTGTATATTTGTTTAGAGTTTGGGTGTATATTTGCTAACAGTTTGGGTGTATATTGTTCCTGATTAGTTTTTTTTACGCCGTGATTAATTTTTTGTAACTGTGCAGCACTCCTGAAACCCCCAAACAACTTTCCTTGTATCCCTCCAGGCAAAAAGTGATATAGAATCTCAGGTAATATTAGAATAACATTAATGTTTTTACACCAAAGTCAATTGCAATGCTTATTAATGTAAAATTGATTTCGGCATATATTTCTAGATTGTATCTGCCATCTGCCTCATCCTCAACCAGAAAAATGAAAAGAGGTTTCAAGAACAAATATACTGTCTCCCCCCCGATATTGTGGTAAGTGTTACTTCTACGAACTTTGGGTATATTTTCGGTATTGATTTGGGTGTATTTTTTACGTTCAATTGGGTGTAAGTTTAGTATTTCATTTCTTGTTTCGCAATTATTGCAGAGCATGGCACTTTCAGATCACCCAAAGGGGGAATTCATATCATCGAAAACGAAAAAGGAATTCAGGGTGGAAGCCTACCCGAGTTTCATTCCCTTCATAGATAGAAAAAAATTAACTTCGCATCCATATGTAAGTTTTCGTTTGCTAAATTTGTTAGTACGCTTATTTACTTATATGCCAAATAAAATAACGCACTGTTGAAATATGGGAATCCTTCAGATTTTTGCTCCTGTTTGCCACTTGGGGCATTGGTGGTTATGGCTGATAAATACAACAAAGTGGAAATGTCATATACTTGACCCGCTACACAAAAAAGCTCCAAGCGATGAGAGAAAGCAGGTTAATAAATTCACTGTAAGTTGCCTCTGTCTTCTTTACTTTAATATTTAGGTCTATTTCGTTAGTTGTGTTGGGTGTATATTGTCCATTCAGTTGGGTGTATCTTGTGCATTTATTCGGGTGTATTACTGATTTGTTTTGCTATTTAAGGGATATGTATTTTCAAGATTGATAACATATGCCGGCGGGGAACCTCTGCAGAAAGGGGAGAACGAGAAGAAAATTAAATCATCATATGTTAAAATATCAGGCCAAAAAACAAGGTATAAATTTGTGAGTCTGAACATTAAACTTTCGTAAATGAGATTTGTAATTTATTTTCTTCGTTTTCATCTATGACTGCGCTATCTACGTTATGAAATGGATGGAGTTAATTGAGCCGGAAAACATCAAAAAGGGGAAGTATGAATGGGATAATTGGCCACAGGTAACTGTCTTTAGAACTATATAACTCTGTATTACTTTACTGAATTAATATTGCTGTTTAAACAGAATATACTTTTTAATTGTAGGAGGAGGTGGACCACTATAGAGTGGAGTATGCTTCCCGGATACTATTCAGTGAGATGAATAAAGAAAGAAATCGGGCAATTAGGGAGAGTAGTGCTATAAGGCTGTCGAAGCCATCCTCTGTATTATTGAGTCCGTTTTGTCAGATAAATTCTGCTGATATAGAAACTGCGTAATCCAACTGCTGGGTAGTTTGTAAATTGAACAAATGCTGTAAATATTTGCCATTTATCAACAACTTCTATTCCATGTATATTTTTTTGCATAGCTAAACTATCTGTGCTGTTAAACTGTCTGTGCTGTATTCAAAACCTGTATTACAGGTGGTAAAATATAAAGGAAAAAATCAAGGCATATTTAAACGCAAATTATAAACTGTTACACCCAACGCAGGTCTAATAATACACCCAAGATTGCATAAAATATACACCCAAACTGTCTGTGCTGTATTCAAAATGTATGAATTACATGTACTAAAATATGAAGAAAAACATCAAATCAAATATACACCCAAAACCTGCGAATTTTTAGAGCTTTTGTTCTATATGAATCTATATATGTGTCTATATGTAAATTGTCAATGAACAAAAATACACCCAAAAGAACAGTGCTTTTACACCCATATTCTATAAAACTATACACCCAAAGAGTTATCCCTTGCTGCTGGTACCCTGAACTGATAGTTCATAACGTGTCCTTGATATTGGCTGGAATTTGAATGCGCCGCTGATGCAGTATCAAACAGTTTTATCTGAATATAACACTCACACATTAGCTAACCTATTAACGAGAAAAATAAACTCAATCCCACAAATTTAAAGAACATTACTTTTACCTCGCTTAAAACTTTCGTCTTCTTCTTCTTTGTGGCATTTGCGATCTGTTTCTCCAGCTTTGAACCTAGCCTGTTTTTTAGACGTCCTCTTGTTCGAATCCTTGGCGGGCTTTGAAGCTCGTTAACGGATTCCAAGTTGGTGTCTTCGTGGGATAAAGAAGATGTCCCCTTCCTTTTGGCTTTTAATGCTTCCATCTCGGCCATGACGTTATCGTACGCACGGTGCAGAATTGCAGTCAGCTCCTCCGATTCGGAGGCAAATTCGCAAATATTTTGCGAACGAAAAACCAATTGGTCGAACCTCTTGCTTCTTGGCTCCATTAGTGGCTCGTCGTGGCTGCTCTTGATGTGTGTGTGTCGCCTCTTTACCTTCTTGCTCCATCGTTCCAGTATGTATCTAGGTGACACTTGGCTTACTTGTTCGAAGCTTAACACGCTTAGTGCGTGACGGCACAGTATCCCTCTCGACTCGAATAATAAGCATTGGCATTTTACCTCGGCTGCAACTGAGTCGTAAGTAACCACGAACTTGTTGAATATTGAGCTGGAAACTTGTTCTTTGACTTCGTATACTGAATAGCATAGAGCGGAATTCTTTAATCTGGTGATGCAATTCACCTTTCCTCTGAATTGCGCTTGGACTTCCCTAAACTTTGCGTGAGTATACGCCTCTTGAAACTGAGCTTCAATGGAGGATTTGGTTGCACACGGTATGACCGTATGAAAATCTGCAGCATCTGATTCTCTCTCTGCTTGCTCCCTACTTCCGAGGCAATTATCGTATTGTTTGACGAACTGAATAAGCGAGTTGTTTCGGGTGATATACTTGTTAAAAAATGAATGCATGCTCTTGCTCCTTTGTGTGCTTCTCATCCCTGCCCAGAAGTGGTGATCCAGATAGATAGGAACCCATATGTGACGGTCTTCGTACAGATCTGCATAATACACCCAAATACAGACTGTAAATACACCCGAGAGAACATGCAATATACACCTCTGTTGCATATTTTAAAAAGACATTACCTGAAAGCCACTTGTTGTCCGTAAGACCAAAATTCAGCAGAAAATCATTCCAATTCCTATCGAATGAGTCTTTGCTATGAGAGTTCCAAACAACTTGGCTCATTTCTTGTTCGATATCGGCATGTCCCTTGTACCCGTTTAATTTGTTTGGAATCTTCTTCATGATGTGCCAAATACACCAACGGTGAATTGTTGTTGGCATACAGGCCTCTAAAGCCCTTTTCATTGATGCGCACTGATCGGTGAGAAACCCTTTCGGAGCATTTCCTCCCATGCAACGAAGCCAGCATTGAAATAACCATTTGAATGATTCAATTTCTTCGTTCTTCATCAAAGAGCATCCGAGAAGTGTTGACTGACCGTGGTGATTCACCCCGACAAAAGAACCACAGACCAAATTATACCTGAAACAAATTACCATGGTCCAGAATGCAACATCATTAGTTACACCTTAACAAATGCTTCACATACACCCAATGAAACAGCCAATATACACCTCTGATGCGGATTTGTAAAAATAAATTAATTTAGCATCATAAACAGGGGCAGTTTGTTACCTGTTTGTATTGTAGGTGGTGTCGAATGAAATGACGTCTCCGAAATACTCAAAGGCGGCTCTGCTTCTTGCATCGGCCCAAAAAGCCAGCTTAATCGATTGATCCTCTTCGAGTTGGAGCTCAAAAAAGAAATTCTGATTCTTCTCTTTCATTCTTAACAAATATTTTCCGAATTCCTTTGCATCTTCTTGTTCGGAAACATTCCGCACTTCCCTCGTAATGTAATTCTTCACGTCCTTTTCGATAAAATTTAACTCGCGATGACCCCCGGCAGCCGCAACAAATGATTGGTATGTTTTGCTTGGTCTGATACCGGCCTCCTCGTTATTCTCTATTGTACGACGAATGGACATGCTTAGTTCCCTGTGCTGTTTGAGTATCTCTGCTTTGCTTGGACAGCAGGGGTGTGAATGATCGAGCACAACCTTTGAAATAATCCAAGCACCGACATCCTTCAATGTGTGTATATAAATTCTTGCAGGACAGTTTAAACCGGCTGTAGGATTGGTCTTCTCGGTCGGAGATATTTTAGATTTCCATTTTCTCTCTCTACTACATGTAATCAGTTGATTCTTAATCTCGTTTCCCTTCCTATTTGTGCACCGAACTCTTGTAGAGAAACCTGCAGCCTTGGCGTAGTTCCTGTAAAATTTTCCAGCATCTTCAAGGGTGGTAAAGGTCATTCCAACCTTCGGAACAAGCTCGTCATCAACAACCGAGAGAGGCTGCACAATACACCGTGTCAGAAACTGTGAATACACCCGTAGATATGATTCAAATACACCCAATCATGCCTAATATGATACAGCCGAACCGCAACAACTCAACTACACAATGACCTTTAAAGCCATAAACTGTAAATACACAGGCTGCAGAATACACCATGTCAAAAACTAAAAACACACCCAATCATGTCTCATATAATACACCTGAACAACAACAACTCAATTAAAATAACAAAACCAGTAGTGTAGATACACCCACACTTCTAGCAAAAATACACTCAAAAAAAGACCTGATCTACACCCGAGCGTCTGCTATAAATTCCAGGTAATTAATCACAACTAATACATTGAATCGACAGATTCATGTTAACGTGTTAGTTTCACATTCAATGTTCAGCAATTTTTCAACTACACAATGCTATACAAATTACTGAAAGAAAATTCATTATGTAAATCAAACCTCAGGAACTTCGTTAGATTCAAATTCATAATCCACTTCGCCTGGATTCAGCTGAGAATCTGAGGTGGAATGATCCATTATCTTCAAAACGAGTTCAAACTTTGATTTCAGAAAACAACAAATCAAAATAGAAAACGAAGCTCGAGTTGCAGAGAAAGGAAAAAGTAACGTAAACGAAGAACATACCAGTGAGAATGGGAGAGGAAAAGAACGATGGAGAAGAACGAGGGAAGACGCGCGAGAAGAAGAACAACCAAATCTCAAAATAACGAAAACGAAGAAGGAAACAAATATTTTAAATTTGGTAGTTAGATATACGCGGGATCTTGTATAGCGCGTGTAATCAACGTATGTGGAGCAGCGCGTATTTTCGTTTTATTGTTTAATGAGCTTGTAAAACATACAAGCCCTAATGGCTTGTATGCAGAGTTTTTCCGTTAATTTATAATCTTTAAAAGACTAATTTAATTAATAAAAATTTTCAAAAATAAATTTAGAGAATAACTCATCTTTCAAAAATTAAGTTGACTATTAATACCGTATTTATGTTATGGATGTGTCTGGTAAAAAGAAAAAATAACTAAAATAATTTGAACCAAATCCTACTTAAAATTTTCGATTAAGTCCAACAGATCAATTTCAAGGTTTCTACACAAATCCGACTAATCTAACCGTCGATTTTTTTATTATCTGTTTGAAAGTCTTAAAAATTAAGTTTGACCAAAGCATAAATTTTGTAAGAATACTCATATAAAATTATCTAAATTAACCATTAATATAAATAAAACAAAATAATTATGAAGTACTTATATTAGAGTAACTTAGATATATTTGATAAAATCTTGCATAACTTTCAAGTCTTTTTTAAATCATCTCTAATAATTCTCCCTCTTCCTTAATAATAATATAATTAGAAACAACCAAGATCTTTTATATTCTTTTTTTTTTCTAATAATTATATCTTGCTGCTGAAAATAATATCACATTTAACTAAACTTTACAATTATTTATCTCATCTCTTAAGATCTATTCAAATTAAATCAAATCAAATCAAATCAACCTTA
>NC_029789.2:139550975-139553981 GCF_000816755.2 Arachis ipaensis | reverse complement strand
CGACGTGGTTGTGCTCTTTGGGTGGAGAATGATGGGTTGAAAGGGGACCATTGAATCATATATGGATTCAAATAGAGTTATAATCTAAACATTGGTGGCAGCAGATAAGATTTTCAATAACTTCCTCTAAGGAGTTAACATTACAAATATGATTGAAACACAAATCTATGATATGATATGATTCGATACGATACATGCATGTGGCATGTGGCATGTGGCAAATGGGCATATCCATTATGAGTCATGAGCTGTACACAAGTCAAACCTTCTTATCCTCATCTTTCTTCTCGTGCCTTTATCCACCTCATCCTTAATCCTTATAACACATAAACAAATTATTTTGCAACAAATTATATAAATAGCATAATAGTCTAAAAAAATTAAAAAATTATCCAAATTTATTATTTTTAGTTATTAATTAGTTATTAATATTTAAAAAAGTAAAATATTAAATTAGTCTCTTATTTTTAGATGTAATTTTATTTTAATTCTCAAAATTTAAAGTATAATATTTGAATCTAAAAAAATTTTATTTAGAATAATTTACCTATTTAAAATAAATGAAAAAAAATTTATTCAATTACAACAATTAAAAATTAGTTACTTGCATATTCTGATTCATTTTTATATAATCTGTGATAACTTTTTACGTTTTATAACTAACACATAAACCGTGGTAAACTCTAACGGTTTATGAAAAAAACATCATAAACATAAATTGTGGTAACCTTCCACGAATTATGAAGTGAACATTGGGAGGCATAAACCGTCAGTTTGGGCATAAACTGTGTTAGCCTACCACGATTTTATAAGATCAGTTTGAAAGGTTACCATGGTTTATTGGAGCTTACCACGGTTTATGTGTTAGTTGTAAAACGTAGAAGGTTATCACGGATTATGTAAAAATGAATCAGGACATGCAAGTAACTAATTATCAATCGTTGTAATTGGGTAAGCTTTTCCTCCATTTATTTTAAATAGGTAAATTGCCATTTTATTTAGTTTCAATGTAGTCTCACCTTGAAGTCAAAGTTAAATAATTAATAGAATATTCTATATGACAATAGTACAAGAAACAAAGTGGATAATTTAGAGAACAAATACAAATTCTAGAGGTACAAAATTAATAGTAGATACATCAATACATTTATCATTCTTTGGAGCTTGTACTTGTTCTCCAGATTATCGACTTTATTCTTGTACTCCTGTAATGTAAAATATTCCATTAATTATTTAACTTTGACCTTACAGTGAAACTACATTAAAGTTAAATGAAATTTTTTTAAATTCAAATAAGATATTTTAAACTTTAAAAACTAAAATATAATTATGCCCAAATATAACGGATAAATCAATTATTATATATTTAATATATAAATATATATTATTTAATTTATTTTTAATTTATATTTTATATAAATAATTATTTGAGTTTTTTATTTAAATAAAATATTTGGGCTTCTATATTACCTGATTCTCCTAAATAATTTTCTTGAATGTGAATCCCCTAAACCATATAATATATAAATCGTCCTAGGGTCGTGTGTTTTAATGAATATATAAATCATTGTACCCTAGGACGATTTATGCATGAATTGCATAGGTGAATAAGGCATAAATCGTCCCAGCCCACTGTGTGTTACGAATAACACGTAAATCATCCTAGCCTAGGATAATTTATACATTTTAACCTAAAACACTCTACCCTGGTACGATTTACGTGCTTCTTCCTAACCCTCTACCCCCTAACATGATTTACGTGCAAATCCCAAACTCACAAGCTCCTAGGATGATTTATGTGAAAACTTTTATGTATAATTCGAATTCTAACTCATTTAGAGTAAAAAGACATGTGTTTCTTTAATATATGACAACCATTTTTTGATGCAATCACACCATATTTACTACTATATCAAATTTGAGTTCAATTAAGAAGTTATTTGAGTTCAATTAAGAAGTTTTTTTTTCAAGTTACAATTTTTTTAATTTATTTTTATTTTAAAATTTAAATTTTAAATTTTAAATTTAAAAAATATAAAAATAAAAAATTAATTTACAATAAAAAATAAACTAATATTAATTAAAGTTAATTTTCATATATTTATTCATCAAATTTATATTGTGTTGACTTATTTATTTGTTCTAGAATATTCTACTACACAAATATTTATGTAAATCACATTATGGGCTTGATTATATATATACTATAAGAAAATGAAATATTTGTAACAAATATTTTGTAACAAAAATTTTGTAACAAATTTAAAATTGTTACAAAAAATTAATTTTTGTAACAAAAATTAGTGATTGTTACATAATAATAATAATATTTTGTAACAACAATACAATTTGTTACAAAACGTTTTGATATTTTGTAATAATTTGATTTTTTTGTTACAAATTATTTTGGCTTTTGTAACGAATCGGTGTGTTGTTGTAAAATTTTATAATATTTTGTAACAAAAAATGAAGTTGTTGCAAATATTCAAAATATTTTGTAACAAAATTAATTTTTACTAATAATCAAGTGTTAAATGTTGATTAAAAATTAATTTTTAAATTAAAAAAATTATTGTTAAATACAAATAAAAATCGTCCTAGGGCTTGTGGATTTGAGATTTGCACGTAAATCGTGTTAGGGGTAGAGGGTTAGGAAGAAGCACGTAAATCGTGCCAGGGTAGAGTGTTTTAGGTTAAAATGCATAAATCATCCTAGACTAGGACGATTTACGTGTTATTCGTAACACACAGTGGGCTGGGACGATTTATGCCTTATTCACCTATGCAATTCATGCATAAATCGTTCCAGGGTTCAATGATTTATGTATTCATTAAAACACACAACCCTAGGACGATTTATATATTATATGGTTTAGGGAATTTACGTTCAAAAAAATCATTTAGGGGAATCAGGTAATATAGGAGCCCAAATATTTTATTTAAATAAAAAATCTTAATTATTTTAGTTTTTTTTTTTTGTATATACCTGCCATGATTATAAATAAA
>NC_029789.2:139547082-139550715 GCF_000816755.2 Arachis ipaensis | reverse complement strand
GCTTGGAGGAGGAAAAAATACAAATCAAATTTTTTAGGGTTAAGTATTTTTTTGTTTTTACAGTTTTAGGTTAAAATTAAAATTGTCTTTGACCTTTTTTTGTTATTAATATCATCTCCAACGTTACAAAATATTATAAAATCGTCATTTTTCTAATTTTTGGACAAAAATACCCTTCGTCCATCATTTACCCTCATTTCTTTTTTTTCTTTCAACAACACAAACAGAGAGGAGGGAGAGCAAGAAAAAAACGGAGGGAGAGGTGGAGAACGAAGAGAAAAAAGAAGAGAAGAGGAAGAAGAAGGTGCCGCCAGTGAGAAAGGGCGTCGTTGCTGACGTCTCCTTCGGTGCCGATTCAATCCCGTTCTCTCGTTCGGCACCGACTCCTTCTCCGTCGCGCTCTTTCTCTCGTAGCGCCGACCTGCTTTCTTCCTCTCTCGCAGCGCCGCGCCTCTGTTCTGCCTGCTGCAGTGTTGCGCCTTCGTTCTGCCTCCTTGTCGCATCGCGCTTTCTTCCAGATCTATTCTGCTTTCTGTTCTGCTTCCTGTTCTGCTTCTCTGTTTTTCTATTCTGCTTCGTGGAACTCATCTCTTTCCAGATCTATTCATGTAGTTAGCTCTCTCTTCTTTTGGCGCCGACTCCTTTTCCGTCGCGCTCTTTCTCTCGCAGTGCTGGCCTGCATTCTTCCTCTCCCACAGCGCCGCGCCTCCGTTCTGCCTCCTGCAGTGTTGCGCCTCCCTTCTGCCTCTTTGCAGCATCGCGCTTCCTTCTAGATCTATTATGCTTCCTGTTCTGCTTCTCTATTTCTCTGTTCTGCTTCCTGGAGCTCACCTTGTTCCAAATCTATTCATGTAGTTAGCTCTTTTCCTCTTTCGTGACTAAATTTGTGTCATTAATTATTTGAAAATTTTTTGGTTTAGTTTTTAATTTTGGCATGAAGTTTTTAGTTGTTACATGTGGTTCTATTGTTGCTGAATTTGTGTTGCTACTTCATTTACTAATTTACAATCCTATAATTTCTGTTGTTGATTTTAGATTTGAAATCATAGTTGATGATTATTGAATTATTGTTTGATCTAAAATTTTTATTAATTCATTTTGTGGTTGTTGCTGTTGGTGCGTCTGTATTGAAAGTTAATGAGTTTTTTAAGTATAAAAAAAGGGGAGAAGGTTCAGTTGGGAAGGAAATAGTTGGAGATAGTAGGTGGGGTAGTAGTGGTTTAGGGTGATGAATTGGTAATAGAGAAACAAAGTATGTTGATGATGGTGGTAATTGTGATGGTGATAAAGAAAGGAGCGAGAAGGAGAAATTCTGCAAGTGTATTAGTGGTGACTGGTGAGAGTGGGTGGAAAAGGGTTAAGGTGGTTATTTTTATTAGAGGTAAAATTATCCAAAAAATATTATTTTTTTGTGAAAAGGACGATTTTATAATGTTTTGTAATGTTGGTGATGATATTAATAAAAAAAAAGGTCAGTGACGATTTTAATTTTGACCCAAGACCTTAGGGACGAAAAAAGTACTTAACTCAATTCTTTAATATCAAGTCCTCTTATCTATTATTAAAAAATTAATAATCTAAAAAGAATAAACTATCATTTTTTAAATGAAAGATGAAAATAGTCACAAAAAAAATGAAAGATGAAAATGCTGATATTTTTATCTATGTAGACAGAAATTCAAGTTATATCTATTAAAGATAAATTTTTGTAGACAAAATTATTTAAATCCTAAAAAATTAAATAAAATTTTCAAACTACCATATAATATAACTTAACTCTAATTTCTAACTTTACTCGACACTACCATTTTTTTAATTCCAAATCTTACCACTACTCTCATTCCCAACTACCACCATCACTGTTGTCATCACCATCATCGCCATCGCCATCACCACCCTTCCTCCTCCCTCAACTTATGTACCATATAAATTCAACTTCCAGAATCTGACAATTTTTCTAATGGAATTCTAGATTTTCTCACCAAATTCGTCTAATTACTCACTTAATCAAACTCGCATACTATAATTCACACTCCAAAATTTTCATTTCCATTCGTCCCAAAACCCTCGATCGGCGTCAATTTTCGAACAATTCGATCGATTTAGCTACGATGACTCTCACGTATGGGTAAGATTCTCCGAAAAACTGCGAAGCTGTCCTCTAATTCTACATCGCTGTCTTTGTCTTCGATTTCAATAATTATGTTATCTACTTCTATCACCAAAATAGTTAGGAGGTTACATCATTTTAAGATTATAGGATATTTTTTTTTGAAGGGAATTGGAATTGAAAAATACATGGCTTCGGATGTGTTTTCGATTAGTTGCAGGAGAGGTAGTGGAGGTAGTTGAGATAAGAGAGAGAGAGGGGGATGAAGGGTTTGAAAAGGAAAAAAAGGAATATGAAGAGAGAGTGCAATGTGGATGCAATTAGGGATTCAAGTGCGAGGATTTAGAAGAGAAGAAGGGAGAGATCATTGTGAGAGAGGAAGGAGTTTCCGGTGGCTATCGTTGCTGATATTATTGCCGCCGGATTCTGTCAGTTGGAGGCGGTTGAGGGAGGAGGAAGGGTGCTAACGATGGCGGTAGGGATAAGAATAGTAGTAGTAGGATTTAGAATTGGGAGAGTGATAGTGTGCTCTAAATTAAAAGTTAGAGTTAAATTATATTACATGATAATTTAAAAATTTTATTTAATTTTTTAATATTTAGATAATTTTATCTACAAAACTTATTATTTATAAATATAAATTTAATTTCTGTCTTACATAGATAAAAATAGTAACATTTTTATTTTTAATAAATAAAAATAGTAATTTATTCATCTAAAAAGAATCATTATTGAGATATATAATCATATACTATCCACTACTAATAAAACATTTTCTAAGAATTTACTTATCAGTATTTCAATTCTTGGTTCATTGATTCATTCTACTAATTTTTAAGATAAAATGTTAGCATAATTAGATTTGAATTTTTTAAATTTTGAATTTTGTTTTAGAAAATAAAATATAATTTTTTATTATTTATTTTATAAATAAAAAAATTAAAATAAAAATTATTTAAAAATAAAATATTACACTTTATCTTTTAAAATAAAAATTTAAAATTTAAAAAATTTAAATTCGAGATAATTGTGACAAAATGTTACTGATGAAGCATAGGTCAATTTGTGAGCAATGGTGACATGATGACATGATGAGAGGGCAAACAAGCAAGCATGATAAATGACAAAGCCATAAAGTTCAACCAACCAATTGGAAACTGCCCATGCAATTTCCATCCATCTATAAGGTTGGAGCACGTGGGTGTGGAAATCGAGTATTTAGGAAAAAAGAAAACTAATTAAAATGTGATTAAAAAAGAAAGGAAAAGGAAAGAATGGATTGAAAAACTTGTCTATACAACAGACTGAGCAGAGATATTTAAGGCTAATTAAATGAATGGAGGCGTTATAAGAAATTTAATTTGCATTAATGGTCATCAGAGCAATGTCATTTGTGTAATGGTAAGAAGATAAACGAGATTTGTATGTTGATAAAATTAGAAATGAGAAAAGTTCAATTTCGGGTAGTGAAATTAATATCCTACTATTCTAGAAGGTTAGCATAATAGAATTGTTTAAAATTG
>NC_029789.2:139515486-139547035 GCF_000816755.2 Arachis ipaensis | reverse complement strand
ATAATTTATAATCTATTTTATTTTGATAGTCCTTTTTGCATTAAAAGGAGGGAATATTCGTATTTGTCGTGGCTTTATGAAGCAAAATAAAGATGGTAAGAAGAAGATGTGGACCTGAGTCTGAAGTGACCCTCCAAATAATAAAAAATTAAATTAAAAGAGGGTAGTTATGAGGGTGACTCAGGCCATGATATGGATGTTTTGAAATTTAGATCTTATCCTCATTTCTAGTCCTAGTTGTCCTAATTGACATGTTATGAATTTCACACCATATATGAATATGATGATAATGCCAAACATTTAACTATTTATATATTAGTATTATCCATACACAACTTAATTAATAATTTAATTGGTCAAAGTTATCCAATCCTTCTTTTTTTCATTTGCAATCGTATAAATAAGAATCAATATTTTATTATAACTCCTTCAGAGTTTTCCGGTCATGAATTGAAGGCCTTTTGCATTTCCTAGATCAGAGAGAAACCAAGATTTTCTTCTATCTTCTTCTTCTTCTCTTCTTCTTCGATCTTCTTTGAATTTCTTGGCAGATATATGAAATAATAATAATGGGGAATAAGGCACAAGAAACGTTTATAGAAATGGGTAACGATAATAAGAAGAATAATGTGAAGGGAATAATAATGGAGGATCATTGTGAATGTAGCAGTGGTTCATCAATATCCATTGGATCAATCTCAGAAGACACAATGGATTCTTTGTGTTCATCATATTCATCTGATGAGTTGACTGAGGATGCATCATCATCATCATTTTCTTCTTCTTCATCATCATCACATTCAAAAGATGGACCTTTGTTTGAACTATCAGAGCTCATGAACCATCTCCCTATAAAGTAAGCAATATATCCTCATCTCTCTCTTGATTATTATTTTTTCAATTGTTATTATTATTATCATTAGTGCAATATTATTATTGTTCAGGGTTTTGTTTTAAGGGCACTGCTTATTAACATTTATATGTGAAGAGTTTTTTATTGAGAAATTTTATTTTATTTTGTGTAGTAACTAGTAACCAATGCATTCCATTCTTGGAAGTATGTTATTAAGTTTTATCATATATTATTATTAGAAACTTTGATGATTAGTATTTTTCCTCATATTGAGTTATTTATTTGTTTTTTGCTTAATTTTTAGGAGAGGGTTATCTATGTTCTATGAAGGGAAGGCACAATCTTTCACTTCATTGGGAAGGGTGCAAAGCATAGAAGATCTTCCAAAGAAAGGAATAACAACAACAACTTATAGCAAGAGAATGAAGTCTTGTAAAAGCTATGGTGGAGGCTTGGATAACCAAAATAATAATAATAATAGAATATCATTCACTCCAAAGCCTACAATATCAAAGAAAACTTCTCCATCCACAAGAGGGTCTTTTTTGTCTTTACAAAGCAAAAAAGGGAGTTTCCTTGGTGGATCTAGGCCTTCTATTTCTGTACACAAGAACTTTTGAATTGTGTTATAGCCATTTGGGAGCTTAGGTTTTTTCCATCATGTACAAAAATCCGGAAAATTTTTGTTTTTTAATCCAAAATTTCAGCTAATTATGAGTCTAATTTCCTAGAATTATGATTCCTTGTTGCTTTGTTTTCCATGGTGGTATATTATAACTAGGGTTCAATTATTGATAAGTAGGGAAATGAAGGGGCTATTAGTATTAGGTAATCACAATTATTGTGGGGGAAAATGGGTAGAAAGGAAACTTATGTAACCTTTTTTGTTTAACCTATTAAATAAATTTGGAAATGAGTTTCTCTATATCATACTAGTTATTCTTGATACTTGACATGGGTTGAAGCTAATGTTTGTGGATACTTGAAGCAATGTATATTCAATAAGGTTTTATTTATTCCTTTATTTATTTTTTAAAGTATATTCAAGGACATTTGAAATTGAATGAGCTAAGAAGTAAGAACCATAAACAGCTGCAAAAGAAATGGCTCCTTTGTACCCTGTGAGTCTGTGACACTTCATCATGAAGGAATAAAAGTGGAGGTTCAATACTATGTATTATCATCATACTATCAAAGTGAAAAATAAAAAGATAAGCATTAGTTATTCTATGTGGTAACTAAAAACTATATAACTTTGGGATTTCAAAGTGTAACTCAGTTTCTGGGAATGAAATTAGTCGACACAAAATCCATGTTTGGTGAACTGGTGAAGGCCAAAATAGACGGTTTAAGAATGGTGAGCTACCAAATTTAAGTGCCTTTGGATACTGATGGTAGTTTGTCAAATTAAAGTTTGAATAAAATTTAAATTTAAGTGCCTTTGGATTTTATAGGATTGATTTTGGGTAGAAGTAAGTTTGTGTTCATATGATTTATGTTTGACAATTTTATATTAAAATTAATTTTATATTTAATTTATTTTACCTAATGGGATCAATAAATTCTATTATAAAAAGATAATAATAAATATAATACACAAAAATTATAACTATAAAAATATATAATGTCAAATAAAAAATTAATTAAAAATATAAATAATAAATAATAGAAATAAAGAGAAATAATAAAAATTCTATAAATGATATAATAATACGTATAAAGTATAAAATTGGTAAAAAAAATAAATGTTAAATGTTAATGGCTAAAAGCCGGTAACGCAGAAACTAGAAAATTTTTGCTTTTTATAAACGTAGTTTTGTGACCAAAATTAATTCTGCGTTTATAGAGAGAAAAATTAGTCCAAAAATTGAAACCTTCAAAGGTAAAGAAAAATTAGTCAAACCAAAAATTGAAATTTTTAAAAAAAAATTATAACGTGCTTTTTCTTTCTAACTCGCTGCCAAACACACCCTTAGTCCTTGTAAGAATAAAATGTTAGTGTTAATAATCAAAATAGTTTATAAAAGATCAAATGTGTTTCAATTTAGTTTTGGAAATATCAACGTCTCAAATTAGCCTCTAACAAATATAATTGCGAATCAAACAGGAACACGGAAACACAAAATCAATGAGATATGGATAGAGATATTGAATTAATGTATTTTGTGTTTATCCTGATAGAAATGACATAGAAACACTAACAAGGAGCCCAACTTATTTTTTTTTTCATTATTCTTGTTAATTTTTTATAATTATTTTTATTATTATTATATTTTTTCTCAAAATTTTTGAATGAAAAAAAATAAGAACAAATTAGATTTTTATAATTTGTTTTAATTTATCATCAAACAGAATACAAGCACACAAAATTTTATATCTCTATCCTTTGTGTTTTATTCTTAGAGTTTTGTTTTATCCTATTTTCAGAAATAAACGCAGAGCGACACGCCATCATTTAATTAACAGAAGGAATAATTTGGTTTATTATTATATCTTTCAAGGCTAATTTAAAGCATATGATCTAATAAACATGTAATATTTCAAAGATTATTTTGGCAGCATAATTGTAATATATTATTGTACACACAATTTAATCATTCTCTTACAACTAATCCCATTCAAACAGTTAGTACAAATATAACACTAGTGTTAATCTGATAATTTTTTGGTGACTTAGTGTTAATCTGATAATGATAATACAAGATTGTATAGTTCAAGAAACTCAAGTATAAATGAAACCATCTACAATATCTTTTTAGAGTAATTAACCATTTCTGACCATGAAAGATTGAAGCGCTGACAATACTGACCATGACTAATTTAAATTAACTTTATAACCATAAAAGATTTGATCCGTTTGATATTTCTAACCCAACGTCAATTTTTTAAATTTTTCGTTAGTAAGGCTTCCTACGTGGCTGTTTATTATCCAAGGTGTCATTAATTTATTTTAATTTAATAATAAAATAATGTTACTAAACTAATCACCTAATCAGTCATCATCAGAGTCTTTTGGAGTCTTGGTACCAAATAGAAACACCAAGGGTTTCGCGCGCAGATGCTCCAGTTCTTCATCAATGGTGATATCGACTCTCTTCTAACCCAGCGGACGTCGTCGCTCTTCACTGGCTTTCATCGTCTGTGAGCGTTGCAAGTGTACTCGTCGTCGTGGAGGTCCTCTGTGTTGTGCATTCAGAGCTTGTACATTCCCGTGTCAGTCTTCGTTATCGCGTTAAGGTGCCCTCAAAGTACTCGCCGTCGCATTCCCGTCATCACTCTTGTTGCCTATGTTCCGGTTGGTGCCTGCTTCTACTCTTTCTTTTTTCCATTATTGTTTTTGGTTTTTAGGTTAGGGCAAATGCTGCCATTGCAGAATTCCTAATTTACTAATGATTTTCTTTAAAAATGTTACAAAAATTTTACTAATTAGGTTATTGATTGTTGGTGATTGCTGATTAATTTTACTAATCATCACTTGTTTAATTTCTTGCTTCTTTAGGCTGGACATAATAGAAGAACATGTCAAAAAAAGAAGGACGACATGGCTGTACCCAAAGAAGCAGGACCAGTAGCAGTCCCAAATGCAGCACCGACAGCAGTTCTAGATGCAGCACCGGCAGCACCAGCTGCACCTGTAACAGCGCCATCTATGGTGATTCCGACAATAAAATACTTATATATGTTAATGTAATTATTTTCTCATAGTTTTTAATTGTTAATGCAATTATTTCCTCTCTAAACAGATAATACCAAACCCTGATCCACTTATTCCTCCTCAAGCCAACCAACCTCCAATTCAACTGGCACCTATAAGATCACCACCAATCAGACCTTCAATGCAGAATATTCCCTCTGATAGCAAGAGGCCAGCCAAAAGGAAGAATACCAAGAGGCCTCCTCCAATTCTGTTCAACAACATGAGACCTCCTTCAATAAGCAACCCCTCAAGTAGGCCTATTGTTAGCCAAGAAACTATGCATGGTGCTAGTGTTGGAACCGACTCCAAGACTTGGAGCACCAACAACTGGATTCTCTAGTGGCAGTAGTAATTCCACACCTAGTTAGGGCCTAAGATTGATTGGATTAAGGAACTTTTGTTGTAGTGTTTAGATATGCCTGTTACATAGACCATGTTCACTTCAATCTTTTTGGAAACTTAGTTATAGTATTTTGGTTTAGAGTTACATTGACCATGGTTTGTTTTGTTACTTAGTTCTCATTAAACAACTATGATGAATCAGCATGAACTTATATGTTTACTATGTTAATGGGAGATGATTACATATTTGGCATTGTCCCACATTGATTTGGTACAAGAATTTTCATTTAGTAATTGTCACCATTCATATATATTGCTATGCGCAGGTTAAATTAGAGTTTATGATTTGAAATATAAGCAGCTATGTCAAATTTCAAATATCTAAAGGTTATTTTTGTCAAATTTTCATTCATTCGGTTCACAAATTTTCATTAACTGTTAATTGTCACAACTTATAATTGTTATATCAAAGTTAAATCAGTGTTTGTGATATGAAATATAACTAATTATGTTAAATTTTGAAATTTTTTAGTGGTTATTTTTGTCAAATTCTCAATTTTCGTGGTTAAATATGTCAATAAATATATAATTATCAGGTTAATTTTGTCAAAAAAAATTTAACAAACTAGAAACTGGTTCAACGCCACATTTCCCTTCCCATTCCAATTCAATATCAACCCAGGAAAAGAATATAATCAAATCAAACCTCAATTCTACATTTTAAACGCGAGAAACATGATTGAAAGGAAGCACAACACAAGTCCTGTAACAATGGACAAAATTCATATCCTAATTTCTATAATATCTCCCTTAATCTTTCCTATCTTCATAACTACTTTCATAATAAACATAGAAGAAGAAGCATGATAAACGCAAAAGAAGAAGCATGATTGCTATCATAATAAATCCATATTCTACTTTCATAACTACATTCTCAACCTTTCATAACTAGGGTTTCAGATTTTTGAATAACCCACACACTTATGAAGAAGAAGCACATATGGTTATTATGGTAAAATTAGGCAGTAAAGCCACGTTGGAAAGCTAAGTTGGAAGGATACTTGCCACGTAGGAAGCCTTACTAACGAAAAATTTAAAAAATTGACGTTTGGTTAGAAAGGTCAAACGGAGCAAATCTTTCATGGTTATAAAGTTAATTTAAATTAGTCATGGTCAGTATTGTCAGCGCTTCAATCTTTCATGGTCAGAAATGGTTAATTACTCATCTTTTTAATTAATGATTTAAAGTTGTAGGGTTTATGAAATCTATACTAGAAAATCATATTCATTTATTGTTTATCACTAGAGGATTAATGTTAGATTCATAAGAATAAATGATTGATTTATCCATTTAAAGTAATTTACGCGAAAAACTCTCTTTAATAGAATATATAATATGCTGGATATCTTACTCGCAGATTTATTGAAGTAGTTCAACACATTGTTGTACGACAGGTGAATTGTGGTACCATTCGAAAAATTTCTATAAATATCCAGAATGAAATAATTTCAGAAAGAATTTTGATACAAACATTAATGGTTGGTGTATTAATCTTTCTTAACAATTGTAGCTTAAAACCTGCTTTGAACAAACGTATTGGCATAGAATATTTCATCATACCAGACGTTTTTGTTTGATTCCAAGCACATATTTATACTCAAACTCATAATCTTAGCTTCACTCACTCGGAAAAACGTATAAACTATAACTTCTTGATGTTATTGAATATTTATATTTTATTTTAATATTCCGTGTCCTTTACGTGTCTAAAACTTAGGTTACAAGGAATATGATATAACTGTAAATAAATTTCAAGTGAACTTTCATTAAAATTTCTATGCTATAAAGCATTCCCTATCAACTATCAAGCATTCACTATGTTGCTGCTTTAATCTCAAAAATGCAAATAAACAAAAAGAGAGGTAGATATAGTAATATAATTTAAATTTAATTTTGATGCAGTTTTACTTGTGTATCTAAATATGTAATACTAAATCAGCAAAAATAACTACATTTTACCTTGACCACGTGAATGGTCATAAAAAAACAGATATAGTTTACCATAAGAGTTTTGATTTTGTGATTGTCCCTAAAACTTATGTACAAATAAAAAATTAGAGCTGCAAAAGCTTTAGAATTTGAAGGAATCCTTTTATGAAAGAGGTCAAATCTTATAAACAGGTACAATTCCAAGGAGATGGAAGCACTTTCTCATCACAGTTGCTGTTGCTTCACATAACAAGAGTCTACTACTTTCCTCAGGCGACCCGACAACCTGCCACGAGCGAATTTGTTCGATCAAAGGACTCACGAAAAATGTTAATGCGATGTGAGTCAACACAGCATCCCACACTTAATGTGTACACATAACTTATGACTTATCTAAACATTATTCTAATATTCTTTCACTGCGTCAGAAGTAAAGTTGTGAAAATAGCAAGGATAAATATACCATAAGTTGGCTTTAGAAGTATACCTGGCAATTAGAATAAAACTTTTTTGTGAAGATTTCTGACAAATTATAGAGGTATTCACACAAGACATTAGGCAATAAATTGGTGCATGCTTCCTCAATAACCTGAAAAAACAAAACCGTACAAAGATCCACATGACTACATGAGCATAAGTATGGTTTTTTGGACTACCCAGCCATTTTTGAATTGTGGTTTTATGTCAAATTCCTTTCTTGATGTGAATAGAGCTCCAGTAACATAGTTATAAATAAAGGTCTAAAGCTCAAGAACATGTCCTACCTCCGAAAATTGTATCAAATGAAGCCCCAATGCGCGCTCATCTTCGTGATCCAATGCTATTTTAGCATTCTGTCGCAATACGTTGTTAAACATAAAATAGATAGTAAGAAATATGCACTAATTGATCTTTAGCTTACTGAATAACTAAATAATATCACAATCACATTAAAATAGAAGGGTGCTAAATTGAAGTATACAAGTTAACCATGCCAGAAAGCAAACCTAGCCATAGCTCTGATATTTGTATCATGTATCTTGTAAAATCAAACAACAAAACAACTTCCAAACTTTTTCCCATTATGTGGGGTAATTGAAACTATACATATAAAAATACTGAAATAATTATGGATTTTTTTTAACAACTAACTACATATAACAGTTAATAAACCAGTACATCTTGATCCCAAGAAGAAAACAAACTTACTCTTTTTACTTCTTCTATGTCTTTACCAGATTTCCTGATGATCGAACAGATCCTAGCATGTGCATACAGCAAATAAACAGCAGTATTGCCCTGTTTCAGGAGTTCAATATGGTGAAGAGAACTACTAGCTTACAAGTCTGATCTATTAAGAGAGAAAAAAAGCGGCTCAACACATAAATAATGGTCATTAAAACTAAGATCTGTTTTGCTCTTGCTTCCAAAGCATGAAAACAAAATTTGCACAGCTATAGTTTTGCACCTTATCATTGAGCATCTGATCAAAGTTGAAGGTGTAATTTGTTTGTTTATTGTTCTTCAAGTCAGCATACCTGTAAACACTATCAAAGATGAGATTACAAGCCAACAACTCATTTAGGAGGCCAAGTTACATAGTTGTGACTTATCTATTTAGCATTTGACACTAGCAAGAAGAAACCTAAAGAATTAAAATCAGTATGTATCAACAGTATTCAGATCATTGGCAAAAAATCTTAAACATCCCACTTATAACAATTTAAAAAATTCAGTCCACAGGAATTCACAAAACTAACACTGCAAATAAGCAGAAAACAACATTGTACGACAGGACATAGTGTTGATTTAGAATAGAAAGAGGAGTAGTCAATGTGAGATGAGCTTACTTAACAGCACCATAACCAATTGCCTGTGATGTTTTCTCAACCTCCTCCTCAGGCCATCCTTTAGCTGTATCTGAAAGAACATAGGATTTGGAAGGTTAAAAATCTGGTGTAAAATCTGGCATGCATTCACAGATAAACAAAAATTCATGCCACAGATACTTGGATGAAGATAAGAAGTAAAAATTCAACCAGGAAACTGGTACTTTAGTACTTTACCACGTTCAAGAAGGGCAGTTTTACTGCGATTCTTGGCTTCATCAAGCAAATCAACCAATCTAACAACCTCAGTGCTACGAGTCCGAAATCTTTTTCCATCTTCCCCAAGAACAAGACCAAAACCTACATGAGTAGCTTTTGGGTATGAACCATCATCAGCTGGCAGCCAACCTGCGCGCTTAGCAGCCTGAAATGACAATTAACACTTTAGCTCATTGGAACATAAGCAGAAGCACTTGCAGTACCATGAAAAATTAAACAATTTTGTCATTTTAAAATTTGATTTAAAAGTTAATAAAACAAAAGCAAAGGAGTTGGACATATTTATGGATTAAATCAACACAACACACACACTTGATAAGCAAGAAGATAAAGTAACCATATGATACTATGATAATTATTAATTTAGGTATACCTTAAATAGCATATCAAAGTGTTGCTGCTGCCCAACATCTGTGAGATATATAATCCACTCAGCTTTTTCTTCGTTTATCCGATACCTACAATGGTTCAAATAAAAGAGATAATCAAAGTGGAGAAGGTTCCCCAGTAAATACATTTCCAATTCCACACAAAGATAACATTGCAGAGTGATGAAAATATCACATGAAATATCCAAGACAAATGTTGACAAAATAATTGAGTATACAAAGTCAGCAATTGTAACAGATTTCCAAAAACATGTACAAAAGCCTAAAGGCAGAAACAGACCGAAGTGCTGCTAGATCAGTTGAAGCATAGTTGTAACCACCATCACTCTTCACAACAATCAGTGGAATGTTTACATCCTGAACAAATATCACACGAGCACCTTTATCATCTTCAATGATTCCTTTTTTATTCAATTCCTCCAAAACCCCAGGGATATATGGATTATAGAAGCTTTCTCCCTGTGATCAAATATATCATCATTCAGTAGAATACTAAAAAAGGGGATATTTACTGATGTAAGTAAAAGATCCTCTAATTAGTTCAACATATACTCAATGTATTATTGATTCATTCCTACACTAAGTTTAAATAGTGGCATAATGAAATCACAAATAATGCCCTTCCAGCTACAATATTGATAAAGCAATAAACCAAATAGGAGTTCTATTTCATATAAAATTTCAATGCTAGTTGAGAATATAATTTCAACAGAAGACCAATTTAACCAGACATAAGAGAGAAAGAGAGCAGGTTCCCAATGATAATTTGAGTAAAGTAATCAACTAATCATACTATTAGTTATAAAGACAGAATCAGACCTATATCATGAATTGAATAAGAAGCATAGCAACTACCAAAGTTTCCAACATACCCAAAAATAATAAGCCAGCATACAATTCTCTGAGGTTTCATAGTTCATTGGGTGGGGGGGAGTCTTTGGATTCTTTTTTTTAAGGTACAAAAGAATAGGCATCATTGGTGAACAAAGTGATTAAAAAAGGAACCTAGAACCTTTACCTTTTCCTCCAATTGAATACCAAGGCGTTCATAGACCCTGTGGAATTCAGTTCTACTAATTTCACAAATTTGTTTCCAAGCCCTGTGATATGTGTCTTCCCCACCCTAAAAAAATTACATATACACAAAATTCAAAAGCAGGTTTCACAAGATTTATGAATAGAGAAATCAGGAAAAAAAATCAAGATATAAATTACCTGAAGCCGGACAACAGCCTGTTGAGCCCTTTGTTTAAATTCAGGATCACTGTCGAATCTCACTTTTGAGGCCTTATAAAATGTCTGAGAAATTCAGCAGCTCAGAAATATTAGAATCACTGATAATAATCCAACTTTTCCAGGGAAAAAAAAAAGTATCATAAAAAATATATGTTGTCAAAACCATAAACATTATCATTGCCAGGTTGAAGGCTCATTTGCAGTAATTCGTAAAGAGAAATATTCATGATCAAACATAACCCAAACAATTGCTTCACCCTTTACCTTCTTTCTACTTTAAAGAGAAATGAAGAGAGATAACTAATCACTTTTATTTAAGGCCTTTGCCCATTTAGAAGTTTGATAGCATTTATTGCAAATTGACTCCTACATACCTTAGGAATGCATAGTTTTGCTTCCATGCGAAAAAATTAATTTAATTAGAATTACTACACAAAAAAGAAAATTAACATTTGATATATTTGTAAGATGTGGATGAAGAAACACCAATAAAAATATAATATTTAAAATCTAGATAAGAATAATGGGAATAAATACATCTTAATGTATTTCTCACCTGAAGATCTCCAATGGCTGCTTCATTGACATCTTCTGGGTTTGGAAATTTTTCAAAAAGGAATTCAATGAGCATTCCAAACTGCAAAATAAATGGTTGGACTTGAAGCCATATGGTGCAAATACCAAAATGAGAACTTTCCAAAATGGAATGTTTTATAATTCAAGCAAATATGCCAAAAGGATATCCCTATAACAAATCAGAGGACATTGCTAATCAGGGAGAAGGTGAAACAGCTCAATATCCAACTATTTGCCCGAGAGATAGGAAACAGTGTCTTAGTAGAGATCACAGTATCACACAATGCCTGATTCCTCCTAGTTTTTTTGATAATGAAGATATAAAAGCAACTTAAAACATTTATTGTCCCAAACAGAATTATTATTTAGTTGCCAAGTCACCAAGTAAATGATAATAAACATAACTTGTCAAGTTAAATGATTGTTGCAAACGATTGGCCAGAGGCATATGAAGAAACCAAGCTTTGATAATAACCACATACAAGTTTAAATTTGATGACACAAATAGCATAATTTGGGATACTATATCTACCTGTGTTCCCCAGTCACCAACATGATTTCGGCGTAGAACCTCCACGTGTGAAAATTCAAGCATGCGAGCCAATGTGTCCCCAATAATGGTAGATCTCAGGTGACCAACATGCATTTCCTTTGCTATGTTGGGTGACGAAAAATCGACAACAGCTCTCTTGACTGGAAGGCATGGTGCCCATGTATCAATACCATCAATTAGCATCTTTTGTAAGCTCTGCAGGACAAATATTTTTCATGTTAATTGCAAACTGAATTCTTGAATAAGCTCAAAAATCCAAACAAGGTGAAAACAATTACTTTCTAGAGTTGCAACTTTCGATCAAGCCAGAGGAAACCTCTCCCAAAACCCCCAAAAAAAGAGGGGGAGGGGGACTTGGATATAAGATAGATACTACTTTTAGAACTAGAAGGTCGAAAATGCAGTCACCTTTGCTATCCAATTCCTTGATAAGACAACATTCACAAATCCAGGGCCAGCTACAGAGCATGATTCTACCATATCAGAAGGGGGAAGATTCTTCATTATGGCCTACACACAGTATCATTTGACACAGAAAAGTCAGAGTCTTATTCAAAAATCAATAATTCATATGAGAATTTAAAAGAAAATAAAGACTGGTGAAGCAGGAAGAAGTAAAAGAAACTTCACATGTTATACCTGCCCAACAGCAGTAGGACCCCTAAACTCTGTCTGCTTTCCTTTTATCTTAGACCATAAACCCATTGCATTATTACTGCCAAGGAAAAAACATTATTAATAAAACTTAGTGGTTTACAATGCTTGATAAACAATGCTATTACAGCCTCAGGTATATGTTGACTGGCGGGAAAATGTTTCAACATTCAACTCACCATTGGTAATCGCCAAATCTTACACCAGATTTTGCAATGCAAGCATCAACTAATGGTGCTACATCTGTCTCGCTAGGTACGGTTGCTCGCAGAGATACCCCAAACAGCTGTACCAACTGCCTTTTAACATTACCCATGTTTTCGGCACCCTGGATCGAAACAAACAACATTAGTCCTAAGATCAGCACCTTATTGCAAAAACTTAGGATGCCCTATGGGAACTCAATGAACTTACAACTGCCATGGTTGACAATGTCTGTGCCGTAGTTGCCGTTGTAGCAAATTAACCTGTCTACACAACAGCAACAAAACGGACTGATGTCATCGATGCAGGGTGTAATAAGCCTTTTAATAATCAACTTCTTAATTCATGACTGAAAATGTAACTTCTATTCCAGTGTACTTACACTTATTACGGTCTAAAACACAAGAAAGATTCAAACCCAAAATAGGATAATATATTGTAACAGAACTCAAGTTTGCAGTGTTGCATACTATCATCACCTTCAAACATTAACAAAGATAACATAATAGAAAACAGAAAACCCGTGTCTACAAACAGATAAGTTGTATACAAAACTTGAGAGCGAAAATCAAACAAGAGACCCTTCTAGCTCTTCAAAATAAAAATAAAAATAAAAGATACATCTTTTTAGCATGAGTAAGAAAGAAAAAGGGCAAACTATGAAGCTCATCAGATTGTGACCGTGCCGTGAAGTAAACTTATTTCTAGTGGAACAAAGCATAGAAATTGAAATGAATATTTGAAAGATAGAGAGAAAACTGACCAGAGGAAGAGTGTTACTTCTTGTGTTAGTAGATTCTCCTACAATTTGTTGAGCTTCCGTTATGGAATTGCCATTTATAGCACCTCAAAAGCAAATCAGCAATGGAGGGAAACAAGAATGGGACACGGATGCGCAACAAACACCGTTAAGCTTAACCACCCGAACCATGTTACTATCCCATTACTTTCCGTTGACTTTTTTTTTTAAAATAAAAAAATTGGTTTGAACATTCTCATCGGAGTTCAAGTGTTCAACACTCCCCGGTGTAGGATGGGTCGCCCGGGTCTGAATCGATTTGTTTTGGGACCCAAATCGGGCCAGCCCGGTTCAAGATGTGGCATATCATATTAGCATTTACACTTTAATTCTAAATGTTCAATGATTTAAAGAACAAAAACGAACTATAATTCAAATAATATTTATTTTATACTCATTTAAAAATTATAGAATCATAATTTGTTAATAATTTGTATAGTCAGGACCGTGTTAAGTTTTTTTTTTTTTTAAAGTTAGAGAACCAAACAATTTTGTGCTTGTGTGCTTGTTTGGGTGCCATTATTTTAATAAAAAAAGATATTTTTTTAATAAAAAAAGATATTTTTTTAGATATTTTTTTTATTTTTTAACGTGTTTGGCAAATTTCTAGTAGTAAAAGTAAAAGTATTAAAAAAATAAAAAAAAGATCTTTTTTAAGAAGCTGTAATTTATATCTTTTTTTTAAAAGATCTTTTTTCTTTAAAAAAATATATTTTAGCAGTTACAACTTACAACCTTTTAAAAAACTTTACTTACCAAACAAGAGCTATACTTGAAAATTTTTCAATGGGAATAGATTTTTTTTTGTATGTTTTAATTATTATTATAATAACGTATGATCTATCATCATATATTCTTGGGTAAAAAACGTAAATAAGCCAATGGAGCTCAGAAATTACTAAATTCGTTAAATTGAAAATTGTCTCAGGAATGAGCCAAAGCACTTCTTTATGCAATTCGAACCAGCTTAGTTCGATTTGCACTTGTATATAATTCGAACTGAATCAACTCGAATTGTTTAGCGAAATTAAGAGTAATTCGAACCAGCTTGGTTCGAACTAAAAACATACATAATTCGAACTAGATGAGTTCGAATTATATAGGAGGAAGCTTCCTAAAGTAATTCGAACCAGCTTGGTTCGAACTAAAAACATACATAATTCGAACTAGATGAGTTCGAATTATATACAAGTGCAAATCGAACTAACCTGGTTCGAATTACTTTAGGAAGCTTCCTCCTATATAATTCGAACTGAATCAACTCGAATTGTTTAGCGAAATTAAGAGTAATTCGAACCAGCTTGGTTCGAACTAAAAACATACATAATTCGAACTAGATGAGTTCGAATTATATACAAGTGCAAATCGAACTAACCTGGTTCGAATTACTTTAGGAAGCTTCCTCCTATATAATTCGAACTGAATCAACTCGAATTGTTTAGCGAAATTAAGAGTAATTCGAACCAGCTTGGTTCGAACTAAAAACATACATAATTCGAACTAGATGAGTTCGAATTATATACAAGTGCAAATCGAACTAACCTGGTTCGAATTACTTTAGGAAGCTTCCTCCTATATAATTCGAACTGAATCAACTCGAATTGTTTAGCGAAATTAAGAGTAATTCGAACCAGCTTGGTTCGAACTAAAAACATACATAATTCGAACTAGATGAGTTCGAATTATATACAAGTGCAAATCGAACTAACCTGGTTCGAATTACTTTAGGAAGCTTCCTCCTATATAATTCGAACTGAATCAACTCGAATTGTTTAGCGAAATTAAGAGTAATTCGAACCAGCTTGGTTCGAACTAAAAACATACATAATTCGAACTAGATGAGTTCGAATTATATACAAGTGCAAATCGAACTAACCTGGTTCGAATTACTTTAGGAAGCTTCCTCCTATATAATTCGAACTGAATCAACTCGAATTGTTTAGCGAAATTAAGAGTAATTCGAACCAGCTTGGTTCGAACTAAAAACATACATAATTCGAACTAGATGAGTTCGAATTATATACAAGTGCAAATCGAACTAACCTGGTTCGAATTACTTTGGGAAGCTTCCTCCTATATAATTCGAACTCATCTAGTTCGAATTATGTATGTTTTTAGTTCAAACCAAGCTGGTTCGAATTACTCTTAATTTCGCTAAACAATTCGAGCTGATTCGATCCGAATTATATACAAGTGTAAATCGAACTAAGCTGGTTCGAATTGCATAGAGAAGTGCTTTGGCTCATTCGTGAAGCAATTTTCAGTTTGGCGGATTTGCGTAATTTATGAGCTCCCTTGGCTCATTTACGTTTTTTACCCTATATTCTTTATATAAAATTTAAAAAAATGTGAAAAAGATTTTAAATCATAAAAAATTATCCTTGATAAAACAATACAAAAAAATTAAGAGGATTCATATTTATTTTGAGAATGGATATGGAATCTTTTATAATTTATAAGACGTTATTCTCGTTTTTATCTTTCAAAATTATTATTTTTATTTTATTTTATTAGCGCAAGAAATTTTGGGGCATTTTTGGTAGCATCACCACCAAAACGCAAAAGTGGCGACCGCAAAACGCAGACATAAAAAATCACAGCAATGGAAGCAGCTTAGCATCATGCAAAAGGAGCATCAGCATCAGCATCCATGGCCTTCTTCTTCTTCACTCTTCTTATAGAATGAAAAAGTGCTTCTGCGATCGAAACTCACAACGCAATCTTCATTCTTCAGCACCATCACAATGGGTAACAAAATCGCGCGTACCACCCAGGTTTCGGCTACGGAGTACTATCTCCACGACCTTCCTTCCACATACAATCTCGTCCTCAAAGAGGTCCTTTGTCGTGGAAGATTCTTCAAATCAATTCAGTGCAAGCACGATGAGGGTTTGGTGCTCGTCAAGGTTTACTTCAAGCGCGGTGATTCCGTCATCGATCTTAGGGAATATGAGCGTAGACTCTCTCACATCAAGGACGTCTTCCAATCCATCGAACATCCTCACGTTTGGCCGTTTCAGGTTCCCCAATTCATTGACTTGCCAGTGAATTTTTGTTTTTTTTTTTTTGTTTTTTGTTTTTTGTTTTTTGTTTTTTGTTTTTTGTTTTTGTTTTGTTTTGTTTTTTATGTTATTTATCTTATTGTTCGCGGTGTTTAATTGATTGGGATGTGTTTGGTTTTGGTAGTTGAGGGTTTTCACTATGGGGGGCTTAAAGCTTTGAACTTTGATGTGCCAATGAAAGCTCGTAGCTTCACTTTGTTGGGTTTCTGATATTTGATGGCATTTGTGGTTATTTACTTGTTTGGTTTAGTGTACTGCCAAAGGAAAATTTTGACTTCACAAGGTAACTTTAGTAGAAGCAACTCATCGGCACTTCTACCAGAGCGGGAAGTAAGGATTTTGATTCTCGTATAGGTGAACTTGTTTTCTGTAGAATTGACTCATTCAGTGTGTTGAATTCACCTTCAAAAGCTAGCTCCCAAGACTAGGATTATTGACTCTAGGATCAATAAAGTGCAGAGTGTACGATACTTAATTGCTTTCTTGGTTTATAATTTTAGAGGTTCGGGGAATCTGAATGGATAAAAGGTCCATTTAGTTTTCAAGAATATAACCTTTTCCCCCTATTTATTGTTTTCAATATTTTAAAAAATGCCACATTATACCCTGTGTTGTTTAAGAGATTAAGAATGATTGAAAGCTCAGCATTTCAGCTTGTTATTTTCAGATTCAAAGGCGTAAAAAATATGGGTTTATGTATAGTTTGTAGTTGGACAGAATTTTGAATACTCTCTTGGCTACTGAAAAGATATTTTGCGATTTTATGCCAATTTTGGATTTACAGGTTTATTAGATATAGGGTACTTTATCTACTTTTCTAACTATTTCGTTCGGTACTTGACTTTAAGTAGATCTTTCTCATTCCTGATGTGGTGGTGTCATCTTGCAGTTTTGGCAAGAAACAGATAAAGCAGCATACCTCTTGAGGCAATATTTCTTCCATAATCTGCATGATCGGCTAAGCACTCGGCCTTTTCTCAGTTTTGTTGAGAAGAAATGGTTGGCTTTTCAGGTCTTGTTTACTCTTCCAGTTCCCTAGAGTGTTAGCATTTGATGTTTTGGTATCTTTGCTGACACTATATTTCTTTTTGGATAATATACAGCTGCTTTTAGCTGTGCAACAGAGCCACGAGAAGGGAGTATGTCATGGTATGTCTTGGTTTAATTGGATTTGAAGCCTTGCCTCAAAAAAAAAAAAAATGCATATTAGCAAGAAGAGTGGAGAGGGATCTATTAGCAGCAGCATCTTCTCTTATCATGGCTTGGCTTGACTTGTGCATTTACTTGTATTTCTGCAGGGGATATTAAGTGTGAGAATGTGCTGATTACATCCTCGAATTGGCTGTACCTTGCGGACTTTGCATCTTTCAAACCTACTTACATTCCATATGATGACCCATCGGATTTTTCTTTTTTCTTTGACACTGGTGGAAGAAGACTCTGTTATCTAGCACCCGAGGTTGGCCTCCCTTTGATATCTGTTTAATTTATTTTTATTATCTATCTTATTACATTTTGTTGGCTCAATCATGATGTTTAATGCTAATCATGTGTAAAGCTTGGTTTAATATTTGGCCTCCCTTTGTTTAATGCTAAGCTTGGTCTTGCATGTTCTTTTGAAACTATTCCATATGATAGTGCTGTGTTTTGTGTTCTTCCTTTTTGTAATTGATCTGAATTTCATTATACACGGGCAAGTGGTCTTACAAGATAACTTAATATTTAGAGGCTTAATTAATAAGAGAATTTGGCAAATGCTAAATGGCTTTTATTAAAGCCTTTGGATATTTTCAATACAAATCGAGGTGTGCAAATTGAAACTCTGGTGAATTTAAAACCTAAAATCTGTCATGATTCTTGGAGCACCCACTCCCAACTTTATCTTTTGTATATTAGCAGATTTGTCCAACTTTATTGCAGAATTATTGCACAGGGATTATTCGTTTTTTGCTTATTTGAAATTACATATATAAAATTAACCTATAATTAGCGAGTCAGAAGGTTAATCCTTCTGGTATGTGTGCTAAGATCTGTGCTTTTTTACCGGTTGCTATTTGTCCTTCCCTAACATGATTGTAATCCCACTCACTCTATTTTTTTCATAAACTTCTTTGGTTGTTAGCGATTTTACGAACATGGAGGGGAGATGCAGGTTGCACAAGATTCCCCTTTAAAGCCTTCTATGGATATATTTGCTGTCGGGTGAGCATTCCTTGCTGCAAGAATCTTAATCTAAGGAGAAATATATAATTTTCCAGTTGTTCATGTTTCATGCTGCAAGAGTTTATGTGCATGAACTTTTATTAACTGAATGGAAAAAGAATTATGTATAGGTGATATATGATCAACAAGGCATTATACTGCTGTAATTATTGATGACGTAGAGGTGATACCTCAGTATGATCTGAAGTTTATTTATTTTATTTTTATGATTTGGATCTATTTATTAAATAAGAGAGATGCTAATTTATTGTTTTTGGCCATCAACTCTATTCTTTTAGTCTAGTTCCTTTAGTTTAGTAATCCAACAACATACTTTATTCCATACTTTTAAACATTGATGGCTATCTGATGGCCAAAAACAATAAATTTTGATGGTGCTCTAACATTCCTCTTTAAATAACTAGAATACTAGGGATGTGTTGTAGAGAAGCCATGTTCTCACCATTTTTCTTTTTGGTTGTGTTATTTATTTTCTAACATGTACATGTCATTTTGCCATTTCAGCTGTGTTATTGCAGAACTTTTCCTTGAGGGGCAACCGCTGTTTGAACTGTCTCAACTTCTGGCTTATCGTAGAGGGCAATTTGATCCAAGTCAGCATCTTGAAAAAGTAAT
The DNA here is from genome assembly GCF_000816755.2 of Arachis ipaensis. Classification (NCBI taxonomy): domain Eukaryota; kingdom Viridiplantae; phylum Streptophyta; class Magnoliopsida; order Fabales; family Fabaceae; genus Arachis; species Arachis ipaensis. The sequence goes on along the minus strand of NC_029789.2, from coordinate 139,527,755 downwards.
CTATCTATCTGTGTGTATCCTCATGATTCAGTCTTCAGTACTTTAAACATTGGATTTCAAATGATGCAGATACCAGACCTTGGAATCCGTAAGATGATACTACACATGATTCAGATAGAGCCAGAGTCTAGACTTTCTGCTGAAGGATATCTAAAGGAATATGCTGCAGTTGTATTCCCAACCTATTTTTCACCATTTCTGCATGATTTTTACCGCTGCTGGAGCCCTCTCCATTCTGATATGAGGGTATTTGGCTTTACTGAACTATATTTAGCCCATGACGAAATATGGCTTTATGGAAAAATCCTATAACTAAATCATTCTATGTGTGATCAATCAATGTAGGTTTTATTATGCCAAAGTGCTTTCCAGGAGATACTTAAACAAATGATGAACAACAATTCATCCAGTGATGTAAAAGTTACTTCTGGTGAACTTTTGGAAGAGATGGTTGCAAAAGAAAGTGTGAGTTTCATGAAGGACTCACTGATTAGGAGAGAGGACATAGGCAAAGGCTTACTTCATGATCATTATAGTGGCATACTGAGGGATGCTAAAAAGAATAATATTCCATCTAGCCCCCGGGATGTGACTGGAAGTTCACCCAATTCTACCTTTCCTGAAAATCTAAAATATCTGCAATCTTCTGGTGAGCTGCTTCAGACTATTACCAATACGTTTCGAGGAAATGGCCATCCCTTTTTGAAAAATATTACTTTAAATGATTTGAATTCTTTGATGTCTGAGTATGATAATCAATCGGATACATTTGGAATGCCTTTTCTGCAATTACCAAAGGATAGTATGAGATGTGAAGGCATGGTTTTGATAACATCTTTGCTTTGCTCCTGCATACGCAATGTCAAGTTGCCTCACCTGAGGAGAGCAGCCATTCTCTTGTTGAGGGCTTCTGCCTTATATATTGATGATGAGGATCGGTTGCAGCGTGTTGTCCCATATGTGATTGCAATGCTTTCAGATCCAGCAGCTATTGTGCGGTGTGCTGCTTTGGAGACTTTATGTGACATTCTGCCTTTAGTTCGGGATTTCCCTCCCAGTGATGCAAAGATATTTCCTGAGTATATTCTTCCAATGCTTTCTATGCTTCCTGATGATCCAGAGGAAAGTGTGAGAATATGCTATGCCAGCAACATTTCTAAGTTGGCAGTAACAGCTTTTGGATTCTTTGTACATTCAATAAGCTTGAGTGAGGCAGGTGTTCTCGATGAATTGAGCTCGCTGCCAAAGCCATCAATATCATCCAGTCAGACCTCTGGAAAAGTCAAGAGGATAAATAGTGATGTTCAACTTGTGCAGCTTAGGAAATCAATTGCAGAAGTTGTCCAAGAACTTGTAATGGGACCAAAGCAAACACCAAATATTAGGAGAGCACTTCTTCGCGACATTGGTAAACTATGCTTTTTCTTTGGTGTGAGACAGAGTAATGACTTTCTCTTACCTATCCTGCCTGCTTTCTTAAATGACCGAGATGAGCAGTTAAGGACAGTATTCTATGAGAAGATTGTTTATGTCTGTTTTTTCGTGGGCCAAAGAAGTGTAGAAGAATATCTATTGCCTTACATTGAGCAGGCTTTAAGTGACACAACAGAATCTGTCATTGTTAAAGCCTTAGATTGTCTGACTGTTCTTTGCAAGAGTGGGTTCTTCCGGAAAAGGATACTGCTTCAAATGATAGAGCGTGCCTTTCCTTTATTGTGTTACCCTAGTGCATGGGTACGAAGATCAGTTGTCTCTTTCATTGCTGCTAGCAGTGAGAGCTTGGGTGCAGTAGATTCTTATGTTTTCCTGGCTCCTGTTATACGGCCTTTCCTCCGTAGACAACCCACATCTCTTGCTTCAGAGAGGGCTCTTTTGCGATGTTTGAAACCTCCTGTTTCAAGACAGGTCTTTTATGAAGTTTTGGAGAGCTCCAGGAGTTCAGACATGTTAGAAAGGCAGAGGAAGATTTGGTATAGTTCATCACAATCTAAACTATGGGAAATGGATTTACTTAAAAAGGGAATTGAAGAATTGGGCTCATTAAAGAACTTGATTGACAAACAAGGTACTGAGGCTCAACAAGTTGTTGACACTGCTGCCCAACATCCAGGGCCAAATGATTCTGACAAAGCTGAGGCAAAATTAAGAGATATGGGGGCCTTTATCCATAACGATACCAATATGGTGGGACCTCGTGATCCTCAATCCATGGAGAAGTTACAGTTTTCAGGATTTATGTCACCACATTTTAGTGGTGTAAAGAGTATGACATATGAAAAGCCGTCAGAAGGAATACCTTTGTACTCCTTTAGCATGGACAGACGGGGAATAGGAGTCCCTCCCGCAGCATCTGATTCTCCACTGCAGATGAATTCTCTGAGTGTCAGTTCATCTGCTATGCCTTGGGTTAATCCACTTAATAAGTCCTTTAATTTAGCTAGTTCAGTTCCAGCACCAAAGCTCTTTTCAGGTTCATTTAGCATCAGCAATGGTTCTAAACAGTTTCATCGAGTGGTACATGAACCAGATGGCAAGGAGAATGAAACAGCCTATGTTAATAGTACATTTCAAGATGTGGGATTATCTGCTAATATTAAAGGCAATTCAAATGCACTTGAAGATGCAACTGCCCAAACTGATCTATCAGGATTTCCATCTTTTTCTAAAACATCTGTTCCGGATTCTGGCTGGAGGCCTCGAGGGGTGCTGGTTGCACATCTGCAGGAACACCGTTCAGCAGTAAATGACATAGCAATTTCTGCTGATCATAGTTTCTTCGTGAGTGCTTCCGATGATTCCACAGTGAAGATTTGGGATTCCAAAAAGCTAGAGAAGGACATATCGTTCAGGTCAAGGCTAACATATCACTTGGAGGGAAGCCGTGCACTATGTGCAGCAACACTTCCCAGTTCTGCGCAGGTAATAATCGGAGCATCTGATGGATTAATTCATATGTTTTCTGTTGATCATATTTCAAGAGGTCTAGGAAATCTTGTTGAGAAGTATTCTGGTATTGCTGATATCACAAAGAAGGATATCAAGGAAGGTGCCATAATCTGCATTTTGAATTGCCCCTTGGATAATTACAACATTATGTATAGCACCCAGAATTGTGGCATTCATCTGTGGGATACTAGGTCAAATTCCAGTAACTGGACCCTGAAATCTACTCCTGACGAGGGTTATGTTTCTTCTCTGGCATCTGGGCCGTGTGGTAATTGGTTTGTATCAGGGTCATCCAGGGGTGTAATCACTCTCTGGGATCTGAGGTTTCTTGTGCCTGTTAACTCTTGGCAGTATTCTCTTGCTTGCCCTATAGAAAAGATATGCCTCTTTCTTCCTCCAAATGCTTCTCCGCCTTCAACTGCTAGACCCCTTGTGTATGTTGCTGCTGGTTGCAATGAAGTTTCTCTTTGGAATGCAGAGAACGGTAGCTGCCACCAGGTATGAGGTTGTTTTTGTAATTGCTTATGGATGATAAAAGCAGTACGCACTAGAACAAATCCAGTCACAGTAAATGTGCCATTTAGTTGGTTTTCTAGAAAAGTTTACATCCTATATTTTTCTCAATGGTACTTGGATCAGCTATAGTTTCTAATTTATTGTCTTGTACCTTCACAAATCTTCCTGCAGGTATTGAGGATGGCCAATTATGACGGTGATGCAGAAATGTCTGATCTTCCTTGGGCCTTGGCCAGGCCTTCAAGTAAGCCTACTTCTCAATCAGATCCAAGACGAAATGTTAATCGCAAGTATGGAGTTGATGAGCTGAATGATCCTCCTCCTCGTCTTCCTGGAATCCGTTCATTACTTCCCTTGCCTGGGGGTGATTTATTGACTGGAGGCACTGATTTAAAGATACGTCGATGGGATCATTACAGGTTTTGCGCTGAACTTAAACCTTGTTTCCCTGATTTTCCGCAAAAATGGTTTCATTGAATATGTGTTTGTATCTGTTTTTGTTGCAGTCCCGACAGAAGTTACTGTATCTGTGGACCAAACATTAAAGGTGTTGGGAATGATGACTTTTATGAAACAAAATCTAGTTTTGGAGTGCAAGTTGTACAGGTATTTTACTGTATGCTTCTCCTTACAATTTCCAACTTTTTTAAATTATGGGCAGCTAATTTTACTTTCTACTCCAACAAACAGGAGACGAAGAGACGCCCTCTTACAACCAAACTGACGACGAAGGCAATTCTATCTGCGGCTGCCACTGATCCTGCCGGTTGCCATCGTGATTCTGTTGTTTCCCTGGCTTCTGTTAAGTTAAACCAGAGACTCTTATTATCAAGTGGTAGAGATGGAGCCATCAAAGTTTGGAAGTAAATTACTAAAGTTCTAGTGGCATGTTGTACAAAAGTAGTGCCAATTTATAGGGTAAGTAAAACTGTACATAAGGTTTAGGAACTAACCCATCAAGTTGTCATTTAGTCTCACATCAGAACAGTTTCCAATTTTTCAAATACTCTTGATATGTACAGAAGGTATTATGAATGAATGGAGAATTGGATCATTTTGGAAATTATAACAACTGAAGCTTGTTCAAAGCAGTGTGATATTGTTAACATATTTTATGCATTTCTTTTCAACTATATTGGTTAATAAGGTATTTATACATATCATTAATCATGTGTTGTATATAATTTAATATAATTATTTAAGTAAAAAGTAATACAAAGTGAAGTGTTATTCATTTTTGAAAAGATATAAGTATCTGATGTTAGAGTTGTATAAAATTATATTTTTATTTGTTATTTGTTTTTTTTGTATTCTTTTTAGTTATTAGAATTAATCTTCTTATGTGGTGATTGTTCTTTTATTTTTGTTTCTTGTTTAAAGAGGTTTGTTTATTCATCCTCTCATATGTTCTTACGAGTTTTGTAGTATCTTTTTTGTTTCATTTTTGTATATAAGTTCATCATCTAAAGAAGTTTTTGTTTTTTTGAACTGTTTTAAAAATATAAGTATTTTTGTTTTATATTTATCATTTATTATAATTATCTTAAGACAGATTATTTTTTCTTTATTTGCTAGTGCTAGAACATGAGAGAGGGGTTGAATCAAGTTAACTCAAAAATAAAGTTTTTATACTCTGTTTTTGCGGAAGTTAATTATGTAGGAGATTTTTTTTTGTTTTGTCTCTAAAACTAAATAAAAATAGAGAAGGGAAGAAGAGAATGAGGCCAACATGGCAGCATGTATCTTGGTTCGATTTTCAAGTACCATGAAACCTACATCCAATTTTCACCACAACCATGGTGGAATTTTCACTATAATCAAACAAATTACAAACACCAATGCTAATGAATTATAACCTAATTCATCTAGTATCTTTCACTAAGCTTTCTAATCCAAAGCCTAGTTACCCAAGTGTTGTCCTGACTTGGAAGGAGAATCTAACCAGATTCAGAAACACCAAGTGCTATCCAACTTGGCAAGGGGAACTAGTCTTAGTTCAACAAACTCAAATAAACTGAAACATTTCTTTGACTTTTTCATGCATCTTTCTTGCCTTTTCTCTCATAACTTTTTCAACTCACATTCATAAGCCTTTTTCTCAAATACAGAAAGATGACATTAGATAGCTTATAGCAAAGAAAATCTAAATGAAGCACAAATTGAAGGAAAAAGAATTCAGCTCAAGTATGTTGAGATGATACTCTTGTATCACTCTCTTTTCCTTATCTTCTAATATTGAAGTGAGGCCAGCTTTATAGATGCAACTTGATCTCCAATTCTTTTTCATTGCCTCTTCCAATTCCTTGTACCATCTGTCCGTTGAAACTATCTTTATTTGCATGTGATAATTTTTCACTCTTCTCTATTACCTCTGCTGTCCGAGGAGCTACTCCACTACTTCTGCACTCTTGCATGTTTGTGTTTTGCTCTCCCGTTTTTTGAACTTTGCTTTACTGATGTCCTTGGAGTAGTAGTATTATCCTTGTGTCTTTGTTGTTTTTCTAGAGCCACAGTCTTATAATAGTGTCAAATATCTCTTTACCTTTTTCTTCTTTTGTTCCAACCATGAGCATTCCGGTTCTCTCTTGGCTCATAAGAACTGATTTGTTGCTCATTAAAATGTAATGGGCTAAAGCTTTGGAGCCTTGATATTTGAAGTTGCTGAAGCAACATGAACTTGGACTTGGAAATAATTAAATGGGTCTGCATCATTTAGCACACACATTAAATAAATTTGAGCTTTCAATGCAAAGAATGTTTGTCATCATTTATATAAAATTTAAAATCAAACTTAGTTCAATTACTAGTGATGTGTATATTTTTCATAGATGAACTAGAAAGACTTTGAAAAACAAACTATCTATTCATTTGCTTATTTTTTTTCGGAAGATGGTGTTCATGATATAATTTTGAGGTGTTTTTTAGTTCGCTATTAATTAAAGAAAAGAATTAAGAAAAATGAATGAGAATATAAACACAAAATATAGTATAAAATTCTGAATTAATTTGATTAATTATGATATATTAGAATGTACCTAATAAAAAAATTTTGTGCCAAATTTGGATATGAAAAGTTTTCAACAATTCATTAGAAATTATAAAATAAAGTAATAGTAGTACTATTACTATCTATATTAGTTAAAGTGTGTGAAATTTAAATATTTATAACTAATTTTTTTTATAATTATGATTATGATATTTTTTATATATATTTATTATATTTAATTAATAATTTATATTTTAATTAAACAATAATAATAATTGCCATGTATTTAGAATTGTTAGAGAAAATAATGTGATTTAAATTTATTGTATAAAAACTAAAAAGTTAGTATATAAAAATAGATAGATAGAACATGCTATTTTAGTACGTAGTCCCTTCAATCCTTCCATAATGCCAATATTTTATTAGCTTAGAGTACAATGCAAAAGGATCCAAATTGATCTCATTATTTAAGAGTGAGAGCCATGCCCATGTATATACATACACACACGCACACTTATAACCAAAATAAATTATGTGCAAGTAATAAATGTTCATGTTAATTGACCAATGAGAACTAATGAGGCATGTTTGATGACTCTTGAGACTCTCCAAACTTCATGTTGTACACGATGCCATGACTCTGCAGTTTGTAGATTTTTTGCCACTCTCACAGCATCACCTATTCCCGGGAAAGATTGAGAGCCGTAGTCATTATTTTTTGTTGGACCATATATCTGCAAAATAGGGGAATGGAAAACAATTAAACGGAACAGGACTTGGATAATCTTTTTCTTCAATCATACCAACAAAATGGGGAGAAATGCATGTTTGGTTTCTGTCTTATTTCTTGATTTTGGTTTTTGCATCTTTTATTTTTAGTAGTAAAATCATATATCCTTGTTTCATTGACATTTTCACTATATATATATATATAGCTGTTCCATTTTCTTGATTTCTTCAATTTCATCTTTCTCAGAAGTTAGAACCCTGGTTTCATTCAAAACAGTAGAATTCATCTAATATTCACATGGCCTTTGTTAATGAGACTATGTGATATTATAAGTCAGAAGAAGAATGAGGGAACTGGCCTAGAAAACACTTGCTTCTTAGAGTAAAAAACTATATACTCACCAAATGCTTATGCCATGTCATTCCTAAGAGGCCATCTCTGTCAGTGAATGCACGTTCAGCCATCATAAGTCTATCATTCACATCTCTCACTTTCATTTGGTACTCTTTCCATGTTCTCCAACCTTTACTTGCTTCTATTTCCTGAACAAAAAGAAAAAAAAAAGAAAAGAAAAGAAAAGAAAACACTTTATCATATGGTACTTGTTATTTTAAGAACTTGTGTTTGTTTTAAGTTTAAACTTGGCCAAATGATACCTTTCTCTGGTCATTTATCTTGATTGCCGCTTTCTCAAGCTCCTTGATTGACTTCAATATAGGAGACAAATTTATGTCTTTATTTGAAATCTCATCTTCCAAGTTCTTCACATTAAGCTGTGATTCAAACATTTTGGTTTCATGAATATCTTTATAAAATTCAGTTACAACGATCCTTATCTCATAATGTGAGGTCGGCTACATAGATTATATGGCACTATATTGCCACGTCGAATTCAGTGACAACAGTGTGAGTGTGAAAAGTACAAAAGTTAACAAACCTGGAGCTCCTTAGCATAGGATTGATAATCAAAAGGTAAGAACTCCTCATCTGCAAGCCATAATGCTACTAGACCCCAAACACTTGCAGCTGTTTTCCACAACAGAACCAATTGTCATTCAAGTGAATTAAGTTTATATAGTTATAGTTTCCCTTGTGGTTTCTATAGTTCCTTGACCTATTCTTTCACATAACGTATGAAATGACTAGATCCTGTTACCACTTGTTAGGATTTGATTCGATTGAATGCGGAGAAAAATTCTCATATCAAATAAGGTCATGAAGTGTCGAGTTATACAATAGCAAAAAATGATGACAGAACTTTCCCATTTGTAACACTCTGTATATGTTGTGAATATACTAATTGTGGAAAAGTTAACATATTTTAACCTGTAGTTGTATATGTAATTATTAAACTCTTAAGTCTTCAAGAAACATTTTGATATCATTAGAGTTAACTGAGATGGAGTTTAATGTGACATAAACTGAAAAAGGAAATTGAATGTCACCAACCTGCAACATGCCTATGAAACATAGGATCTCCAAATTTCTGCATCCAGATGAAATCATCATACAGTGAGTGGTATACTGGATACTCTGCAGTGTCTGCGGATAAAAAAAAGGAAAAAAAAATAGTTTGATCATTGCATATTTGAAAGGATCAACATGCTACAAGGACATACCAAATTTTCATAGTGACAAATAAAATGGAACAGAGGGAGTATTATTAACGCATCCGAATCTTAGTGATTAAATTAATGTGTTATGTACCTCCTCCAAAGGCTAAATCAATTGATGGAATTCCCACATGCTGCACAAAAGGTTTATAATCTGATCCTCCACCACCTAATCTTCCAATCTTTCCATGTAAAGAAATAGTTCATGATTATATATAGATGTTCAAGTTATGCTGCTATTTTAAAGTTCAATCAATCATATACTGATCACTGGCCAGTTTGTTGAAACTAAAAGCATAGTAAATTGCATGCTTCTACTTTACTAATTTTTTGACAATTGCAATATGCTTACCAAAGGAGAGGTGCCAGAACTAGTCCAAGCTTCATAAAGGCTCTGTGATGAGTTATCTGGGTCTGTGACCTAAATAAGAGTCAATATTTAACAAGAAGTTCTTGTCTCCTTTCACTGATTTTTTGAGAAAGCCTACCCTAGTCAAGATTATCAAGTTAACGAGTAATGAATAACAAGTTTATTATGAGTTGAGATTTATGATTCAAGTTAACCTAATAGCCACGAGTTTAGTTGAAGTGTTGAGTTTGATTACCTTGATCCTATTAATTTGTAGTAAACTTTTTGGTCATACCTGCTGAGTTGCTTTTTTGATCAATTCATCAAGCTGTGGAGTAGCCATGGCATTGAACCCTGCTCCACCAACAGCACAATCAGAATTCAAGTAAGCCACAGCTCTTGAAGCAAGAATTTCTCTGTTCTCTTCTACCCATTCTGTTGATCCTATCTGAAGGGAATTATGATCACATCAAATTCAAAAAACATGTATAATGATAATAAGAAGAGAGGGTGAAAAATAAGAGAGAAAATTACAAGGCCATATTCCTCAGCATCCCAATTGCATAATATAATTGTTCTTCTAGGCTTCCACCCTTGTTTTTGAAGCTTCCCAAATCTTTGAGCAATCTGAAATTTCAAAAGACATGTTCCAATAGTTCCTCAATGGTTGCCGAAATCACAAAAGCATGAGTGCAAAAACAAAGCTATATTTACCTCAAGTAATGCTGCAGTGCCACTATTTGGATCAACAGCTCCAAATGTCCATGCATCCCTATGGTTTCCTAGAATGACATATCTACAAACAGTTGCAATGCAACAACAACTAAATAAAATAGCTGAAAACAAACAAAGGCTATGGATTTTCAATTTCTGAGTTCTCAACAAGTGGCTAGATTACATTGATTTCAGAAACATTATGCTAAGTATATTAGTCCATACAATAATGCCTATTGATCATTGGAGAAAATCAGGAGTTTGAAGTTCTGACATACCGGTCAGGCTCTTCTGCTCCTTCAATTACACCAATAACATTTTGAATTGATGCAATATTCTCCTGCCCCTGAAACCAATATCCAAAATTGCATTTATCAATTAAGGGGCCTTTTTGCATCTGAACATTTTCACAGGCTGATCATTCAATAAATGTTTCTTAAATATGGAAATGATCGTACCATCTAACGGTTATAATTTAGTCAAACATGTCAAACCATCTAACGGTTCTTACCATAAAGTTTAATAATAAATAAAATGATATGTTGACAAAAAATACGACAATAATTATGTTCAAATTGTCAGTATTGGACTAGCATTATAACTTTGCAGGGCCTAAATAGGATCATATAGTTAAATTGGACTACATAACAAGTAGTGGTCAAATAGATTTCAATCAAAAGAATTGTCCCAAATTAATAACCATAACTTGTAAGGTAGTGATGGACGTTTATCCACCACAAATAACAAATCTCTTCATGATGAAGTAGAATAAAAAACAAAAAACAAAGGGAAAAATACAAAGAAGAAAGAGTTATGAACTTATACTGATCAAGAAGCTTCAACTATATTAAATGGATAAGATTTAGATACCTTGAAAGTGAGGTTGAGAATTCCTGGCCCCGGTCCAACCCTGTAAGTAGGAGCATCTTTGCTTCCTTGCCAATCATGTTCAGCAACAGGTCCACCAATTGACCTCAGAATCTTCTCACCATCTGCACCAGACACTGGCAATGAAGGTATAAGAGGAACATCACCTTCCTTCTCCACCTCCTCCTTGGTTAATCTCTCACACTCACCATCACCACCACTACTCGCCTATGTTGCACAAATACAAATATTAATATTCAATTATTGAACAAGTTTTACGTATACACATGCAATAAGCAAATGCCAAAAGATTCGTTATGGTGTTTTGAAGTCATTAATCAAATTAGTCCTCAAAATTATGCCTTGTAAGTCACCTTAGTCTTCTTATCAACACAATCAGGCACCAAAGTGGTGAATCAATCACATTACATACATAATTGATCTACTAAATTATCATTCCTTCATGTAAAAGTGGAAGTAGTGATGCATAATTGATCTAGATAAAATTTTCAATATTCTAAATATTTATATAAAAATGGAAGTATTGATGCATGATAGGTTGCCTACTCACCCAACCTGGTGTTGAGGGATCACCAGTCCCCTGATACACTGACCCCACCTGGACCCCACTTGGTGGCAGCCACTTGCCATCAGGAAACCACCTTCCACCGTCGTCGCCACCACCACCGTAGTCTTTCCGATCAGAATACACCACCACCCCAACAGCACCTTCATCATAAGCATTCTTCACAATATCCCCTCTAAATATCTTCCCATACCTTGCCAACACAACACAGCCTGAAACATTCACACCCATCTTCTTCCTCAGACTCAAATAGTCCTCCACTCTTCCATAGTTCACGTAAACCACAGGTCCTTCCGCAGTTCCTGACTTTGCATATGCATGGAACGTTGGAACTACCTCACCGGAAACAGCCGCATAAGGGTCACCCTCATACGGTTCTTGCTTCAAGGAGAAGCTAAAGGGAGGTTCTTGGGGAGTAGTAGTGAGAACCAACGAGCGGGAGAGAGGGTATGAGAGAAGAACATGATAGGAAGCCATGTGAGAGGGTATGTTTGAGGAAGTGAAGACTTTGAGGACGTAGTTTGCAGCTTGGGAGTTAGCTTCGGATGATGCTATGTGGGGTCTGTGGGTGAGAGCTTGGAGGTGGTTGGATATGGAGACATTGCTGGAGAGGGAGGTGGAGAGGAAGAGGGTGTGGTAGTTGCTGGATTTTGGGGTTGTTGGGGATGAAGTGATGAGGAGGAGGAGAAAGGAGGTGGCTATGGCTAATAAGGTGGTGATGGTGGTGGTGGTGTTGGCGGCGGTTGCTGCTACTGTGATCATGGTTTCTATGGTGTTCTGTTTTTGAGGGACTGCTCTCAGTCTCAGCTGTGGTCTACTTTAGTTTAGAGGTTGGAATCATTGGATACACAGTACTTTGCTTTGGGTGCTTTTAAAGGGTATTTTTGTCAATAAAAATTAGTATTTGCACCAAAAAATATTATGCGAGCAGATTTGAGAAAACAATAAATAGCTTCTTGATT
>NC_029789.2:139514059-139515451 GCF_000816755.2 Arachis ipaensis | reverse complement strand
TTAAGAATTTATTTATCTTTTTAAAAAAAAATTAATTATCTTTAAATTTATAATTTTCATTATATATGAGTTTCAATTTCTTCGTTTAAGAGTAATTAGATTTTCATTGTCACTTCATAAATTTTCATTTTAGAAGAGTTTCATCTTTCACAAATCACAACAGAGTTTGTGGTTGATTTGGTATTGCTATTAGTTTTTAGAAATTACCTTTTAAAATTTGCGTTAGTTATATTTAGAAAAAAAAAATGTTATCTCCACGTTAAAAATAGATGATCAAATTTGTAACTATATATTTATATATTTTATATTTTAACATGTAATCAATATATGAGAGTATTAGTACATCTGTACATGAAAAATCTCCTCCTCATTAGTAGGTAATAGGTTGCTGTTTAAGAAAATGAGTATGTATTTTATTATTTTTTATTATTATTGGTGTTTTGTTATCACGAAATTGATGGATACTAAAACCAGTTTGGAGTCCTGTGATACATATGAATTCTAATCGAATACAAAGATCATTGTCACTCGCAATGGGATGTTAATGCGATACATTTCCTTTATATGTGAGTTCAAATAAAAAAAAGTTAAGTGCATGATTAAAATTAATTATCAAATTTAATCATCAAATTAATTATTATATATTTATGTATAAATATATGTGTTTTTTTTTTGGGATACTGATCTACTCGCAAAAATCCACAATTGGATGGTGAGGGTTAAAGAGACCGCCACAACAAATACAAGCAGAGCAAGTTACAAATGACCATGAAGACAAAAGACTCCCTAATATAACCCAATCAAAAGCATCAAAGACAAATCAAAAAAGGAACCACCAGAATCTAAAAAAAGAGACTTAATAGTTACTCCTGGATGCAATGGACAAACCAATATATCAACCTTCATCTATAGATCTGCAATGATAAATCAAACACGCTGCAAAAAGTAATGGTTAAATACAATTAGGGTAAAGTATAATTTTTGTCATTGAAGTTTGACAAAAGTTTATAAAATATCCTTAAATTTTATTTTATTTTAATTTTGTCCCGAAAGTTTTCGATTTGCATCAAATATACTCCGGACGGTTAATTTTTTAAAAAATTTAAGATTAATTCAACAATAATTTTATAAGAACAATCCTCAATACAAGCAAATCAAATATAATTTTTATGCATTATTATTAGATTAGTCTTAAATTTTTTGAAAATTTAGCCGTCAAGGGTATATTTGATGCAAATCGAAAATTTTTGGGATAAAATTGAAACAAAATAAAACTTAAGGATATTTTTAAAACTTTTACCAAACTTCAAGAACAAAAAATATACTTTACCCTTGAGTTAAATAGTTAATTCATAGCATTATACATAACAGACTAACAGCGGAGTAATTTGC
>NC_029789.2:139502755-139513698 GCF_000816755.2 Arachis ipaensis | reverse complement strand
TTATTACGTAAATATAAATCTTTTAAAACTATCTCGATTTTGTTTTAATATTATAAATCATGACACAAAAGATTTATAAAAAATTATAGGGGACAAATGTAACATCCTACCACACAGATCTTTACATCTAGGATGTAAAACTGAGGTGGTGTGGTATTACGACCTCTAAACAAAAAGTATATAATAATATATTATAAAGGTTGTAGTTTACTAGGAGCCTTGAAAAATGGGTGAAACAAAATCGCAAAATAAAAAGCGCAACACTCAGAAGACAGAATTACTTGCGTGATAAGAAACCGTAAGAGTTAGAGATATGAATAAGCGAAAGGGTAAAAGAGGGCCAAGAATACAGTTGAACTAGCTCCTGACTCAGCTTGCGAAGTCAAGGTTGGCCGGAGAATATATACGTACATAGATATACATAATAATAACCCAAAAGAACATGTTCAAAACCCTAGTTCTCCATAAAACCGCTAAGAGGTACATAAACAAAGTGTTCTTATATACAAGTGGAGAAACTATATATATATATACACATCAAAGAACAAAAGGAGATCCCAAAGTAAACCACTTTGCCGCAGAAGCTTCAGACGCCTACCGAGGTGTCGCTCGACCTGCATCTGAAAACAACAACACCGTATGGGATGAGAACCGGCGGTTCTCAGCACGGTAAAGGTGCCATGCATATAATATATAAGGTCTTGGAAATGCCAGAGGCAATCATAGAATGCCGACTCTCAAATTTTAAAGCTTAAATTACTAAATAGAAATCATAAAAAGGGTGGTCTTCTAGGGAATTCTAAACCTAGCTTAACCTTTAACCTTAACTCTAAACCTATCCACCTTTCCTCCGTACCTCCATCTCCAATGATTCGCATAGACAAAACAAATAGACAAAGTAAACATAGATAGAAAACAAGTGGTTCAAGTAACAATTACAACAATTAGCAGAATATAATCAATTAGGCATTCCCAATTAAGGCATAGCAAACAAAGCACACATATACATATGATGAATGTCTATCCTACTAGCCGTGAGCTCACGTGTCGGTTACTTTTCCAGAACGCGACACATCGGGTAGCTAACGCAGACATTGGTGTTCTTATATACAAGTGGAGAAACTATATATATATATACACATCAAAGAATAAAAGGAGATCCCAAAGTAAACCACTTTGCCGCAGAAACTTCAGACGCCTATTGAGGTGCCGCTCGACCTGCATCTGAAAACAACAACACCGTATGGGATGAGAACCGGGGGTTCTCAGCATGGTAAAGGTGCCACGCATATAATATATAAGGTCTTGGGAATGCCAGAGGCAATCATAGAATGCCGACTCTCAAATTTTAAAGCTTAAATTACTAAATAGAAATCATAAAAAGGGTGGTCTTCTAGGGAATTCTAAACCTAGCTTAACCTTTAACCTTAACTCTAAACCTATCCATCTTTCCTCCGTACCTCCATCTCCAATGATTCGCATAGACAAAACAAATAGACAAGGCAAACATAGGTAGAAAACAAGTGGTTCAAGTAACAATTACAACAATTAGCAGAATATAATCAATTAGGCATTCCCAATTAAGGCATAGCAAACAAAGCACACATATGCATATGATGAATGTCTATCCTACTGGCCGTGAGCTCACGTGTCGGTTACTTTTCCAGAACGCGACACATCTGGTAGCTAACGCAGACATTGGTGTTCTTATATACAAGTGGAGAAAATATATATATATATACACATCAAAGAATAAAAGGAGATCCCAAAGTAAACCACTTTGCTGCAGAAGCTTCAAACGCCTACCGAGGTGCCGCTCAACCTGCATCTGAAAACAACAACACCGTATGGGATGAGAACCGGGGGTTCTCAGCATGGTAAAGGTGCCACGCATATAATATATAAGGTCTTGGGAATGCCAGAGGCAATCATAGAATGCCGACTCTCAAATTTTAAAGCTTAAATTACTAAATAGAAATTATAAAAAGGGTGGTCTTCTAGGGAATTCTAAACCTAGCTTAACCTTTAACCTTAACTCTAAACCTATCCATCTTTCCTCCGTACCTCCATCTCCAATGATTCGCATAGACAAAACAAATAGACAAGGCAAACATAGGTAGAAAACAAGTGGTTCAAGTAACAATTACAACAATTAGCAGAATATAATCAATTAGGCATTCCCAATTAAGGCATAGCAAACAAAGCACACATATGCATATGATGAATGTCTATCCTACTGGCCGTGAGCTCACGTGTCGGTTACTTTTCCAGAACGCGACACATATGGTAGCTAACGCAGACATTGGTGTTCTTATATACAAGTGGAGAAACTATATATATATATACACATCAAAGAATAAAAGGAGATCCCAAAGTAAACCACTTTGCCGCAGAAGCTTCAGACGCCTACCGAGGTGCCGCTCGACCTGCATCTGAAAACAACAACACCGTATGGGATGAGAACCGGGGGTTCTCAGCATGGTAAAGGTGCCACGCATATAATATATAAGGTCTTGGGAATGCCAGAGGCAATCATAGAATGCCGACTCTCAAATTTTAAAGCTTAAATTACTAAATAGAAATTATAAAAAGGGTGGTCTTCTAGGGAATTCTAAACCTAGCTTAACCTTTAACCTTAACTCTAAACCTATCCATCTTTCCTCCGTACCTCCATCTCCAATGATTCGCATAGACAAAACAAATAGACAAGGCAAACATAGGTAGAAAACAAGTGGTTCAAGTAACAATTACAACAATTAGCAGAATATAATCAATTAGGCATTCCCAATTAAGGCATAGCAAACAAAGCACACATATGCATATGATGAATGTCTATCCTACTGGCCGTGAGCTCACGTGTCGGTTACTTTTCCAGAACGCGACACATATGGTAGCTAACGCAGACATTGGTGTTCTTATATACAAGTGGAGAAACTATATATATATATACACATCAAAGAATAAAAGGAGATCCCAAAGTAAACCACTTTGCCGCAGAAGCTTCAGACGCCTACCGAGGTGCCGCTCGACCTGTATCTGAAAACAACAACACCGTATGGGATGAGAACCGGGGGTTCTCAGCATGGTAAAGGTGCCACGCATATAATATATAAGGTCTTGGGAATGCCAGAGGCAATCATAGAATGCCGACTCTCAAATTTTAAAGCTTAAATTACTAAATAGAAATCATAAAAAGGGTGGTCTTCTAGGGAATTCTAAACCTAGCTTAACCTTTAACCTTAACTCTAAACCTATCCACCTTTCCTCCGTACCTCCATCTCCAATGATTCGCATAGACAAAACAAATAGACAAGGCAAACATAGGTAGAAAACAAGTGGTTCAAGTAACAATTACAACAATTAGCAGAATATAATCAATTAGGCATTCCCAATTAAGGCATAGCAAACAAAGCACACATATGCATATGATGAATGTCTATCCTACTGGCCGTGAGCTCACGTGTCGGTTACTTTGCCAGAACGCGACACATCTGGTAGCTAACGCAGACATTAGTCTCTAGGTTGCGCATCTCCAGGAGGATCATAAACGAAGGAGAGTGCCTTTCCACCTTGCAACCAGAGAAGAACGTGGGGGATACAATACGAAGGAGAGTGCCTTTCCACCTTCCCCACATCCACATCATGACAAGAGAGGAAACTTCCACCCTCAACTTGCCATCCGAACCCATGTTCAAATTAATTACGCAAGCGAGATTACACCCAGACCTTGCCATTCCGACCATTTCGGCCACACAACAGTCATCTTAAATCTCATCATTTATCACCTCATGTTCTTACATTTTCATTCAGCTTCACACCATTTCCCTCATAATTCATCTTGTTTACCCCTTTTCTTCATTCTCAAGTTATCTCAAATTCTTAACTTCTGCTAATTACTAATCTCACTAGCAAAATCTAGGGTTAACAGGGTAAAAATAAGTGGTTAAGAGTTCAAAATCAAATCTAAATCTCAAAACTCAGGTGCTGGAAAACAGGACGTGTGCATACGCACAGGTATGTGCGTGCGCATAGCTCAGCAAAATATCAGGACGTGTGCATGCGTACACATCACTTGGTGTGCATGCGCCTCACCTGTGCTAGCGCCACCAGCATAAGGCCTATCCTGGTGTGTGCGTGCGCACATAGCGTGCGTACGCACAAGTAAACTTTTTGCTTCTATTGGGTGCGTGCGCATAGCTGTGTGCGTGACACACATAAAAAAAACCTGATACTGCTATAATGTTCAAATTTTCAGTTTTTCGCACCGATTTTCCGGCGTCCATAACTTCCCCTACAAAAATCGGTTGTTCGCAAATTTTATATCAATATCAAGCTTTTAAGACCTTATTTAATTTGAAACAAACCTCATTTTTATCCAAAATTTGAGGAGTGAGTTATGGATTACCAAAATTCATCAAAAATAAGTTTTTACCAAAATTTACCAAACCTCCATTTTTACCAAGATCTCATTTTCAACCAAACATTTCACAACCAAGGTGTATCAATACTCAACTCCATACCTTCCATTCATTTTACAACACACCACACCAAACATTCTCAACCATTCAATAACTCCCTACATGTACACATACATTTTCACAATTTCAAATCCAAAACAATGACAATTATGCTCATGTTTAAACCTAGTTCCCTTATCACACATACTAACATATACATTTAACTCTTTTATTCAAAAATAACCAACCATAAATACATCACTTCACTCTCATAAGTAACTCAACATTTACATCAAGGATTTGCTAATTAATATCAAATATGCTAAGTCAACCTCCATCAAACTCAATTAAATTCATCATCAAGCACCAACTCCACACTTACAACATAACTATCAATCACCACTCATTATCAATATCATGTAATAAATCCATCAAAGGTTGCTAAATATTAACATACATGCATATTTCAAGTTATCCTATATTTCTCTAACCTAAGTTTTCACAGGGCATTACATATTAAATACGCGAAACCTAAACCATACCTTGACCGATTTCCACATATTTTTCAAGACAACCCACTTAGACAAGGGCAAACCCTCAACACCGAAAATCAGCTCTATCACCAACCAAGATCTCAATCAAGCTTCCAATGGCTCCAAGGACTTCATATCATACATACATACACACCTAACATATATATATATATACAAAATTCAATACCCAAGAATACTTAATCAATAAATTAGTTAGGTTTTTAGGATTCTCACCTTATCAACAAAAAATTAGGACAAGACTCGCCAAGTCCACCAAGTTAATTCGATCCTAAACACCGAAATTATACAAAATCTCAACACCAAAGTCCAATAAATTCAGAACTGAAAATGAAGAAATTGAAGAAGAAAATATGGCTTTCTTACCTTACAATATTATGGGCTTTGTAGAGCTTAACGCCGCGGTCGCGTGACTGCAAACGGATCGTCAATCGGAGCTCCGGATCAAAAGTTACGTGGATTTAAAGTTGAAGTGAGGGTTAGGTTTTTATTTTTGTTCTTCTCCCTCCATGAAAGTTTCCCAGCGTAAATGATGAAGAAGAAGGGAATAAGGAGCTGTATCTCTTTAATGGGTTGGGTTCAGTTGGGTCTTGGGCCTATTTTGGGCTCGGTTCAACCGGTTCGACCCGTCCAACCCAATCTTGAGACAAAATCTTTGAAATTAGTGTCAAAATTCTCGTTTTAACGAGTTCTATCCTATTTTAATATTAGATTTACATTTTTTATTTTTCTTATTAAAATTTAATTTATTGACTAATTATTTGCTAATTTTCTGGTATATTTTGCTGTGTCATTTGTCTGGTACCTAACAGTGGTATCAGAGCCTAAGGTTGCTGATTAATTTTCTTTTTTTTTTTTCGCTGCGAGTTACCGTCTAAAAAAAATGGCAGCAAAGTATGAAATTCCAAAATTTAGTGGGAGTAATTTTTTCATATGGAAATTGAAAATAAAAGCCATTATGAGAAAAGACAATTGCGTGACAGCAATTGAAAGTAGACCAATGAAATTACAGATAAAAAATGGAAGGAGATGGACAACAATGCTGTTGCAAACTTACACTTGGTAGTAGTTGATTCAGTTTTATCAAGTGTAGCAGAGAAAAAGACAGCAAAGAAAATTTGGGATGCTCTCACCAAATTATATGAAGTCAAGTCACTTCACAACAAGATATTCTTGAAGAGAAGACTTTATACTCTTCGAATGAGTGAATCCACATCGGCAACAGATCACATCAACAATCTAAATATGCTATTTTCCCAACTCTCATCGTTGGAATATACCATAGCGAAAAATGAACGTGCAGAGCTCTTACTTCAAAGTCTACCAGATTCATATGATAAGCTTATCATTAACTTAACTAATAATGTTTTGACTGATTATCTTTCTTTTGATGACATGGCTGCTGTGGTTCTTGAAGAAGAATCTAGGCGCAAGAATAAGGAAGATAGATTAGAAAGCTCAAAACAAGCAGAGGCTTTGTTGATGACAAGAGGGAGATCAATGGAGCGTGGTTCCAGTAGGAGTCAAAGTAGACCAAAGTCACAAAGTAAGAAGCAGGTCAAATGCTACAATTGTGGAAAGAGAGGGCACTTCAAGAAAGATTTTTGGAATAAGAAGAGTATAGAGAAGATTCCAAAAGGATCAAGTTCTCAAGGATGTGTTGCAAGTACCTCTGATGATGGAGAAATCCTGTATGACGAAGCAATAATTAGTTCTAAAGGCAGTAAACAGCTCACTGATGTTTGGATTGTTGATTCAGGAGCAACATGGCACATGAATCCTCATCGTGATTGGTTTTGTACATATGAACCTGTCTCGAAAGGATCGGTGTTTATGGGAAACGATCATGCCTTAGAAATTGTTAGAATGGGTACTGTCAAACTAAAAATGTTTGATGGTTCTATTCGTTCACTTCAAGGGGTAAGACACGTGAAAGGCTTGAAGAAGAATTTGTTGTCGATTGCGCAATTAGATGAACTTGGCTGCAAGACCCATATTGAAGGTGGGATCTTGAAAGTTGTTAAAGGAGCTCTTGTGGTAATAAAAGCAGAAAAGATTGCAGCAAATCTATACATGCTTGTGGGAGATACTTTGCAAGAGGCAGATGCATCAGTTGCTTCAACAAGCCAAGAAGAAATGACGATGATATGGCATTGCAAACTAGGCCACATGTCAGAACGAGGCTTAAAGATTCTTGTAGAACGTAATCTCATTCCCGGGCTCAAATCGGTAAACTTACCGTTTTGTAAGCACTGCGTTACAAGCAAACAACATAGATTGACGTTTGGTAGATCAACTGCTCGGAGCAAGCACATATTGGAGTTGATTCATTTTGATGTGTGGGAATCGCCGGAGATGTCCCTAGGAGGAGCAAAATATATTGTATCATTTATTGATAATTACTCTAGGAGGCTATGGGTGTACCCGATCAAGAAAAAGTCAGACGTGTTTGCGATGTTCAAAGAGTTCAAAGCAAAGTTAGAACTTGAATTTGGAAAGAAGATCAAGTGTTTAAGGACAGATAATGGAGGAGAATATGTTGATGGTGATTTTCTAACATTTTGCAAGCAAGCAGGTATTCAACGACAATTCACAGTTGCATATACGCCTCAGCAAAATGGTGTAGCAGAGCGAATGAATAAGACTCTCCTAGAAAGAGCACGAGCTATGTTGCAAACTGCAGGTTTAGCCAAGTCTTTTTGGGCAGAAGCTGTTAAAACCGCCTGTTATGTGATAAATCGGTCACCATCAACTGCAATTGGGTTGAAGACACCAATGGAGATGTGGCAAGGTAAGCCACCTAATTATTCTTCTTTACATATATTTGGTTGTCCTGTGTACGTAATGTATAATTCACAGGAAAGAACAAAGCTGGACCCAAAGTCTAGAAAATGTATATTCTTGGGTTATGCTGACGGAGTTAAGGGGTATCGCCTGTGGATCCCACTACCCGCAAGGTAGTTGTCAGCAGAGATGTGATATTTGCAGAAGATGAATTGCAAAAAGAACAAGAATGCTTTTCTTCATGGAGAACTTGAAGAAGAGATATATATGCTCCAACCAGAAGGTTTTGAAGAACAAGGAAAAGAAAACTTGGTTTGCAGGTTAACTAAGTCTCTGTACGGTCTAAAGCAGGCGCCAAGGTGTTGGTACAAGAGATTTGATTCTTTCATTATTAGCCTTGGATACAACAGACTTAGTTCAGATCATTGTACTTATTACAAGAGGTCTGGTGATAATGATTTCATCATTCTGCTGTTGTATGTGGATGACATGTTGGTGGTAGGTCCCAACAAAGATCAAATCCAAAAATTGAAGGCACAGTTGGCTAGGGAGTTTGATATGAAAGACTTGAGACCAGCAAACAAGATTTTAGGGATGCAAATTCACCGAGACAAAAAAGATAGGAAGATTTGGCTATCGCAAAAGAATTATTTGAAGAAAATCTTGCAACGCTTCAATATGCAAGAATGTAAGCCAATTTTAACCCCACTTCCTATGAATTTCAAATTATCCTCAAGTATGTGCCCTAGTAGTGAAGCAGAGAGGATGGAAATGTCTCGAGTACCGTATGCATCAGCGGTGGGAAGCCTTATGTATGCCATGATCTGTACAAGGCCAGATATTGCTCAAGCAGTTGCGGTGGTAAGTCGATTTATGGCAGATCCGGGTAAAGAGCATTGGAATGTTGTTAAGAGGATCTTGAGATACATCAAAGGGACCTCAAATGTTGCATTATGTTTTGGATGATCGGAATTCATTGTCAATGAATATGTCGACTCAGATTTTGCAGGTGATCTTGATAAACGAAAATCTACTACAGGATATGTGTTCATGCTTGCAGAAGGAGCTATGAGCTGGCTATCTAAATTACAAACTGTTGTAACTTTATCTACTACAGAAGCTGAATATATAGCAGCTACACAAGCATGCAAGGAAGCTATCTGGATCCATAGGTTGATAGAAGAACTCGGGCACAAACAACAGAAGATTTCTGTGTATTGTGACAGTCAGAGTGCCTTGCACATTGCAAGGAATCCTGCCTTTCATTCAAGAACAAAACACATTGGAGTAATATCACTTTATTCGGGAAGTAGTAGAAGAAGGAAGTGTTGATATGCAGAAGATTCACACGAAAGATAACCTAGCAGATGCCATTACAAAACCAATCAACATAGAAAAGTTTAAATAGTGTAAATCCTCATACGGCTTATGGAACAGCAACATGAATTTTAAAAATTTATCAAAATTAGCTTTAAGTGGGAGATTGTGAAAAAATAGTAAAGCTAATTTTAGAAAATATATAAATAAATAATAACTAGATAAAATGAAAGGTAATAAACAATCTTAGTTTATAACCTTAGAATTTTAATGGTTGAAAAAGAGAAGAATTATATACCTCTAATTAACGGATAGTTCATATTGAAGAGACTCACCTATAAATTGAGTTTTTCTTTAATTCATTTCAATCAAGTCATCCAGATAGAATAACATAATATTTCTTTGAGTAGTTTTCTCCTATATATGATAGAGAGAAGTGTGTTCTCCTTTTGTCAAGAGAGAGTGTTATTGTAATCTCCTTGTGATAGAGAGAAGTTGTAATTCTCAAAGAAAGTTATTCAATTGTTTCCATATTTTATACAAATTTCTAATTTTTCATCTCTATATTTTACTGTGTCATTTGTTTGGTATCTAACAAAGCATGCTAAATTTTAAATGTCAACTTATAGATACATTTGGTTTGGACTAAAAAAGGCTAAAATTTGCAGAAAATCAACAAAAACACATGATTTTTATCAAATTACAGCTGAAAGGCTATGAAAGTCAAGATATAAGTTAAATGAGAATTACAATCAAACTTTGCAGAAATTTAAAAATTTGCTGTTGCCACAATCATATTTTCTTCAAATTATGCATGTTAGGAGTTAAAAATTAAGCATTTCTTACTTCATGAAAGGAGAGCACACTTAGAACTTTAAACAGAGTTTTATAGGGAATTTTATATATTTTTAGTGAGAATTACCCTCAAAATAAAAAATACATATTAGAGAAAAGATAGTTAGAAGATTAGAGTTTGAAATTAACAATCTAATTTTACTCTTAATAATGTATATTTCTCTTCTCCGCCCCTTGTTTATTAAAGAATTTAATTATTTTTTTTGTAAGTACTCAAAATACTAGAAGAAAGATTGTATTAAATATTATATTTAATGTATAAAGATGAACATATTTTTAATTTATTTTGATTGAAAATTTTATTTAATTTTAATGTTAAAATATATTTGGTGAGTAAATTTTGGTTCTTTTATTCACATAAATTGTCTATAAAAAAATTTATAAAATTGTATAACGTCGAATGATGTTATATATCCTTTTGGATAATAATAACTTAACGGGAGTTGAGATAGTAAATTTATATTATTATTACTTTATTGTTAAAGAGTTATATTATTTGAATTTGGAAAAAAAAAATATAGTAGAGTAAAGTATCGTTTTTGTCTCCAACGTTTGGAATAAGTCTCAAAGTTATCCTTAACGTTTCAATCGTCTTATTTAAGTCCCTAACGTTTCAAAATTGACTCAACGTTGTTCTGTCGTTAGGGATCCATTAACAGAATTGGCGGCGGGACAAAATTGAGACGATTTTGAAACATTAGGGATTTAAATAGGACGAAAACGTTGGGAACAAAAACGATACATCGAAATAAATTTTAATTTTATCTTTCAGTAATATCAATTTTTTACTGTACATAGTATTCAATTATTTTTTAATCACATCTAAGTAAATTACAGTTAACCATATTACTTTCATTCTAAATAAATTAAATTTTTTTTATAATTCACTCTTAAAGTAATGTAATTTTTTTATAAATAAATAAATTTTACACTTTCATTCTAAATAATGTAATTTTACTTTCATTACTTAATCATATTA
>NC_029789.2:139502069-139502413 GCF_000816755.2 Arachis ipaensis | reverse complement strand
TGCTAATGGGAGATAAAAAGTTGATCGTTATTTGAGAATATTGAGTTTGGGAGGAAGATAGTCATCAAATTATTTTAAAAGCAAATTCAATACCTTAAGAACAAATTAAATGTCATTTGGTATATCACTAAAAAAATATCTTATTTTATGTGAGATATTATATATTGGTGTTATGAATAAAAAATTTAAGTTTATAAAAGACGACAACATTTGAGACTCATTTTGTTAATTATCTGAAAGTATTAAGTAATTGGTATTTAAAATCAAATGGATTAAATGGATAATGTAGAGATATAAAATATGTTTTGTTGTAAAGTATTTCATTCAAAAATGAAGTATTGAAT
>NC_029789.2:139499300-139501830 GCF_000816755.2 Arachis ipaensis | reverse complement strand
AAATTCATTTAGAACTATACTAATATAAAAAATTGTTTCTCAATAGCAATGCTGATATGACAATTGATATGATACATTAGATAATTGTGTCATAAAATGCAATAAGTATATAGACAGCTATTTAAAGAATTCTATCTATAAACTCAATAAAATTTTCTATCATTAATATTTCATATTTTATCAAATTATTATCTTATATAGTCTTTTAAAATAAATGTGGATGATAATTGTATATTAATTCGGTGGGAGTAAATAATATATTTTTACTATTCTTGTATGTTAATTGTATGCAAAATTGTAAATAAGATTATATACTCAACTCTAAGGGAGATAAGTATAGATTTATTAGGTGTTTCAAGAAAGTTATAAAATTAAAAAATACATAAAGTTTATTATGTTTAAACAGTAGTATGATGGATAATGAATTTGTACACTTACACTTAATGTGTATCTTATTGATATCTTTAGCAGAAATTTAAATAAGTTAAGAATGGATCACTAAATAGTATCCAAACAAATTTTGTTATAACAAAATATTACATGTTCACATATATGAAGTCATAAAATAAAGTTAAAGATTATTTCGTATGCAGATTGACTTTATTAGATGTCTAGATAATTTTGATCCATTGCAGGTATATTCATATATTTATTGAAAGAGCTCTTTTTCTATCAGAAGAATTACGATTCATTCCTATTAAAAATACAGAAGGCTTTAGTTAAAAAAGATAAAAAAAATTAAACTTTTTTAATTATATTCACAAATTTAAATACGTTTCTACACTTTTAAATATCTTTTTAATAATTTAACATGAGTAATCTTACTATTAAGCAAACCAACCATTTTTAACCAACGCTACAAGAATAACAAAATATGGATAACCTCTTGAAATTGTTCGTAGGCTGTCTTTTCTTAACTCTTGCTCTAAACTTAAGTTAGGTCTTCTTAACCGCATAAAATTATGAAGGATACTAATCATACTTTTTAATTAATTCAAATCACATCATAAATAATTACGTTACCTATATGTTTGAACTAAAATCTTAGTTTTTTATCCAAAATTTATGACATTAATCAAGATTTATGAATTTTGTCATCAAAATAAAATCGTGAAACAAATCACGATTTCTCGTTATTTTGTTTTGTATATTTAAGAATAGTGATTTAGAACTATATTTACATTATTTTAATAATTCATTGTTTAAAATTACGGTTTAAGTAAAAAATACAGTATAATCATTTTTATTTTAAAATAATCACATAATATTTTTTGTTTTTTTTTTTTAAAATAAAAACCACATAATAAAAGAGATCATATATATGGAGAATCCATGGTGAATGTTGAAAGTTGAAACTATGTTTAGCTCTTTAATTTAAGTAAATAAATTATCTTGTTAGTGAATAAGCTAAGTTGCATGAAGGGTCAGTTAACTACTTATTGTAGTAAACTTAGTTATTGAGTACATTGGTGAAGGTGGTTAGTTCTATATGTATAAATAACGTGGTTTGTCATAATATTAAATCGGAAAATTCCAAACTCATCGATCACTAAATGGTTCCATCACCAAACTTTAGCATATGTCATTGTCACTATTAAATCACATATTACATCTAGATTTTGATATATAATTAATAACTTGAAAGCTATTATTATGCAACTTGCAATATTTAAATTTGCACACCACACATCATTTTCGTGTCTTTATTGTATTTGATTTATATATTCGTCTCTTTTGAAATAAGTATAAGAAAAATACTAAACTAATTTTAGTTATATATAAATAAGTCTTTGAATTATTCCTTGACAAAACTTTCAATGCAGATAGATAAATTAGTTTTCACTTGAATTAATTGGATTTATTAGCTCTTCTGAAATAAGGGGAGTATATTTTAAATAATAAAGTGAATAATCTCAATTATCAATAAAATATTAATAAATAGTTCAGGACTATAAAAGATATATAAAAAAAATTATATGTTTGACATTTTTTTTCTAATTCACATTCCATTTTATTTAGCATTTAATTATTCCATTTATTATTAACCAAAACAAAGTGTGCATTCTTAATTAAAAGTAATTTAATAAGACGATTAACAATCTTAAGAGAGAAAGAAATAGAAATACTTTTTTATTAAGTTCCATTCTCACTAAAAAAATTACAAGTTAGTAAGATTGTAAAAAAGAGTGTATTCTCGATAATGAGTTATAATGTCTTTTTTGGGAAAAGTTTGAGAGCAGAAATAAAAAATTTTACTAAAAATTGTTAATTACCTAAACCCTTTCAAAAAAACTATCCTTTTATAATTAGTTTTTGGTGGAGTGTGTCTATTAAAGTTTTCTTCTTTTTCTTCTTCTTTTTTTTTTGTCATAGTATTTCTTAAAGTTTAATTGACATTTTCATCATTTTTTTTATTGGACATAATTGACATTTTCACAATTCTTCCCTTTCCTTTTCTGTTTTTTTCCCCTCTTTTCTTTTGGTCTATGTTGACAATCCCATGAATAGTTCGAGCTCTTTTCTTACATGG
>NC_029789.2:139495850-139498756 GCF_000816755.2 Arachis ipaensis | reverse complement strand
GTCGTGTACTAAAATCGTCCCTAAGATCCCAATTGCATCAATTACGTCCGTGAGATTGAGAAAAGTGCACCATATTAGTCCCTGACCCATTTTCCCTTCACGACGTGATGACATGGCTGGATGACGTGGATGGTAAGTGACACGTGTCACTCTATGATTTGGCCACGTGTAATGATACGATGATGTGGTGATCAGTGACACGTGGCATGCTGACGTGGATAGTTGTGCCACGTGTCACAATGTTATTTGGCCACATGTCCATTTGTGCCACGTGTCGCAACCGTATTCGTCCACGTGTCATCCATTATGTCATCGTTGTAGATGCACCAAATTAGTCCTCCACTTTGCATTAAGTGACTTATTTTAGTCCCTGAAATTGAATGTCGTGCACCAAACTAGTCCATTCACCAATTTTTTTTCATTTTTTTTAAATCTAAAATTTTCAATATCTTAGATGCACTAATTTCAATTCTATTTTTTCAAATGGACACGTGGCCAAATAACATTGTGACACGTGGCACAACTATCCACGTCAGCATGCCACGTGTCATTGATCACCACATCATCATATCATTACACGTGGCCAAATCATGGAGTGACACGTGTCACTTACTATCCACGTCATCCAGCCATGTCATCACATCGTGAAGGAAAAATGGGTCAGGGACTAATATAGTGCACTTTTCTCAATCTCAGGGACGTAATTGGTACAATTAAAATCTCAGGAACAATTTTAGTGCACGACATCAATCTCAGAGACCATTTTGGGGTTTAATTCATTTCGGTCCTAAACGTTTTCATTTTGGGCAGTATGGTATTTTACTTTAAGAATAAAAAATTGTTTTAATCTCCACATTAGAACTAAATCATACTTTGTTCTTTAATGTTTTAAATGTATTATTTTAATCCCAAAGAATTTTAAGAGTCCTATTTCAAACAATGATGTACAACTTTAATGAAGCATTAATGCAGTATCAGACGAATGAATTTTAATTTGATTTTAAATTATTGTTTGTAACTCATATTGGCCACATATCTTTAAGATATTGAAAAACATAAATCTTATATCCTATATTCTAAAATTATAAGTCTTAAATCTTAAACTCTAAATTATAAATTTTATATTTTAAATTTTAAAATATAAAAGAATAAAGTATTTTTTTGTTCTCAACGTTTGAGATAAATTCTAAAGTTGTTTCTAATGTTTCAATCGTCCTATTTAAGTTTGTGCTATTTCAAAATTGACTCAATGTTGTCGTGCTGTCAGGGATCTGTTAACAGAATTGACGGCGGGACAAAATTGAGACAATTTTGAAACGTTAGGAACTTAAATAGGACGAAAATGTTGGGGACAAAAACGATACATAGAAATAAATTTTAGTTTTATCTTTCAATAATATCAATTTTTTATTGTATATAGTATTCAATTATTTTTTAATCACATCTAAATAAATTACACTTAATCATATTACTTTCATTCTAAATAATTTTTTTATAATTTTGCACTTAATTAAAGTTATAAGTTAATATAAAAAAATAAAAAAATTTATTTAAAATAAAAGTAGTGTGATTAAGTGTAATTTATTTAGATGTGATTAAAAAATAATTGAATATTATATACAGTAAAAAATTAATATTATTGAAGGATAAAATTAAAATTTATTTCTATGTATCGTTTTTGTCCCCAACGTTTTCGTTCTATTTAAGTCCCTAACGTTTCAAAATCGTCTCAATTTTGTCCCATCGTCAATTCTGTTAACGGATCCCTAACGGCAGGACAATATTGAGCCAATTTTGAAACGTTAGGGACTTAAATAGGACGATTAAAACGTTAGGAACAACTTTAAGACTTATCCCAAACATTAAGGATAAAAACGATACTTTACTCATATAATATAAACCCTTTAAATAAATAAACAATTTAAAATTTAGAGTTATTACATGTATATTAAAATCAGCCATTAAAATCAGCTACCAGTATAAAATATATGTTAAAATATAAATATATATTAAAAATAAATTAAATCACACATGTATTTATATACAAATACATTAGTAACTGATTTTAGTGATTAATTTTAGTATATAAATAATATTTTTGATAAAGATATATAGCATTAAATACTATTAACCAAATTTCAATCAAATATAATTAAATCTATAGAATCACATTAATTAATAACAACATAATTTCATATTTATAAACACTAATTCAAAAATACAATTAACCTTGCAGCTTCGTAAAACTCTTGAATGATAGAGTACTATGCTTAATAATAATGGTGATAAAATAGAAAAATCACAAATTAAATAATTATAATATGTTAAATTCAAAAATTTCCAAAATAAAATTAAAAAATTCTATCCAGGCGTGTCTATTATCCTAAGATCAATCAACTTACCCAAAAGAAAAATGAAAATAGCCTTTTGAAAATTACAAATTCAATGCACTACACCACACTATACTATAAATAGATGAAATTAGTTAGTTAAATCTCACTAATATATACTTTTTTTTTCAAGTAATTTTGCTCTTATTATTTAACATTTTCATTTACTTCTATTTACAAGAATACATGGATAAAAATAGAGTTAACGAAGTTATATTTAAGTGAGTTAGAATTAATGTCAATAACTCAAAAAGAGGATAACACATATAAAGAATATCCAAACTGATCCTATTAAGATATCTTCTAGATCTTTTATATAATATTACTTTTTAGTAATGTATTTTTTTACCAAATATTAAGTGCTAATATAACTAATGGTGTATTACTCTATCCTATGTTTTTTTTTTCCTTCTTTATACTGTCACCATAACACAATATTGCTGAAGTGAAGTTTATTATCAGCAAAATATAACAAATATTTTAATTTAAAAAATATAATAAATTAATTTATCATTT
>NC_029789.2:139482669-139495602 GCF_000816755.2 Arachis ipaensis | reverse complement strand
TATGTAATTATAACCTCATTTTTCACTAATTCTTATGCGTTCAAAATCATAATTGTAAAATATTTTAAAATATTTTATGTTTTTAATAGATAAACAATACAAAATATAAAGCATTGAATATACACCTCAAGCAAGAGAAACAAATTATTAATAACCTTAAGAGGATGTACTCCATGAATTAACAGAATTTTTTGATTAGTTTACTCCAACCTATAATGCCTTTCTTTCATCTTATGTCACTCAACTTTTATAGTACTTTTCTGAGATTTACTCAAACCTCATTTCTATGTACACTCTCTTAATTCACATACATATACTTCGATATTTTTTATTTTTATAGTCTCTATATTTTCAATATATCACTAACAGATGCTTTTATGAAAAAAGTTCAAGTCTTCTATAGACAAAAGTGTTAGAACAGATCCAAACAAAATAACCAAAAGAC
Organism: Arachis ipaensis; assembly: GCF_000816755.2. Taxonomy (NCBI): domain Eukaryota; kingdom Viridiplantae; phylum Streptophyta; class Magnoliopsida; order Fabales; family Fabaceae; genus Arachis; species Arachis ipaensis. The sequence continues at coordinate 139,495,157 of NC_029789.2, read as the reverse complement.
TAATTTCACTTGACTATTTTATTTGATTATGTTCTAACACTTTTACCTAGATAAAAATTGAGTTTTTTCATAATAATATTTATCAGTGATGTACTGAAAAAGAAACTATAAAGGAAGAAGAGTTTGAAAATATTAAATGTATATGAAAATAAGATTTGAGTAAATCCTCGAAAAAAGTACATAAAAATTTGGTGGCATAAGGTGAAATAAAAGAATTCTAAGTGGGGATAAACCAATAAAAAAATTCGATTAATTGAGAGTACATCTTCTAAAGATTATTAATAATTTGTTTCTTTTGTTTGAGGTATTGATGCACTACTATTTCGTGGTACATTTTAGGCTGAATTGAGTGGATTATATTCACTATTCTCACATTTATTCATATAATTTGCATGTTTTACATTTTCCTTCTTAATTTTGTATTGTGATTGAAAACATGCTTTTTTGGCCTTAAATTCGCTAATTTTAATCTTCTCTTATTACCATTTGATGCCGTGATATATGTGTTCAGTGTTTTCAGGTTTCATAGAGACTCTTGAGTTATCAAAAGTCTTTTGTTGATTGGTAATTAAGATTGCCGGTTAGCTTGAACTCCACGAAAACTAGTCTCTCACTATGAGTTGACTAGGACTTGTGAATTCAAGTTAATTGTGTGCACTTGACCTTCCTTCATTGGTTAGAGGTTAACAAAGTGAAGGCAATTCACATTTACCATCACATTTGATGATGATAATAAGGATAGGACTTCTAAATCTCAATCCTTGCTAAGAGTGTTCTTAATTATTAGTTTATTTTCTTGTCATTTATATTCCTTGTTCAACATTTAAAAACCCCAAAAATACTTTTTCATAACCAATAGTAACATACTTTACTGAAATTTCTTGAGAGACGACCCAAGGTTTAAATACTTCGGTTTATTTTTATTGGGTTTGTATTGTGACAAACAAATTAAATTTTGATTGAGGTTTAATTGTCGGCTTAGACCATACTTGCAACGCGATATTTTTGTGAAAATCTTTATCGACATTTTTCCTCCGTCAAGTATGTACTAAGTGCTTCGTATTTTTATTATTTACCTATTAAAACATGAGAAATAATTTTAAAACATTTTACTACTATGATTTTCAGTGTGTAACCCCCTACCACACCGAGCTTTACGCTTAAGCCGTAAAATAGAGGTGGTGTAATATTATGACCTCTAAAACATAATGTATACATATAATAGCAGAAATGTTATAATATACAAGGAGCCTTGAAGAATAGATGAAATAAAAGTCGCGAAATAAAAGCGCAACGCTCAAGAAATGAGTTAACTTGCGTGTTAAGAAAACTATAACTATCAAACATAAGATAATAAAAGTAAGAATAGAGTGCCAAAGATACAAAATAACAAGCTCCTAATTCAGCTCGTGAAGCCAAGGTTGGCCGGAAAATATTTACGCATATATACATACATATCCAAAACCCAAATATACATAAACAAAATCCTGTCTCTCCATAAACCTCTAAGAGGATAAAAAAGAACAAGTTATGCGGAGAGAAAGCTAAGTACATATATATACATCATTGTACAACAAAATAACCTAGTAACCACTTCGCTTCAAGAGTCCAGACGCCTAACGAGATGCCTCTCGACTTGCATCTGAAAATAACAACAACATAGTATCAGGTGAGAACCAGAGGTTCTCACTATGGTAAAGGTGTCACACATAATATATAAGGTCCTGGGAATGCCAGGGGCAATCCTAGAACGCCGACACTCAAATTATAGAGATTAAAGTATTAAACAGAAGCCATAAAAGGTGGTTTACTAAGAGTATCTAAACCTAACTTAACTTAATCTTAAATCTAAGTCCCGTACTGTCATTCCTCCATACCTCCATCTCCGTTAGCATTTCATAGACAAATAAACAGATAAAGACAAGCACAAGAAGGTTACAAGTACTGCAGGTAGCAGGTATACACTTAACATAGTAAATGCACTTAGGCAAACCCAGTTAGAGCACAAACAAGTAATTCAATTAATATGCACATGATGCATGCCTATCCTATATGGCTAATGAGCTCATCTGTCGGTTATACAGCCAACCCGGCAAGTCCGGTTTGCTAAACCATTGGACTGTCCCCCGACGTGCATCCCCATGAGTCTATGCAAAGCTTTTACTTATATATATATAACATTTCTTAATGGGGGTACCTTTCCCGGGAATTTATAAGTGCTCGGTCACCCTTACGTCGTAGGGTCAACAGAGTATCGAGTTTTCAATCAGGTACACGTGGTGGCAAGCCACGGTACTTTATCCAGGGAACCTCGTATCTCAGATCATGTAATCATTCAATCTAAGTATCATACATGATCATTCATTTGATTATCAAGCCAAGTATCATACAAGATCATCCGTAACATTTCATAATCACTTCATCACTTTTCAGCTATACTTCATCTCCAAGTTATCTGCATTTCCTAACTTCAACTGATTATCAGGTTTAATAATATTATTAGTGACTAAAGGAATGAAAATAGAGGTTTAGAAGTTTGAAATAAAGTTTAAAACTCAAAAATCATATTTGCTGAAACAGGGGCCACGCGTACACGTGGCTCACGCGTACGCATGGGAGTGTAAAGGTGTAACTCGCACGCGCGTCCCTTTGTCATGCGTACGCGTAGGTGAAAACTTCATGTCACGCGTGTGCGTGGATCACGCGTACGTGTGGACATGCTTGTTAGCTCCTTACGCGTACGCATGGGAACAGTCGCGTACGCATCGCCAAAAATCCATGCCACGCATATGCGTGGGCCACGCGTACGCGTGGATGTACATTCTTAAAAAAAAAGGATCAACCAGAGAGCTGCACAATCAGAAAAATGTCACCTGCATATTTACATATTCCACACCAACATTTCCGACGGGCATAACTCAATCGTTTTAAATCGTTTTTCTTCCGTTCTTCGAACGGCATAAACTTCACGAACCCAATTTTCCTTTAAAACAAGTTGAAATCAATTTGGGGTTCCGGAAGCCAATTTATAGCCCACCAAAATTTAGTCCAAAACTAAAGTTCTACAAAGCTCATAAACCTCATTATTTCATTCAAAATCTCAATTCCCATTCATTATCATACCTACAATTCTCAACATAACAAATTCTTCTTTATCATCAAACAACCACCATAACAATCTATTACTTGAATCAACAACAAAACACATTCATTTTCCTAAAATCCATCAAACATTACCAACCAACCAACAAGCATCAAACCACAATAATTCATCAAATCTCCAATTATCCAACAAGCCAAATCAAATATGTCCATTGTCAAGATACTAAACATTAAGTATACACATGCATTCCAACTTATCCTATGGTCATCTAGTCTAAATTTTCACAGAACATTATATATTAAATGCAAGAAACCTAAACCATACCTTGGATGATTCCCACGTAGCGACCAAAGCAATTCACCCAACACAAACACATCCACAAAGCTCAATCAAAATACTAATGCGCAGCCTCCACCAAAATTCCAACGTCCACAATTTTAAGCTCTAATTATTTATTCACAACCTAATACACATTCATAACACATATATATCCAATTTAATACTCAAAACATAAATTCAGTAAAATTAAAATGGAATTATAGTATCCTCACCTTACCCAAGCTTCACATAAGCAAGAGTAACATTTTTCTCAAGCTAATTAGATCTTAAAACATCAAAGAGTAAAGAAATTCAACATCTCCACTTAATTTTCCAAAAATTGGGGAAGAAGGAGGTGAGGGTGAATAAGCGGGTTGCCTATAAAATTGTTCCAGTAAAAACGTAGAGCTCAACGCGGTGGTCACGTGGCCACAAACGGTGCAGCGATCGGAACTCAAACGGAGGAATTACGGCGTTTTGATATTTACCGTAGCATTGGGGTTTCTTCCTTCTTCTCCCCTGTTGATGGCTTTCAGCGTTTTGCTGAAATGGGAGAAAGAAAGAACCGTGCTTACTTAAATGTGCTGAGCCGGTTGGGCCCACGGCCCGGTTTGGATCCGGTTCAACCGATTCGACCCGTTCAGTCCAATCTTGGACCGATTTCTTCGAAATTAGTGTCAAAATTCTCGTTTCGATGAGCTCTATCCTAATTTAATATAATATTCAAATTTCTAATCTTATTTATTAAAAACTAATTTATTGACTAATTATCTACTAATTTAATGGGGTTTACATCATACCCACTTAACAAAGAATTTTGTCCCCAAAATTCAAATGTAAACCTGAAAAGAGATGTGGGTAGTCCTTTTGCATATCTGATTCGAGTTCCCAAGTGTGTTCCTCAATACCAACTCGACTCCAGGCTACCTTTACCAGTGATACTTTCTTTCCACGCAATCGTTTAACACTAGTGTCATCAATTCTCACCGGAATTACTGGAAGTGTTAGGTCTTCTCTCACTTGAATCGGTTCCGGTTCTAGGACATGACTTGCGTCAGGAGTATACTTCCGAAGCTGTGACACATGAAACAGGTCGTGCAAGTTCGAAAGATACGGCGGTAAGGCAATTCTATAAGCCACCGGCCCAATTCTTTTCAAGATCTCAAACGGTCCAATATAACAGGGATTCAATTTCTTAGTCTTAATAGCTCTTCCCACTCCAGTGGTTGGTGTAACCTTCAGAAAGACATGCTCTCCTTCTTCAAACTCCAAAGGCTTTCGCCTTTGATCAGCATAACTTTTCTGACGGCTCTGGGCTATAAGCGTTCGGCTACGAATCTTCTTTATCTGCTCAGTAGTTTCAGCTATCATCTCAGGCCCTAATAAACTCCTTTCTTCAGTTTCATACCAACATAGCAGGGATTAACATTTTCTGCCATACAAAGCCTCATACGGAGCCATTCCGATGCTCGCATGGTAGCTATTATTACAAGCAAACTCCACTAATAGCATATACCGATCCCAGCTCGCCGGCTGGTCCAAAACACAAGCCCTTAGCATATCCTCCAAGGTTTGGATAGTTCTCTCTGACTGACCATCTGTCTGAGGGTGATATGCAGTACTCAAACTCAACTGAGTCCCAAATACACGCTGAAAGGCTCCCCAGAACCTTGATGTAAAACGAGGATCCCTGTCAGATATAATGGTAGAAGGCACGCCATGTAATCTAACAATCTCTTTGATGTACATTCGAGCCAATTCTTCCATTGTGCAACTTATTCGGATGGGGAGAAAGTGAGCTGATTTTGTCAGTCGATCCACAACCACCCAAATAGTGTCATAACCAGTCCGAGTCCTAGGCAAACCTGTCACAAAATCCATTGCGATACTCTCTCATTTCCTTTGTGGAATCTCTAAAGGCTAGAGGGTTCCTGATGGTCTCTGATGCTCAATCTTAACCTTTTGACACGTTAAACATTTAGATACATGCAATGCCACATCATTCTTCATCCCTGGCCACCAGAACGTCGCTTTCAAATCTTGATACATTTTGGTACTTCCTGGATGGATTGAAAACCCGCTCTTATGAGCTTCCTTCAAGATACTTTGTCGCAGGTGTCCGACATCTGGTACAACAATCCGGTTCTTAAACCTCCATAAACCATCCTTACCTTCTGACACTCTCCACTGCTTTTCCTGTTCAATTGCCGGCAATACTTTACGTAATGCTTCACCATCTTGATGAGCCTTCAGAAGTTCTGATTTAAAATCACTTGAAATTTGCAACTAACTCAAACACAGAATTCCAGATTCTTCCCTAACTCCCAGGTTCAAACCTTGAAATGCCTTCTCGCAACATCATCCAAGCTGCATATAAAGACTTCCGACTCAAGGCGTCTGCCACAACGTTCGCTTTTCCTGTATGGTAATTCAATTCGAAATCATAATCTTTCAGAAGCTCCACCCACCTCCTCTGACGCATATTCAACTCTTTCTGCTCAAAGAGATACTTCAAACTCTTATGGTCTAAGAAGACATGAAACTTAACACCATAGAGATAATGCCTCTAGATTTTAAAAGCAAACACAACAGCAGCAAGTTCTAAGTCGTGAGTCGGATAGTTCATCTCATGCGGCCTTAATTGCCGTGAAGTGTATGCTACAACATTCTGGTGCTGCATTAGAATGCACTACAAACCCTTTAATGATGCATCACAGTATACTTCAAACGATTCACTTGGCTCAGGCAATATCAACACGGGTGTAGTAGTCAACCTTTGCTTCAATGCTTGAAAACTCTCCTCACGCTCCGAAGTCCAGACAAAAGGTGTATCCTTCCTAGTCAACTTAGTTAAAGGTAAGGCAAGCTGTGAAAATTCCTTAATGAATCTCTGATAATACCCCTCCAAACCTAGGAAACTCCTGATCTCTGTCACTGAAGTTGGTCGCTCCCATTTCATCACTGCTTCTACCTTAGCAGGATCCATAAATATTCTCTGCTTGCTCACTACGTGACCAAGAAACTTCACCTCACTCTTCCAGAACTCGCATTTAGATAACTTAGCGTATAACTTCTTGTCTCTCAGAATTTGCAGCACAGTTCGCAAGTGATCAGCATGCCCCTCCTCAGTCTTAGAGTAAACAAGAATATCATCAATGAAGACAATGACAAACTTGTCCAGGTACGACCAGAAAATCCTGTTCATATAATCCATGAATACTGTCGGAGCATTAGTTAACCCGAAAGACATCACCGTATACTCATAATGACCATAACGTGTTCTGAAAGCAGTTTTCGGAATATCTTCATCTCTAACCCTTATCTGATGATACCCGGATCGCAAATCAATCTTAGAAAATACACCGGCACCCTGTAACTGATCCATTAGGTCGTCGGTTCTAGGTAGCAGATATTTATTCTTCACAGTAACCTTATTTAGTTGCCGATAATCAACACACAAGCGCATACTTCTGTCCTTCTTCTTTACCAGTAACACTGGCGCTCCCCACGGAGAAACACTTGGTCGAATAAAGTGCTTACCCAACAGATCTTCCAGCTGAGCCTTCAGTTCAACCATTTCTAAAGGTGACATCCTATAAGGAGTAATCGAAATCGGACCGGCTCCAGGCACTAACTCAATTGAGAATTCAACCTCCTGGTTAGGTGAAAATTCATTAATATCATCCGGAAACACGTCTGGAAATTCACATACAACCGGAATTTGCTCTAAACTTTGATCATCACCTGATACTCCCGCAGTTAATAACATAATGCCCTGATATTCAATTCCAGAATAATTTACTATCATAGAGTTTAAATAGTAACTATTCACCATAACCGGTGCTTCCGACCTTTCCGGCATAAACTGTACTGACTTTTCAGAACGGTCAAGCAAAACATGATTCTTGGATAACCAATCCAATCCCAAAATAAGATCAATACCATTCATCGGCAAACAAATCAAATCGTGCACAAATTCACGCTGTTGTATTCGAAATGGAACTTGTGGACATCCTAACCTAGTCACCGTAGCTTCATGAGTAGCATTATGCACTTTCAAATCATAACCTAAAACCACCATCCTCAATCCTAATTCATTAGCCTTTTCAAGTGCAATAAATGAATGAGTTGCTCCTGAATCAAATAAAGCATTTAAGATTTTACCAGCCATTTCACAGTTACCTCTAATCAGTGTCTTAGATCCCTCAGCACCTGCTGCAGAAGTGGTATACACTCTCCCTGGCTGCTGTACCCTACCAGCCTCATACTTTCTCTTCTTCGGACAATTATTGGCCAAATGTCTGGGCTGTCCACAAAAATAGCATACCCCAAGTCCTGATCTGTACGGAACTCCAGGATGATACTTTCCACACCTTTGACAGTTCAAATCCTGCTGTGGCTGCTTTCCAAACCTTCTCCCCTGATTAACATTAGTATTCGGCCTTCTGTAATTACCCTAGCCTTGATTCTGTTACGGAACAAAGCCTCCATGCTTGAAATTCCTACCTCTCGGAGCAAAGTTCCTCCCTGAAGTCCTCTGAAAAGGTACCCTCAGACTTCCTTTCTTTGCTGCCGCCTTCCTCACACATTCCTCAGCCACCCTACTCTTATTCACCAATTCAGAAAATACTCTGATCTTCATTGGGGCAACGAAGCTCAGAATATCGCTCCGAAGACCTCCCTCATATTTAATATACTTCCATTCAGTAAAATCTTCAGGCGCACCTTGACAAATACGAGAAAAGCGACATAACTTCTCAAACCTGCTAGTATAGTCAGTAACAATCATCTGGCCCTGCTTTAATTACATCAATTCAAGTTCCTTGGAATTTCTGACCGAATTAGGAAAGTATTTCTTATAGAACTCTGTTCGGAAGACTTCCCAAGGAATCACAGCGCCATCTGACTGCAGGATACGTCGTGTTCCCTGCCACCAATACTGAGCCTCACCTTGCAGCTGATAAGTTCCAAATTCAACCCATTGCTCCTCGGAACCTGTTGAGCCTGCAACGCCCATTCCATAGCCTAAATCCAATTGCCTACATCAGTGGGATTTGAGGTTCCCCTGAAAGTCGGAGAGTGAACTTTCAGAAATGTAGCAAGTGTCATAGGGCCGTCTTCATCATTATTGTTCCCGTGATTACCCTGGTTTATTTGATTACCCAGTGTCTTGGCTGTCGCCTGCATAGCTGCAGCCATATTTTCCAAGGCAGCCATAAAGTCTACTAGATCATTCCCTGTCGGGCCAAGAGTAACGGTGCCTATCCTACCTCTACCTCGCCCACGACCGCGTCCGCGAGTCGACATCTGGTCCCTATATACACCAAACAAGTGATATTAAGTTGATCAGTCTCAATATCGTAGGTCTAATGCTTTAAGTTCCAAATGCATGCTCACAAATGTTTATGCTATATATATCAGTCAGATATCCTAATAACACATAAACACATATACAGAGAAAGCACATAAGCATAATCAGTCCGTCTTTAAGGATCTATAGGAACGAGCTGCTCTGATTCCATAATGTAACACCCTACCACACTGAGCTTTACGCTTAAGTCGTAAAATATAGGTGGTGTGGTATTATGACATCTAAAATATAATGTATACATATAATAGCAGAAAGGTTATAATATACAAGGAGCCTTGAAGAATAGATGAAATAAAAGTCACAAAATAAAAGCGCAACGCTCAAGAAACGAGTTAACTTGCGTGTTAAGAAAACTATAACTATCAAACATAAGATAATAAAAGTAGGAATAGAGTGCCAAAGATACAAAATAACAAGCTCCTAACTCAGCCTGCGAAGCCAAGACTGGCCGGAAAATATTTACACATATACATACATATCCAAGATCCAAATATACATAAACAAAATCATCTCTCTCCATAAACCTCTAAGAGGATAAAAAAGAACAAGTTATGCGGAGAGAAAGCTAAGTACATATATATACATCACTATACAACAAAATAACCTAGTAACCACTTCGCTTCAGGAGTCCAGATGCCTAACGAGATGCCTCTCGACCTGCATCTGAAAATAACAACAACATAGTATGGGGTGAGAACCAGAGGTTCTCAATATGGTAAAGGTGCCACACACATAATATATAAGGTCTTGGGAATGCTAGGGACAATCCTAGAACGCCGACACTCAGATTATAGAGATTAAAGTATTAAACAGAAGTCATAAAAGGTGGTTTACTAAGAGTATCTAAACCTAACTTAACTTAATCTTAAATCTAAGTCCCGTACTGCCATTCTTCCATACCTCCATCTCCGTCAGCATTTTATAGACAAATAAACAGATAAAGGCAAGCACAAGAAGGTTACAAGTACTGCAGGTAGTAGGTATACACTTAACATAGTAAATGCACTTAGACAAACCCAGTTAGAGCACAAACAAGTAATTCAAGTAATATGCACATGATGCATGCCTGTCCTATGGCTAATGAGCTCATCTGTCGGTTATACAGCCAACCCGACAAGTCAGGTTTGCTAAACCATTGGACTATCCCCCGACGTGCATCCCCATGAGTCTATGCATAGCTTTTACTTATATATATATATATATCAAATCGCTCAATGGGGGTACCATTCCCGGTAATTTATAAGTGCCCGATCACCCTTACGTCGTAGGGTCAACAAAGTATCGAATTTTCAACCTGGTACACGTGGTGGCAAGCCACAGTACTTTATCCAGGAAACCTCGTATCTCAGATCATTTAATCATTCAAGCCAAGTATCATACATGATCATTCATTTGATTATCAAGCCAAGTATCATACAAGATCATCCGTAACATTTCATAATCAACTCATCACTTTTCACCTATACTTCATCTCCAAGTTATCCGCATTTCCTAACTTCAACTGATTATCAGGTTTAATACTATTATTAGTGACAAAAGGAATGAAATTAGAGGTTTAGAAGTTTGAAATAAGGTTTAAAACTCAAAAATCATGTTTGCTGAAACAGGGGCCACGCGTACACGTGGGAGTATAAAGGTGCAGCTCGCACGCGCGTCCCTTTGTCAGGCGTACGTGTAGGTGAAAACTTCACGTCACGAGTGCGCGTGGATCACGCGTATGCGTGGACATGCTTGTTAGCTCCTTACGCGTACGCATGGGACCAGTCGCGTACGCATCGCCAAAAATCCATGCCACGCGTACGCGTGGGCCACGCGTACGCATGGATGTACGTTCTTAAAAAAAAAAAGGATCAACTAGAGAGCTGCACAATTAGAAAAATGTCACCTGCATATTTACATATTCCACACCAAAATTTCCGATGAGCATAACTCAATCGTTTTAAATCGTTTTTCTTCCTTTCTTCGAACGGCATAAACTTGACGAACCCAATTTTCATTTAAAACAAGTTGAAATTAATTTGGGTTTTCGGAAGCCAAGTTATAGCCCGCCGAAGTTCAGTCCAAAACTAAAGTTCTACAAACCTCATAAACCTCATTATTTCATTCAAAATCTCAATTCCCATTTATTATCATACCTACAATTCTCAACACAACAAATTCTTCTTTATCATCAAACAACCACCATAACAATTTATTACTTGAATCAACAACAATACACATTCATTTTCCTAAAATCCATCAAACATTACCAACCAACCAACAAGCATCAAACCACAATAATTCATCGAATCTCCAATTATCCAACAAGCCAAATCAAATATGTCCATTGTCAAGATACTAAACATTAAGTATACATCTGCATTCCAACTTATGCTATGGTCATCTAGCCTAAGTTTTCACAGAACGTTATATATTAAATGCAAGAAACCTAAACCATACCTTGGCTGATTCCCACGTAGCGACCAAAGCAATTCACCCAACACAAACACAGCCACAAAGCTCAATCAAAATATTAATGTGTAGCCTCCACCAAAAATCAAATGTCCACAATTTTAAGCTCCAATTATTTATTCACAACCTAATACACATTCATAACACATATATATCCAATTTAATACTCAAAACATAAATTCAGTAAAATTAAAATAGAATTATGGTATCCTCACCTTACCCATGCTTCACATAAGTAAGAGTAAACGTTTTTCTCAAGCTAATTGGATCCTAAAACATCAAAGAGTAAAGAAATTCAATATCTCTACTTAATTTTCCAAAAATTGGGGAAGAAGGAGCTGAGGGTGAATAAGCGGGTTACCTATAAAATTGTTCCGGTAGAAACGTAGAGCTCAACACGATGGTCGCGTGGCCACAAACGATGCAGCGATTGGAGCTCGGACGGAGGAGTTACGGCGTTTTGCTGAAAATGGGGGAAAGAAAAAACCGTGCTCACTTAAATGTGCTGGGCCGGTTGGGCCCACGGGCTCGGTTCAACTGGTTCGGCTCGTTCGATCCAATCTTAGACCGATTTCTTCGAAATTAGTGTCAAAATTCTCGTTTTGATGAGCTCTATCCTAATTTGATATAATATTCACATTTCTAATCTTTTTTATTAAAATCTAATTTATTGACTAATTATCTACTAATTTAACGGGGTTTACACAGTGCATAAGGGTTAGTAAAAAAATAAGTTATATAATCATAAAATAGACAAACATCCAGTAGACTAGGAGATTAATTGATTTGTAAAAAAATTTTATTTTTTAAAATAATTTTTAACCGTAAATTTTCGTATTTAAAAAGCTTGATTAATTTATTAAAATAGGTTTCATATTTTAAGTTAATTAATTTTTTTATTGAGTTAATAATTAATTTTATAAAATGTGTCTCATATTTTATAGAATTAGAAGACCAAAATTATGGGGGAATTAAATATTATGAAGGGCAAAAAAAAAAAGATTTTAAGAATATCACAACATAAAGTCAAAGGGATAAAAAAAAGTGGTCAAACACAAACACAATATTGTTTTATTATAAAACACTTAACAAAAAAAGTCAACAAATAACAAGACAAAATTTATCATATTTTCAAAATTAAAATATATATTTTACAAGTAATGAACTTTATCTCTGCGACTTTATTTGTTTCTTTGTAGTGCTATTGTGTTAAAATGAACTCGTGTATCTTTTTTATTAGTGCTT
>NC_029789.2:139476022-139482654 GCF_000816755.2 Arachis ipaensis | reverse complement strand
TATTTAGTGAAAAATACATCACTAAAAAATAATATTATATAAAAATTTAAAAGATATCTCAATAGGATCAGTTTGAGTGTTCTTCACATGCGTGCCTTGTTAAAAATGTTAGAATTTTTCAATCTCAACAACATGCATATTAAATAATTAAAAAAAAAAAGTTAAGAGCGACAAAAACGTACATGAATTCGTAAGTATGTAAATTGTAACGGTTTGATTTTTTTATCTTCCTCAACGTATTTTTAATAGGGTTAAATTACAACTCCTTTAATAAAAAAAAACTATAGAAACGATTTTGATGTATTAAAAACTAAAATTATGAAATTATTATTTATATTAGAATGTAACACTCATTAAATTCTAAAGTCCAAATAAAATAATATATCTGATTTTAATTTCATTTAATTTCAAATTAAAAGTAATAACAACTTATTTAATTCAACATTTATGACAATAAATGAGATTATTTTTATATAAATTATTTAATATAAAATAACTTAATTTATAATTATAATTAATATATGTACTGCTCATAAATATATTAAGAAATAACATGTCATCTCCTAATTCTGGATTATCCACATTAATCCTAGCTTGTGGATACAGCTTCGTTAGTTCCATTTTCATTCATGTATTCTTGTAAATAGAAGTAAACCAAAAGGTTAAATGATAAGAGCGAAATAATTTAGAAAAAAATATGTATTAGTGAGATTTATCCAACTAATTCCGTTGATTTTATAGTGTAGTGTAGGGCATTGAATTTGTAATTTTTAAAAGAGGTTTGCTACACATACAAGTCTTTTTGGCTTACAAGTCTTACAAGTTCAATAAAACATATGCATTACATTTAATTAACGCATTACACACTTCCACATTCAAGAGTAAATAAAACACACGTTATTCAACAACTTTCTGTTTCTAAAGCGCGCTACTTACCATGCATTATGAACGACTCTTCTTCTTCTTCTTCCATGAAAACAATTTTCTTGCCAAATTTGAAAATAATGGAACTTCAGAAATACATCCAAACGATTACAGAAATACACCCAAAGGATTACAGAAATACACCCAAACGGTTACAGGAATTCACCCAAACGATTATAGAAATACACCCAAAGGATTACAGAAATACACCCAAAGGATTACAAAAATACACCCAAAGGATTTAAGAAATACACCAAAAATTCGTTGAAGTACACCTTATGCATATTTCAGAACTCTTTCTCTTTCTCCTCCTCATCTTCTGCTGCTTCTTCTTCTTCAAAAACGATTTTAGAGCTTGATGTAAAAAAACAATGGAAATCGAGAATAACGAAGAAAGAAAACAGAGAGAAAAGCACGTAAATGAAGAAGAAGAACAGAAAGAGGAAGAAGAACGTGCAGCAAGAAGAAGAAGAAGGAGAAAGAGAAGGCAAGAAACGAAAGAAAAGAAGAAGAAGAAGAAAAGGAAGAAGAAGAAGAACGTGCAAGAAGGAGAAGAACGAGAAAGAGAAAGCAAGAAGAAGAAGAAGAAGAATGTGCAGTAAGAAGAAAAAGAAGGAGAAAGAGAATGCAAGAAACGAAAGAAAAGAAAAAGAAGAAGAGGAAGAAGAAGAAGAAGAACGTACCTTGCATCGCGTTTTGGGGGTTTATTCATTAATTAACTTGTAAAGCATACAAGCCCTAATGACTTATATGCAGAGCTTTTCTCTTTTCAAAATGTCATTTCTATTTGTATTTTGGGTACATTAATTAATCTTAGGATAATAGATGCGGCCACATATAGAATTTTTTATTTTTGTTTTAGAATATTTTGAATTTAATATATTATAATTACTTAATTTGTGGCCTTCCTATTTCATTATTATTATTATTAAGCACAATACTTTGTTATCAAGAGTTTTATTAAGCAAGGCTTTAAGGCTAATTATATATTTGAATTAGTGTTTATTATATAAAATTGTTTTGTTATTTAATATGACGATTCTATACATTTAATTTTATTTGATTGAAATTTGGTTAGTAATATTTAATGTGATTTATCTTTTAATTATAATTTATTCTATAAATTTAAATTATTTATTAAAAATTATTTTGAATTTAAATATTTAAATTAATTTTTTTAAATATTATTATTATTATTATTATATCATTACCGTTAGTTTGTTTTTATTTTATTTTGGCCGAAGCCAAAGAAACAAAGGGAAAGAAAATCAAGTGTGGTTAGTATATGCATGAATAAATATATATACCATGAGGACACATGCCACTTTTATTTATTTAACCTATGACACTTGACTAATATTCATTTAATTATCATCATCACTTGGCCGAAGCCTGTAAGGGGCAAAGGAAAGAAAATTGGAGACGTGGCCTAATACATATGTATACATGTATAATCATGACGCCTAATGAGCTTTAATATCACAAATTTCACTCATTTCCATTAGCCATAATCAGTTTAATTCCTTTCAACCACCACCAAACATAAACCTAAAGGAAAGAAAAGAAAGAAGGCCGTGAGGGAGAGAGAATGCGAAACCATAGAATCTTAATCTTTTCGAGTTCGATTTCTTGCGATCTGTAACTCCAATAAAAAATCTAATCCAATAAAAGTGTTTATATCTTTCTCCTTTACATATTGGTGTTACCATTATCCAGTAGAAGTTGATGGTGACGTAGTTCCTCTTCTTCTTGAGTTTGGCCAATTGGAATTTTAGGAGGCACAGACAATTCCTGACATTGTCTTCTTCAGCAGCTCGGTCGAAAAATTTTTCCGGAGGTCCCGTTGGTTTGATTTTGTATGAAGGTAGGGTTTGGTAACTTTACAATAATTAAATGTGAGTTTGATAAGTAAATGTTGATTTGGTTGATTATTGCTTAAATTTGAATGAGTTTATGCTAAATTATTGTTGAATTATTGTTATTTGCTTGAGATTTTGATTCAGTTATGTATGAACAACTAGTTGGGATGCTTTGATTATTTTGGGAGTAAAAATGAAATTTTCAAAAGTTTTAAGAATTATATTAACTGATTTAGAATTATTAAAGAAATAATTTTTGCTGCTAGAGTCGGTTTGATTTTGGAAGCAGTTGGATTATTAATTGTTTTAAAGGTTTTGGAGAATGTCATAAAGATGTGGTTTTAGTTCTAAAAGAAAAAGAGAAGATAAATCGGCACGTGTAATTATGAAATGAATAAAAGGTCACGAGAGGGTGACGGAAAGTAACTAGTTAGGGTGCCGATGTGAGAATGTTAAGCCGTGGGCTTTATGTGTGAATGATTGTGCGGGGATGCCTGTGTGTATGGAATGGCTTCCAGGAGAAAGTGGCACATGCTTCAGCTGGAGAATCAGCACCTGCAAGAAGTAGAAACTTGCAGAGGTTATGCTGTTGGAATGCCTTATCTGACTTGCGAGTCAGATTGCGTCGGGTGCGGGTCGAAACCGACAAATGAGCTCATTACCTGCGATAGGAATAGACATGCATCATACTTGTTTGTGCATATTTGTTTGTGAATGTGTTTCCTGTGATTGTGGGTGTGCTAAATGGTTGTTTGAATTATGTGTTCTATAATTGTTGAACTGAATTATTGTCTCTTGTTGACTGTTATTGCTGACCAAGTATATATAAAATGAACTTAACTTCTAACCCCGACCCTACTAAGAACTCCCCAGTTCTTACCCCATATCTCCATCCCTTTCAGCTACAGGTGCGAAGGCTTAGTACGGAATTACAAGAGTATTGAAGACTGAGTTTACGAGTTAAGTTCTTAGATTTCATTTTTCCCTTCGTCGTTTATTGTTTTTAGTTTTTAGAGGGGATAGGCCTTGTATTCGAGTATCTTGAAATAAGTCTATGTAAATAATGCTATGTGAATATATATCTTTGTGATTAAGTAATTAAAGTGGAAACTTTCCGTTTTCTTAACCGAAGTTTCGATTCGTATTCACAAAGGCTCAATATTAAATAAACATAGTATATAATTAAAGGAATTGAGGTAAGTAGCGCTCGGGCTTTTAGTGTGATCATGAGGTGCTAAAAGTTAGGGTGTTACATTATGGTATCAGAGTAGTTCGTTTCTGTTAGAGCCTTGGGAATGAGCTGACTATGCTTCGCTGCTTACTCTGAGTGTCTGTCATGCAGTAGGACTTGTCCTAATGACAAGAGTTTTAGTTTTAGATGCATGACTGTCTATTGATTAATGCTGTTAGTCGATCGTTGCATACCTCTTGGTATTAGGTCTGGCCAACTTAATACTGATGATTTTGTGTTTACGGAAACACTAATGGGTTATCATGGACGAAATAGAAGTAATAGGTAATGCGAATCACGGGAATTGAAAACGTTAGAGGATAAGTTTTAGGGGTAAGTTTCGTTTCAACGTATAATCCTTTACTCGTGCTAATGTAGCTTGAAGTCATCTCTTCCTTGACTGCTTACAGTGAAATTCTTTGTTTCGAACTTCTTTCTTGAGATTTGTTTTGAATAACTTTCGAACATATCTTGTCATTCATAAGATATGATTTCTCTCATATTTGAAAAACTGAACATGTAAAATCTTTCTGTTTTTCTTTGACATGTTTAAAAAAAAAGTTAGTATGAATCTTTTTCATTTTATATCAATTTTCGATGGCGAAAATTTTTATAAGTTGAGTAAAATATAAATATTATTATTATTATTATTACTATTATTATTACTGTTAGTTTGTTTTTCTTTTAGTTTGGCCGAAGCCAAAGAGACAAAGGGAAAGAAAATCAAGTGTGGTTAGTATATGCATGAATAAATATATATACCATGAGGACACATGCCATTTTTATTTATTTAACCTATGACACTTGACTAATATTCATTTAATTATCATCATCACTTGGCCGAAGCCTGTAAGGGGCAAAAGAAAGAAAATTGGAGACGTGGCCTAATACATATGTATACATGTATAATCATGACACCTAATGAGCTTTAATATCACAAATTTCACTCATTTCCATTAGCCACAATCAGTTTGATTCCTTTCAACCACCACCAAACATAAACCTAAAGGAAAGAAAAGAAAGAAGGCCGTGAGGGAGAGAGAATGCGAAACCATAGAATCTTAATCTTTTCGAGTTCGATTTTTTATGATGCGTAACTCCAATAAAAAATCTAATCCAATAAAAGTGTTCATATTCTCCTTTTCTACACGTTGGTGTTACTCTTATCCGATAGAAGTTGACGGTGACATAGTTCCTCTTCTTTTTGAGTTTGGCCAATTAGAATTCTAGGAGGCACAGACAATTCCTGACGTTGTCTTCTTTAGCAGTTCGGTCAAAAAATTTCTCTGGAGATCCCGTTGGTTTGATTTTGTATGAAGGTAGGGTTTGGTAACTTTATAATAATTAAATGTGAGTTTGATAAGTGAATGTTGATTTGATTGATTATTACTTGAATTTGAATGAGTTTATGCTAAATTATTGTTGAATTATTGTTGCTTGCTTAAGATTTAATTTTGATTCAGTTATGTATGAACAACTAGTTGGGGTGCTTTGATTATTTTGGGAGTAAAAATGAAATTTTCAAAAGTTTTAAGAATTATATTAACTGATTTAGAATTATTAAAGAAATGATTTTTGCTGTTGGAGTCGGTTTGATTTTGGAAGTGGTTGGATTATTAATTGTTTTAAAGGTTTTGGAGAATGTCATAAAGATGTGGTTTTAGTTATAAAAGAAAAAGAGAAGATAAATCGCGATCGGCACGTGTAATTATGAAATGAATAAAAGGTCACGAGAGGGTGACGGAAAGTAACTAGTTAGGGTGCCGATATGAGAATGTTAAGCCGTGGGCTTTATGTGTGAATGATTGTGCGGGGATGCCTGTGTGTATGGAATGGCTTCCAGGAGAAAGTGGCACATGCTTCAGCTGGAGAATCAGCGCCTGCAAGAAGTAGAAACTTGCAGAGATTATGCCGGTGGAATGCCTTATCTGACTTGCGAGTCGGATTGCGTCGGGTGCGGGTCAAAACCGATAAATGAGCTCATTACCTGCAATAGGAATAGACATACATCATACTTGTTTGCGCATATTTGTTTGTGAGTGTGTTTCCTGTGATTGTGGGTGTGCTAGATGGTTGTTTGAATTATGTGTTCTATAATTGTTGAACTGAATTGTCTCTTGTTGACTGTTATTGCTGACCAAGTATATATAAAATGAACTTAACTTCTAACCCCGACCCTACTAAGAACTTCCCAGTTCTTACCCCCTATCTCCACCCCTTTCAGCTACAGGTGCGAAGGCTTAGTACGGAATTACAAGAGTATTGAAGACTGAGTTTACGAGTTAAGTTCTTAGATTTTATTTTTCCCCTCGTCGTTTATTATTTTTAGTTTTTAGAGAGGATAGGCCTTGTATTCGAGTATCTTGAAATAAGTCTATGTAAATAATACTATGTGAATATATATCTTTGTGATTAAGTAATTAAAGTAAAAACTTTCCGTTTTCTTAACCGAAGTTTGAATTCGTATTCACGAAAACTCAATATTAAATAAACATAGTATATAATTAAAGGAATTGAGGTAAGTAGCGCTCGGACTTTTAGTGCGATAATGAAGTGCTAAAAGTTAAGGTGTTACAATACCCAATAAAAAAAAATACCACATAATTTTCACCAGTATT
>NC_029789.2:139467670-139475967 GCF_000816755.2 Arachis ipaensis | reverse complement strand
ACTCCTAAACTTTAAACCCTTTATTTACTTAAAAGTTATGATGCACGGACATTGACACGAACACGGGACACGACACGACACAGGACACACCGACACGCGAATTTTAAAATCTTACATGACACGAGGACACACATATATATAAAATATAAAGTATTTTTTAGATAAATTATAATGATATTTTGATATTTTATTGATATTAAAATATAAATTAAAATATTTTTAATTTAATAAATAATAATATATAATCTATCTAAATTTATTTTAAGAATATATGTTAAGAATAAGACTGGACATGCGAACACGTGATAGTATTTAGGTGTGTCCATGCATGTTTGGAGAAATTTTTTTTATTTTTTATTAAGACACGGTTGGACACAGCAGACACGCGTGTCAGACGAGTGTTAGTGAGTATTGCGTCTGAAATGTGTCCGACACACGAACACGACAACTCATCAAAATGTCCGTGCTTCGTCACTTAAAAGGTTTAGGAATTATGTTTTAGATTTTAAGATTTAGGATATATGTTTTATGGTTTAGGGTTTAGAATTTAAGGTTTAAGATGTTAGAATTTAGAGTTTATAGTTCTAGGATATAGGGTATAGGATTTATGCTTCTCAAAGTCTTGAAGACCTGTGATCAACACAGGAGTTATAAACAATAATTTAAAATCAAATAAGAGTTTATTCATTCGATACCTCATCAATGCTTTATTAAAGTTGTACATCAATTCCAAAAAATTATATTGCACTTTTTACTATAATTCTTTATCATGGAGTGAATATTTTCGTATTGTGACGTAGTTTTGATTCTACCAAAAAATTTATTATTTAAATATGACAAACCCACATTTCTTTGATTTCGTATGTTTTTTGTAACCATTCATTTTTAGAAAGTTTGTACTCAAATATTAGGCTATGCTATTTTCTCTCAAACTCTTCATAAATTTTTTTTTATACATTAGGTGCTTTAATATATCTAGAAAGTTTGAATTCTTTATAACTTCACAAGCATTGCGGT
This sequence comes from Arachis ipaensis, assembly GCF_000816755.2. Taxonomy (NCBI): domain Eukaryota; kingdom Viridiplantae; phylum Streptophyta; class Magnoliopsida; order Fabales; family Fabaceae; genus Arachis; species Arachis ipaensis. The sequence goes on along the minus strand of NC_029789.2, from coordinate 139,474,950 downwards.
ATAAATACCATACACAAAGACGGTGTGTAGCATCATTGCAAGATCTCTATGTGTCACCATAACTATAGGTTGTTTATTACCCATTATTTCCATGAACATCTTCAACACCAAAAGATAGGTTTTACGCTTTTCATCGGATACTAAATCACAACCAAAAATGCATGTTTGTCCATGATGATTTGTTCTTAAGAAGACAACCAATGACCTATTATACTTGTTTTTTGGATATGTCGTGACGAAGGCCAACACACACCAAAACATTAATAATCACTTATGCTAGACTTATTGGTCCGCACAAAATTATCAAGCTTATCATCTTTTAAACTTAACTTTTCTTGCAATAGTGAATCATTGTCTGCCTTAGAAATTAGGTAATTCAATGATGTATGCGCATCACCATCTTTTATCTTCGCATATCTCGATCTGTCAAAGTGATTGTGTGAAAATTACATATGAGCATGGAGAAGAAATTGCGTGAAAGAAGGCGTTCAGATCAAACGAAGAAAAAAAAGGAAAAATTAGATTCACGGAGCAAAAACCGCGAACAAGCATTTCAACTGTGAAGATGGACTCATCATCCTTCTCTAATTACGTTAATGAATTATGAATCAGAGAGCAAGTTTCTCATCCTTCAATCGGGATCTCCATGTTCCTCCATCCACGCTAACCGCACTATGTGAAAATTGCATATGAGCATGGAGAAGAACAATAACAGAGAAACTAAGAAGGAATTGAGAATTAAACTTGAATAATGATCAGACTCAAAAAATACAATACTACAGTTTGCTATTTATATAAAACACTACTTCTAACAGAATTGCCTTGCTATTCTAACAAACTATACAGCTCAACATATCAACAAAACCCACTACTAACAACTTTTCTATACAAGAGAAATAACAACATGTATTAAGAAATTCTAACAGAATAAATATCAAGTAACACCCTCCCGTAAGCTTGGACTATTAGGAGAGAAGAGGTCTAACAATCCAAACTTAGAGTAACCTTCATTGAAAGGCCCAGGAGTAAGAGGCTTGGTGAGAATGTCGGCAGCTTGATTATTGGAGGAAATGGAAAAGGAGATGAATCAATTTTTCTTACAATTTGTCATGAATAATATGGCAATCAGCTTCAATATGTTTTGTACGTTCATGAAACACAGAATTAGTGGCAATATAAATAGTTGAATTGCTATCACAATACAAATTAATAGCCTTTGTGATTGGAACACCAAGATCTTGAAGAACATAACTCAGTTATTGAGCTTCTCGGGTGGCCAGAGCTAAGGCTCTATACTCTGCCTCTGAAGAGGAGGCTGCAACTGTTAGTTGTTTCTTACTCTTTCAAGTGACCAATGATGGTCCTAAATAAAAATAATACACCGAGATGGATCTGTGAGAGTCAACGCAACCAGCCCAATCAAAGTCAGAGAAACCAGTAAGTTATAAATCAGAATCTGCAAAAAAGAAGAGGTCTGCAGCAGGAGAAGCCTTTATATAACGCAGCACTCTATATGCTGCCTTCAAATGGTCAGTAGTAGCACAATTCAAAAACTGGCTCAGTTTCACAATGGCATAACTTATATCAGGTCTAGTATGTGATAGATATAAAAGCTTGCCCACAATTTGTCTATACTGACCAGAATCAGCGAGCAATTTTCCAGTAGTTTTACTTAGTTTTGCTCCATAATCAATAGGAGTGGTGGCAGGTATGCACCCTTCAAATCCTGTTTCCTTGAGTAAATCAAGGACATATTTCCTTTGGTACAAAGCAATTTTCGTCTTGGTCTTGCCACTTCGAGACCAAGAAAGTATTTCAAATCTCCCATGTTTTTGATACAAAATCTCTCATGAAGAACATCTTTAACTGAGTTAATTTCATTTAGGTCATCACCTGCCAATACTAAGTCATCTACATACACTAGAATTGCTGTGAATCCAAGTGGTGTAATCTTGGTGAAGAGGCTGTAATCCGATTTGCATGGAGTGAGTTTTATCTCAAGTAGAACCGATTTGAGCTTGCAAATCCATTGTCTACTAGCTTGTTTTAATCCATACAAGGACTTTTCAAGCTTGCAAATTAACCTGGTGAGGCTTCTAAACCTGGAGGCACCTTCATATAGACCTCCTCATCGAGTTCACCATGCAAAAATAACGTGTTAACATCAATTATTTTAAGGTGCCACCCTTTCACTGCTGCAATAGCCAATACCACTCTCAAAGTCCTTAGCTTTACTACAAGACTGAAGGTGTCTCGATAGATGGAGAAGAAAATTGCGTATGAGCCTAGAGAAGAAATTGCGTGAAAGATGGCGTTCAGATCAAACGAAGAAAAAATAAGGGAAAAATAGATTCACGGAGCAAAAACCACGAACAAGCACTTCAACTTTGAAAATGGACTCATCATCCTTCTCTAATCACGTTAATGAATTGTGAATCAAAGAGAAAGTTTCTCATCCTTTACCCGGGATCTCCATGTTCTTCCATCCACGCTCCCCACACTATGTGAAAATTGCATATGAGCATGGAGAAGAACAATAACAGAGAAACACTGAAGGAATTAAGAATTGAACTTGAATAATGATCAGACTCAAAAAATACAATACTACAGTTTGCTATTTATATAAAACACTACTTCTAACAGAATTGCCTTGCTATTCTAACAAACTATACAGCTCAGCATATTAACAAAACCCACTACTAACAACTTTTCTATAAAAAAGAAATAACAACCTGTATTAAGAAATTCTAACTAACAGAATTAATATCAAGTAACAGCTTCCCGTAAGCTTGGACTATTGGGAGAGAAGAGGTTTAACAATCCAAGCTTAGAGTAACCTGCATTGAAAGGCCCAGGAGCAAGAGGTTTGGTGAGAATGTCGGCAGCTTGATTATTAGAGGAAATGGGAAGAAGATGAATCAATTTTTCTTTTAATTTGTCATGGATTATGTAGCAATCAGTTTCAATATGTTTTGTACATTCATGAAACACAGAATTAGTGGCAACATAAATAGCTGAGTTGCTTTCACAATAAAAATTAATAGACTTTGTGATTGGAACACCAAGATTTTGAAGAACATAACTCAGCCATTGAACTTTTCGGGTGGCCAGAGCTAAGGCTCTATACTCTGCCTCCGACGAGGAGGCTACAACTATTAGTTGTTTCTTACTCTTTCAAGTGACCAATGATGGTCCTAAATAAAAATATTATGCCGAGATGGATCTGCGAGAGTCAACGCAACCAGCCCAATCAGAGTCAGAGAAACCAGTAAGTTGTAAATCTTAATCTGTAGAAAAGAAGAGGCCTGCAGTAGGAGAAGCCTTTATATAACGCATCACTCTATGTGCTACCTTCAAATGCTCAGTAGTAGCGCAATCTAAAAGCTGGCTCAATTTTCCAATGGCATAGCTTATATCAGGTCTAGTATTTGATAGATATAAAAGCTTGTCGACAATTCGTCTATACTGATTAGAATCAGCGAGCAATTTTCTAGTAGTTTTACTTAGTTTTGCTCCATAATCAATATGAGTGGTGGCAGGTATGCACCCTTCAAATCCTATTTCCTTGAGTAAATCAAGGACATATCTCCTTTGGTACAAAGCAATTTCCTTCTTGGATCTTGCCACTTCGAGACCAAGGAAGTACTTCAAATCTCCCATGTCTTTGATACGAAATCTCTCATGAAAAACATCTTTAAATGAGTTAATTTCATTTAGGTCATCACCTGCCAATACTAAGTTATCTACATACACTAGAATTGCTGTGAATCCAAGTGGTGTAATCTTGGTGAAAAGGCTGTAATCCAATTTTCATGGAGTGAATTTTAGCTAAAGTAGAACCGATTTGAGATTGCAAATCCATTGTCTACTAGCTTGTTTTAATCCATACAAGGACTTTTCAAGCTTGTAAAATTGACCTGGTGAGGCTTCTAAACCTGGAGGCACCTTCATATAGACCTCCTCATCGAGTTCACCATGCAAAAATGCCATGTTGACATCAATTTGTTTAAGGTTCCACCCTTTCACTGCAACAATAGCCAGTACCACTCTCAAAGTCCTTAGCTTTACTACAGGACTGAAGGTGTCTCGATAGATGGAGATGAAAATTGCGTATGAGCATGGAGAAGAAATTGCGAAAAAGAGAGCGTTCAGATCAAACGAAGAAAAAAAAAGGGAAAAATAGATTCACGGAGCAAAAACCGCGAACAAGCACTTCAACTTTGAAGATGGAATCATCATCCTTCTCTAATCACGTTAACGAATTTAGAATCAGAGAGAAAGTTTCTCATCCTTTAGTCGGGATCTCCGTGTTCCTCCATCTACGCTCACCGCACCATGTGAAAATTGCATATGAGCATGGAGAAGAACAATAACAGAGAAATCAAGAAGGAATTGAGAATTGAACTTGAATAACGATTAGACTCAAAAAATACAAGACTACAGTTTGCTATTTATATAAAACACTACTTCTAACAGAATTACCTTGCTATTCTAACAAACTATACAGCTCAGCATATCAACAAAACCAACTACTAATAACTTTTCTATACAAGATAATTAACAACCTGTATTAAGAAATTCTAACTAACAGAATAAATATCAAGTAACACCCTCCCGTAAGCTTGGACTATTGGGAGAGAAGAGATCTAACAATCCAAGCTTAGAGTAACCTGCATTGAAAGGCCCAAGAGCAAGAGGTTTGGTGAGAATATCGGCAGCTTAATTATTGGAGGAAATGGGAAGGAGATGAATCAATTTTTCTTGTAATTTGTCATGGATTATATGGCAGTCAGCTTCAATATGTTTTGTACATTTATGAAACAAAGAATTAGTGGCAATATAAATAGCTGAATTGCTATCACAATACAAATTAATAGGCTTTGTGATTGGAACACCAAGATCTTGAAGAACATGACTCAGCTATTGAGCTTCTCGGGTGGCCAGAGCTAAGGCTCTATACTCTGCCTCTGAAGAGGAGGTTACAACTGTTAGTTATTTCTTACTCTTCCAACTGACCAATGATGGTCCTAAATAAAAACAATATGCCTAGATGGATCTGCGAGAGTCAACGCAGCCAGCCCAATCAAACTCAGAGAAACCAGTAAGTTGTAAATCATAATTTGCAGAAAAGAAGAGGCTTGCAGCAGGAGAAGCCTTTATATAACGCAGCACTCTATGTGCTGCCTTCAAATGTTCAGTAGTAGCGCAAACCAAAAATTTGCTCTGTTTCCCAATGGCATAGCTTATATCAAGTCTAGTATTTGATAGATATAAAAGCTTGCCCACAATTCGTCTATACTGACCAGAATTACTGAGCAATTTTCCAATAGTTTTACTTAGTTTTGCTCCATAATCAATAGGAGTGGTGGCAGGTTTTCACCCTTCAAATCCTATTTCCTTGAGTAAATCAAGGACATATTTCCTTCAGTACAAAGTAATTTCCGTCTTGGATCTTGCCACTTCGAGATAAAGGAAGTACTTCAAATCTCCCATGTCTTTGATCCGAAATCTCTCATGAAGAACATATTTAACTGAGTTAATTTCATTTAGGTCATCACCTGCCAATACTTAGTCATCTACATACACTAGAATTGCTGTAAATCCACGTGATGTAATCTTGGTGAAGAGGCTGTAATCTGATTTCCTTGGAGTGAATTTTAGCTCAAGTAAAACCGATTTGAGCTTGCAATTCCATTGTCTACTAGCTTGTTTTAATCCATACAAGGACTTTTTAAGCTTGCAAACTTGACCTGGTGAGACTTCTAAACCTGGAAGCACCTTCATATAGACCTCCTCATCGAGTTCACCATGCAAAAACGCCATGTTGACATCAATTTGTTTAAGGTGTCACCCTTTCACTGCTGCAACCACTCTCAAAGTCCCTAGCTTTATTACAGGACTGAAGGTGTCTCGATAAATGGAGAAGAAACTTGCGTATGAGGATGGAGAAGAAATTGCGTGAAAGAGGGCGTTCAGATCAAACAAAGAAAAAAAAGGGAAAAATAGATTCATGGAGCAAAAACCGCGAACAAGCACTTCAACTGTAAAGATGGACTCATCATCCTTCTCTAATCACGTTAACAAATTGTGAATCAGAGAGCAAGTTTTTCATCCTTCAATCGGGATCTCCATGTTCCTCCATCTACGCTCACCGCACCATGTGAAAATTGCATATAAGCATGGAGAAGAACAATAACAGAGAAACCAAGAAGGAATTGAGAATTGAAATTGAATAGTAATCAGACTCAAAAAATACAATACTACAGTTTGCTATTTATATAAAATACTACTTCCAACAGAATTGCCTTGCTATTCTAACAAACTATATAGCTCAGCATATCAACAAAACCCACTACTAGCAACTTTTCTATACAAGAGAAATAACAACCTGTATTAAGAAATTTCAACTAACAGAATAAATATCAAGTAATAGATTGTATAGATCTTTCTTTATGAATTCTTTTTGCGTGACCATGAACCCCATTATACGACAAATTCTAACATTATAAAAGTGCAAACTATCAACTTGTGCTTTATCAGTGTCTGTCATAGTTCGATATGCTCGAACAAATTGGATATATTTAGGTGCGATGAGGTTATGGTTGTAAGTCTCTTTGCTTTACACATTACACGTGTGATTAGTTTATGATCTTTTTTTTCTATTCTCCATCTCTAAGTACTTTTTTCCTTCGTGTACCCTCTTTGTTACAAACCATCTATCACATATTAATGTTTCCATTGAAATCTTGCCTTTTTTTCATCAAATCTCACAATAAAATCGTGCATTTTAGCATAATTTATATAAAAATTACAACATTATTTAACAGTGTCAAACAAAATATCCCACAGGTCATCATAACTTAATTTGTTTAACTTCTCAACTTCTTAAATTTTGTTTCTACAATTTGACATATCTATAGATTCACTATTTTTATCCTCATTATTGATAATGTCTTCTTCCTCCTTGTGAGAATTACTATCATACCCAAAACACAACTCATCATATTCAATAAATTTCTATAAAAATTTATTATCATCGATGTTTATGCTTATGATAAAATTCTATTCAAAAAATAAATAATAAAAATAATTAATTAAGATACTAATTAACTTTACAAAAAAAATTTTAAAATAGGAAAATTATAAATTAAACAATTATAATTTATCAAATTTAAAAATCTTTAGAGCAAAAATACTCAAATGCAACAAGGATATACATATCCGATTATAGTGGTATTATATCTTGTTGATTTTTTATGGAATCTAAAAAAAAAGATCTG
>NC_029789.2:139463104-139467658 GCF_000816755.2 Arachis ipaensis | reverse complement strand
ACCAATTGACTACAAGCTTGCTAATTACCAAAAAAGAAAAAATCGGTTACCTAGATTATTATTTTTTTTATTAGTTCAATATTAATAGTAATTAATTATAGTAAAAGTACATAAGGTTAGTCACAAAATATTTTTTTATTTTTTTGTTTTCATTCATTTGAAATTTTTAAAATGAGAAGAACCATTAAATAGACTGCCAAACACTAAACTGGATAATGCTAGTCCTTATAAACTTTTGTATGGTAACTTATCTAACATTTCATATTTAAGAGTATTTGATTCTCTTGTATATGCCTCTATATTAACAAATTCAAGAACAAAATTAGACCCAAAAGTCAAAAAAATAACTTTTTTCGGTTTTAAATTAGGAACAAAAGATTTTTGACTTATTGATTTAAAATCAAAGAAAATTTTTATATCTAAAAATGTAACTTTCTATGAAACTCATTTTTCATTTTCACATTCCACTAGCACTGACATTTCTATGGTACCCACTCGTACTTCACAATGCATTGATTTTTTTTAATATGATACACCATCCACACATTATTTGCAATCACCCACACATACCACACTCACATATTCAAATGAATATTTCTCAATCTCAATGCATTCACCAATTTTCTTACATACCATTGCACCCATTATCACACCACGCACTAACAATACACCTGCATCACAAAACTATGACATCACACATGACTGCATCACTAGAAAATCTGAAAGAGTCAAGAAATCGCCTGCTTATTTGAAGGACTACCATTGTATGATAATCCACGCAGCTCACTCTAGCAACTTTGCTAACTCTAACTCTTTATATCCTATCTCACAATACTTATTATATGATAAATTAACCCCAAAATATAAGTCCATTTTTCTAGCCATCACCTCAAATCCAGAACCTGGCACTTATGAGGAAGCGGCTGCACATGAATGTTGGAGAAAAGCAATACAAGCTGAATTGACAGCTCTAGATCAGAATAGAATTTGGTGTCTCATTAAACTCTCAAAAGGCAAGAAGGTTGTGGGTTGCAAATGAGTTTTTCGGGTAAAATTCAATCCCTATGGCACCATAGAAAGGCACAAAGCAAGGCTAGTTACAAAAAGATTCACTCAAGTGTAAGGAATGAATTATGGTGATACTTTTAGTCTAGTTGTCTAAATGACTACTCTACGAGTAATGTTAGCATTAGCAGGGACAAAAAAAATGACATTTGAAACAGCTGGACGTCAATACTGCTTTCCTTCACGGAGATTTGGACAAGAAAGTTTATATGAGGATACTACCCAGTTTGGCCGTGTCACAACCAAGTTTGGTTTATAAATTACAAAAGTCTTTATATGGGCTTAAGCAAGCAAGCAGACAATAGAATATTAAACTCACTCAGACTCTTATTGATGCTGGTTATAAACAGTTTTTTTATGATCATTCCCTCTTCATCAAGAAACAATCTGAAAGCTTTACTGCCATTCTAGTATATGTTGATGACTTGGTATTAACCGGGGATGACATTGGCAAAATCAATTCCATCAAGCAAATTTTGGATGAAAAATTCAAAATAAAGGATCTTGGTAATCTCAAGTACTTCTTGGGAACGGAAGTAGCACGTTCTAACTCTGCAATTCACATTTATCAATGGAAGTACGCCATGGACCTTCTCAAGGATTTTGGTTATCAAGATTGCAAGCCTATCTTCACCCCATTTGATTAGAGTAAGAAATTCTCGAAAGAGTTAGGTACCATTTTAACAGACAACACTACAGACAGCTCATCGGTCGACTCCTTTACCTCACAAACACTAGACCCGATATCTCTTATGTTGTGGGACGTTTGAACCAGTTTTTGACTGTACAACCACTTCTCACCTATAGGCTGCTTTTCGCGTACTCCGATATTTAAAAGACAAACCTGCAACTGGTCTATTCTTCTCCTCTACTTCTAATCTGCATCTCACTGAATTTGCTGACGCTGACTGGGCTACTTGTGGCGATACTCGTCGTTTCGTTTCTAGTTATTGCTTTATGCTTGGGAACTCCCTCATTAGCTGGAAGAGTAAGAAGCAAATCATCGTTACCAAGTTCTCTGCAGAAGTTGAATATAGGTCTCTTGCTGTTGTCACATGTGAAGCTAGTTGGTTATCTTTCTTAATGGATTTCATTGGTTTGCGGCTTCAACAGTCTATCACTCTATTTTGTGACAATCAGTCAACCATTCACATTGTCAATAATTTCATCTTTCATGAGAGAACCAAACACATTGAAGTGGACTCTCACATTGTTCGTGAAAAGCATTTGTCTGGTCTCATTCATCTTATGCCAGTTCGTTCCAAAGACCAACTTGTTAATTTTCTGATCAAAGCTCTGTCACCGAGTCCTTTTCTTACTAATGTTTCCAAGCTAGGATTGTTAAGTTTATACCATTCTAACTTGTGGGAGGGTGTTACCTAGATTATTATTTTTTATTATTTTAATGTTGATGGTAATTAATTATAGTAGGAGTACATAAGGTTAGCCACAAAATATTTTTTTCAATTTTCTGTTTTCATTCATTTGAAACTTTCAAAATGAGAAGAACCAATCTTTCTCCCTCTCTCAACTTTCACTCTTCCTCTCTCTCTTCTGGTTCATTAAACCATTAACATCACAGCTTGAATAGCGTATGACATGAGATTTTCTTCAAAACTAAATACAATCCATAGTTTGAACCCTTTTTAGAGGTGCAAAACAAGTTTAGATAATAGTGCTATGAATGACCTAACTCATGCTTATTTATCAAACAATTTTTTTTTTTGTACCAAATGACATACATACGATATATCGGTCTAAAATCAGAGAACAGTTTAAAGAATGAAAACCTAACCTAATATTACTGTTGGCTATGTGTTTCTAGCTCAAGAGGGAGAAATAGAGTGCTATTGTGTAGTGACAGAGGATGCAGTGGCCATGGCGAACAATGGCGAGACACGACGGTGTTGGTGGAGGAGGCAAATATAGAGGCGGTACGAATAGGGGGTCATAGGTAGAATGTAACACCCTACTACACAGTGTTTTATGCTTAAGTCATAGAACAGAGGTAGTGTGGTATTACAGACCTTTAATAGTAAGGATATACATATAATACTGAAAGAAATAATATACTAGGAGCCTTGAAACAGAGCGGGTAAACAAAAATCGCAAAATAAAAAGCGCAACGCTCAAGGAATAGGATTACTTGCGTGCTAAGAAACCTAATAGGAACATGATAAAACAATAAACGAAGGGATAAAGAAAAGCCAAAGAACAGCATAACTAGCCTCTGACTCAGCCTGCGAAGCTAAGGCTGGCCGGAGGATACATATATACATATAAACATACATAAGTGTCCCCAAAATATACCAAAATACCAAAGTAAACTCCTATCTCTCCCTCAACCTCTAAGAGAAGCAGCATACATAAGTTACTTGGAGAGTAAGCTACACATATATATACATATATACAAATAGAAAGCAAAATACACCCAAGGACTACTCCGCTTTCCAGAATCCAGACGCTTAGCGAGGAGCCTCTCGACCTGCATCTGAAAAACAACAATACAATATGGAATGAGAACCGGAGGTTCTCAGCATGGTAAAAGTGCCACGCGTATAAGAAAATACGGTCCTGAGAATGCCATAGGCAATCCTAGAACTCCGTTATTCAATTATCCAACTTAAGTACTAAACAGAAGCCATAAACAGGGGTAGGTATTCTAAATCTGCCTAACTTACTCAAGTTCAAGCTTAACCTAACATCAAACCATTTCCTCCGTTTTCTCCATCCTTTCATCATTCAGAATGTAACAGAAACAAGCAACCAAACAAGTTCACGCACAAGTAATGATCAAATAGTACAAATAGCAAGTATAACAAATAGCAGGTAATATATATCAATTAGGCATACCCAAAAAAATGCATAGCAATCAATACAAACAAATGCATATGATGCATGCCTGTCCTATGGCTGATGGGGCCCATCTGTCGGTTATCCAGCCAACCCGACAAGTCCGAAAACCCTAGACTGTCCCCCGTCGCGCATCCCCAAGAGTCTATGCATAGAGTTCACATTCAATCATCATATAATCACTCAATGGGGGCTATCCATACCCGGGAATTTATACGTGCCCGGTCACCCTTACGACGTAGGGTCAACAGAGTATCGAGATTCAACCTGGAACACGTGGTGGCGAGCCACGGCTCTTACCCAGGGAACTCGTATCTCAGATAGCATTATTCATAAGCCATTTCATAGTCATAATCATTATTTAATCATTCATCAAGCCATGGCATATTAACTCCTTTTATTAACAACCTCCCTTTCACATTTTTCATCGTCATTCCCTTATAATTCAACTTGATTACCCTTTCCGGGTCCTGACCAAACTTTTTATCAAACTCTTCTCATCCTTCTTAATATCGAATAATCTTAAAATCAACCCAACTCTAACATTAAATCAATCACATCACACGAGGATTGAACTTTAACTTCTCGAACTCATGACTATCACTAAGACATCCTCGACACTCTATTTTCTTTTCT
>NC_029789.2:139456351-139460242 GCF_000816755.2 Arachis ipaensis | reverse complement strand
TAACACCCTACTACACAGTGTTTTATGCTTAAGTCATAGAACAGAGGTAGTGTGGTATTACAGACCTTTAATAGTAAGGATATACATATAATACTGAAAGAAATAATATACTAGGAGCCTTGAAACAGAGCGGGTAAACAAAAATCGCAAAATAAAAAGCGCAACGCTCAAGGAATAGGATTACTTGCGTGCTAAGAAACCTAATAGGAACATGATAAAACAATAAACGAAGGGATAAAGAAAAGCCAAAGAACAGCATAACTAGCCTCTGACTCAGCCTGCGAAGCTAAGGCTGGCCGGAGGATACATATATACATATAAACATACATAAGTGTCCCCAAAATATACCAAAATACCAAAGTAAACTCCTATCTCTCCCTCAACCTCTAAGAGGAGCAGCATACATAAGTTACTTGGAGAGTAAGCTACACATATACATACATATATACAAATAGAAACCAAAATATACCCAAGGACTACTTCGCTTTCCAGAATCCAGACGCTTAGCGAGGAGCCTCTCGACCTGCATCTGAAAAACAACAATACAATATGGAATGAGAACCGGAGGTTCTCAGCATGGTAAAAGTGCCACGCGTATAAGAAAATACGGTCTTGAGAATGCCATAGGCAATCCTAGAACTCCGTTATTCAATTATCCAACTTAAGTACTAAACAGAAGCCATAAACAGGGGTAGGTATTCTAAATCTGCCTAACTTACTCAAGTTCAAGCTTAACCTAACATCAAACCATTTCCTCCGTTTTCTCCATCCTTTCATCATTCAGAATGCAACAGAAACAAGCAACCAAACAAGTTCACGCACAAGTAATGATCAAATAGTACAAATAGCAAGTATAACAAATAGCAGGTAATATATATCAATTAGGCATACCCAGGAAATGCATAGCAATTAATACAAACAAATGCATATGATGCATGTCTGTCTTATGGCTGATGGGGCCCATCTGTCGGTTATCCAGCCAACCCGACAAGTCCGAAAACCTTAGACTGTCCCCCGTCGCGCATCCCCAAGAGTCTATGCATAGAGTTCACATTCAATCATCATATAATCACTCAATGGGGGCTATCCATACCCGGGAATTTATACGTGCCCGGTCACCCTTACGACGTAGGGTCAACAGAGTATCGAGATTCAACCTGGAACACGTGGTGGCGAGCCACAGTTCTTACCCAGGGAAACTCGTATCTCAGATATCATTATTCATAAGCCATGGCCATTATCATCAATACATCATCAAGTATCAAACCTTAACATTAAACTTCATTAACATCCTTATTTTCTTCATAAAAGCCACTATTTACAACTTTCTTCACCTTCAAGTTATCTTATTTTCCTAGCTTCTTTTACCTACTGGACCTAGAACCATGCTTTAAGCCTTAAAAGGAAGAAAATGGAGGTTTAGAAGTGGAAAATTTGTTTAAAAACATTCAAAACCGGTTTGGTCACCCTGAACTCAGATTTAAACACTAAACTTGCAACGTCCATAACTTTCTCCACAAAATTCCGTTTTCCACAAAGTTGATATCAATCAAAAGCTCTTGAAACTATCTTTTATTTGCAACAAATCACAACCCAATCCAAAATTTGAGGAGAATATTATGGATGTCTAAAGTTCATCAAAATTTGGTTTTAACCACTTTCAACAAAACCTCTTTTTCTCCAACTTAAGTTTCTTACCATTTAAAACTTGCATTGTAAAACCATATCAACTCAATTCATCAACAACCATTACCAATATAAGCTTTAATCAACTCAACCAACCTAGAACATCAAAATTATCCACTTTTACCTCATACATCAATAACTTTTCCTTTGTTCACATCAATTCTTCACCTATACCAATTCTCATCATATATTTATCAACCTTCCATCAACATATACTAATTAAATGCCATTAACATAAGTCAATTCTTCATACATGTTAATCCATCAACTTGACATAACAACCATTTATTAACAATCACCAACCATAATTCATCAATATCAACTTCAATATAACCCATTATAAGCAAGTCCAAAAGCATGAAATTAATAACATCAATACCTCAAAATTCCAATCTATGTTCATCAACAATTTACTCCAACAACATTACAAACTACTCATTAAATGCAATTAACAGTTCAACTTATCCTATGGTTCCTCTAACCTAAGTTTTCACAACACCGTAAATATTAAACGTGCGAAACTTAAACCATACCTTGGCCGATCACTTAGTTCACCCAAGGCAGCCTCACAACTCAAAATTACAGCCCCTCCAAACTCAAACAAACAGCCCCAAACCAAGCTTGATCACCAACAAGCCTCCAACAAGCATCAACATTCACATACACACTACCTAAACCACAATTAACACATCCAAACATAACAACTCAATACCCAAATTCCTAAATTCAGAAATTTTATTAGGGTTTGAGATCTCTTACCTTTACCCACTGATCCTTGGGCAATACCCACAAGAAATCAAGTCTAGTGGACCCCTAAAACATAAAAATCATAAAGGAATTGAGTTTCTCAAATCTTAAACTCGAAATTCATATACCAGCAGAAATGGGGCTAGGAAAAACCGATTCACTTACTGTTTTGTTTGGATAGAATTGAAGAGCTCGACGAGCCCGACGCGTGGCCGCAAACGGTGCGGCGATCGGAGCCCGGATGAGGAAGTTATGGTAGTTGGAAGGAATGGTGAGGGTTTGTGAATCTCCTCTCCCTCCCTTGCTGTAATGGCGTCGCAGCAGCTTATGAGGAAGAAAAGAGCTGCTGCCTCATTTAAGTGTTTGGGTCCGGTTGAACCCACGGGCCCGGTTCAACCGGTTTGGCCTTTCTGGTCTGTTTTTGGGCCAAATTTTCGAAATTGGTATCAAAATTTTTGTTTCGACGAGCTCTATCCTATTTTGATATTAGTTTTGTATTTTTAGCTTTCCTAATTAAAATTCAATTTATTAACTAATAATTTACCGATTTTTGCGGGGTTTACATAGAAGACGTGAGAGACGGTAATGGAGATAGATAAAAAGAGTGAAAGATAGAAAAAATGTGACTGTGGTCAACGTGGGTGGTGGTAGCTAGAGCTGTCGATGAATATTGCCTTCAAATTTGAGGTGAGGATGTTCCTTTTTGAGGGTAAGAGTATTTTGTTTTTGAAAAAAAAAATATTCTCTAAAAAAAAGAAGAAAATGTTCTCTTTTTTTTATTTTATATTAATTTTAATAAAATATAATATTTAACTAATCATATATAGCTAATAATATATATATATATATATATATATATATATATATATATATATATATTGGTATTTATACAAAAATTATATTTAATATATTTTTAAAATATATTAAATTTTAATTTTTTTAAATTATTTAATTATTAATTGATTGAGATTAATAATGTCACATGTCTATATTGTATTACAAATATCTTGTCTATATTGATCCACATAGACAAGATATGAATTCTATTACAAATTTTGGGGTATAGAAACAATCACCTTCTATCTTTCATGCTGGACACTAAATTTTTTTGAGAGTATGACATAACACAATAATTTTGTAATGACATACTATTTAACTGGAACAACTCTTTATTTTTTGCAAGTATAATATTTTTTTATTTGGTCTTTTAGCATTATCAAATCTATATTTCTTAAATTAAAAATAATAAATTTATTAATTGATTTTTTTTTATAAATAGTCAGGGCTTAAAGCCCAAAGAAAGCAACAAACAAAACAAAAAGAAAATTATAGGGGTTCATTAGCAACTTTTACCCCTTTTGAGATTGAATAAAAAATAAAATCCTTCTTACTATTTGTTTTAAAAAACACTTCATTAGTAAATATAAACTTTAAAAATTAGTGCTTGTGATTAATATA
>NC_029789.2:139428573-139452182 GCF_000816755.2 Arachis ipaensis | reverse complement strand
TAATTGAGTGAGATTAATAACGTCTCGTATTTATATTAAAAAAAGTCTAGGGGACCAGCACTTTTATTAAAATTTGGCTAACACTTAACCATCAAAAGAAAATTGAGTAATTCCACATCATTAGATGTAATCTTATACCATTAAAAATATCGATGATGACTAATAATGACTATAAATCACAAAATCTGCTGATTCGTTAACACTCCTCTATATATTATATTAGTCCATATAAATAGATATGAACTCTCCCACAAATATTGGGTATGACAGCAGTCACCCTTATCTAATTATATCTTGAGCTGTAGCTATAGAGAGTATGTATGAACACATCAAATACAATAATCACGGACAGATTGGGTATTTGACTTTCTGATTGGATTTTTTTTAGATTGATTCATATCACGGATCATTTTGTAGGTTGTCTCTTATTAGCCTCATTAAACATTGCTTTTAATTTTTCTCCATAAGCACCATGCATGTGCCCTTTAATTTTGAAAGTCACTGTCGTAATAGCATATTAATTAGTTGTTATTTTTTAAATAAAAGTTGATTAATTAAACTATAGCTTGTCATTACAAGTTCCATGCACGCATGGCATATGATATTCGAAGAATGAAGGGAGTTAAGGTTAGAATTTTGTATAATTATCATATACTTCATAAACAACATTTAATTTCATGAGTTCAGATTATTAGATAACATTTCTTTTTCTGAAACGCTTGCGACAATCATTCTTTTGATCTCTTTTTTTTTTATTACTCCATACCTTCGAATCAAAGCAACCAAGTTTATATATACACTACTCATTAATTAACTCACTTTTATTAGTAGTTTCATTTCTTATAATAGTCCTACTAAATTGTGCTGTAACATTTTAATTTAATGTGCGTTTGATTATATATACACACACGCTAAATAATTTTTTTCATGTTAATTATAACCCGTCAACATTTTTTTTTTAATTAATTAGTAATTTTAAATAACATAAAAAATATTAGAAATAAAATTAAATATTAAAAATATTTTTGAAGAAAAACATAACGTTAAAGACACAACATATACACATACTTCATCCTTTTTTACCAAAATAGAAAGAGTACTTTCATATAACAAAAGCAAATTAAAAAGGGAAGAGTATGAATCATCTGGACCCAAAATGACACTAACAAATAGTTTTGTCTCAAGGAAAGTTTTTTCACATCACTGTGGTTATAGCTTTGGCCTAAATTGTCTAACCATTAATTCCTGTTTCTGCCATATATAGTGCCATGTCCTTCATGGTATTGGTATAGCCCACAGAGTTTCCCTAAATTCACCCACTACATATATACATGTATGGAATCTATAGTATTATAATAATAATCAATTTACAAGTGGTCAAATAACATTAATCAGCTACACAACAACAGCAAGAATCTAATTGTATTAACAATAATGTTATTTTAGCATTTAAAAGTGGATTTCTCATTGACAGTTTGACACTACTCATTAAGACTTAATTAGTATATATAAAAAATCAATTTAAATGCTATAGTAGTAACTATATCAATAAGTATAAGAAACTGATTTTTAATCATTCAAGAAATTAACTAATTTTAATTAATTAATTTAAAGTGATGGAATGAGTGTTGAACACAAATTATGATAATTTCTTAATCTAACTATTCAAAAAATAATTTGAGTCCAAATTAAGGGTAGGTGTTATCAGCATGCATAAGCTAAAAAGCAACCTTAAAATTGATTATATATATATTTTTTTTCACATGAAATGCTACACATTGGTGCATAACCTAACCAGAACCAACCCATTATCCCTATCTCAATAAAAAGAATATATTTATGATCACACACAAACAGAAAGAGAAAGAGGAGCTCACGGGCAGCATCAAACAAACATCAACAACAAAGGAAAAATGGCCAAACACAATAGAATATTAATGTCATCCAACATCAAAAGTAGTGGAAAATACAGAAAGCCTATAGTTTATTATGCTCATAAATAAATTTGAATATAATTATTATTTGGACATAAGAAAAATAATAGACATACATCTAATGCATTTTAATAAAGGAATAAAAAATCTCAACTTATTTTTTTTTCCCAAAATCTTAATTTTGTATATCTTCCTCTTCTCTTTTGTATTGTTTAGAGTTCTATGTAATTAATATAATAAAAACATACCTTTTTCTTTTATAATGTCGTTCATTTAAATTTATTTTCTTAAATATTAATTTAATTTTTTTATGTAAAGTACATAATTGGATCCATTTATAAAACATCAATTTCTTGTCATTTTTAAAAGAAGACAATAATTAAGAATATTAGTTATCTTTTCCTTGTGATGAAGTGCTAATCTTTGATGTATCCGCCGGTTGTTGAATTCAGATAGTGAAGAGTTTTTTATATATAAATTTAATTAAATCATCATCTAATAATTCTGAGTTATCAACTTTACATGAAGATATCTAAAAACATAATTTAATTGAGACAAAAAGCTAAGTTTTTTATTATTATTATTTTATATGCAAGAAAGTGCATCAACATGACCTGTATGTGGCTTAGATTGTTTCTCTTTCTAACATGGATGTCAGTAGAAGAAGCACCCGTGACCTCTCATTCATTTCCATTCTTTCTTTTCTCTCTTCTTAACAATAAGCTTCACTTTTCACCTAAAACAACCACCATAACTTACTATATAAACATCAATGCCTTCAACCATTAATCCTTACTTTCTTTCTTTTAGTTTCATCATTAGGTCAAAAGTATAACACACTGTGTTAGGCGACCAACATTTTTGTTCCTTTTTTTTTCTATGGCGATTTCAAATTCGCATTACATTTTGTGTGTTACAATAGCAATCCTTGTGATGGTTGTTCAAAATTCAAGAAGTACATATTGCCGGCACCATGATGATGGCACTAGAAAGGGAATTCGATTGAGGAACGGATTATTGTCCAACATGAGTAGGATAGAGTTCTCGGAAGAACAGTTCATGAAATGGGTCAACTTTGTTGGTAACCTCAATCATTCAATGTTCAAGGCTGCAAAGAACAAGCTCTTTGCTTCCTACACTTTGCATGTTGATAACAACCCTGCACTTGGTGACTTCACTTCCATTCAAGACGCCATTGATTCTCTTCCTTCCATTAATCTTGTTAGAGTCCTCATCAAGGTTCATGCAGGTCTTTACACGTAAGAACTATTACATAGTTTCACATATCTCATTAAATTGTCATATAATTATTCTCAGCTAACCAAATTTGTGGCCTCTTCTTGAATCTTGTTGATGTATTTAATTACGATTGTATTATATGTATACCAAAATCAGTTACTAAATACATGTTGAAATATAAATATAAATAGAAAATAAATTTAGTAACTGATTTTAGTGGCTAATTTGAGGTATGAATAGTATTTTTGAATTAATTAAGACTTGGATTTTAGTGTTTGTCCACATTCAGCATTATTGTGTTATGTTCTTTATTAAAATGTTGGAAAATGGTAGGTGACAAGCAAATTTAGATAAATTGAATACTATAATATCCAGGGAGAAAGTGAGCATTCCTCAATTGAAATGGTTCGTAACAATAGAAGGAGCAGGTGCAGATAAAACAATAGTTCAATATGGTGACACAGCACAAACACTTGGCCCAAATGGGAGGCCATTGGGAACCTACGGTTCTGCTACTTTTGCTGTTAATTCACCTTATTTTATTGCAAAGAACATCACATTCAAGGTAATTAATAATTAATTAACTACATTCTAATTAGTTACTATTAGAGTTAATTAAACTAATGAAAAGATGATCATCTTTATTGTGCACAGAACACTACTCCAGTCCCTGCACCAGGAGCAATTGGGAAACAGGCAGTGGCATTCAGGATTTCAGCGGACACAGCAGCATTCTATGGATGCAGTTTCTTGGGTGCACAGGACACACTCTATGATCATATGGGAAGACATTATTATAAGGATTGTTACATTGAAGGCTCTGTTGATTTCATATTCGGAAACGCTCTCTCTCTATTTGAGGTTACTATTATTAATATTTAATTAAAATATAATATGGTCCAATAATATTAATTTTGGCCCGGAGTTAACAGGAAAGAACAAATGTTGCTTGGAATATTTGAATAGGGGTGTCACGTGCATGCAATAGCACAGAATATGGGAGCAGTAACGGCGCAGGGGAGGAGTAGCATGTTGGAGGACACGGGGTTCTCATTCGTGAACTGTAAGGTCACGGGGTCAGGGGCACTATACCTGGGAAGGGCATGGGGTCCCTTTTCTCGCGTGGTATTCGCCTATACATATATGGACAACATCATCATTCCCAAAGGCTGGTATAACTGGGGTGACCCTAATCGTGAATTGTATGTCAACTCTGCTCTCTACCTATGCCTATATATGCTTCCTCTTCCATTGCATTATTACATCTACTCTTCTATATATATGCCTTGTTTGGAAGACACTGACGGATTGAGGTTGAATTAAGTTTTTTTTATTATATTTAGTGTAAAATATATAACATTGAATTATGTTTTATTATCGTATTTAGTTTAAGATAAATATAAAAATTTTAAAAAAATTTGGAATTTAAAATGTTAAATAAGAGTATTTTCAAAAAAAATGTTATTAAAATTTCAGTCTCCGTCTCTTAGAAATTTCAATCTTCTGTATTCTCACTTTTTGAAAATACTAATAGCACTCAAATTTTGTGTGGCAAAACTAAAATTTTAATTTAATCTTTGCTCATCAAATACAATATTCAATCTCAGTTCCAATCCCAAAAAATAAATGCAATTTATGTTTTTATTTTCCTAATACTTATATATATTCAACTAGCTAGCCTTCAATACTCTTCTTTATTCTAGTGGAGGATGAATGTCTGGTAGGTAACGTTTGTTTTGAGGTACTGAGACGGAGATTTGGAGATTGAGATTCAATATTATATTTGTTAGTCTGATACTAAAATTTTAGTCTTTGTATCCAAAATTTTAGTATTTCAATACTTCTAAAAAGTGGAGACACAGGAGAATAAAATTTTTAGAAACGGAAGCTGAAACTTTAATAATATTTTATACCTAAAATATCACATTTTAATTAATTAATTCCAACTTAACTTTTTGTGCAAATTAAATTAGAGCTTCATTCTTATTTTAATCTCTATCTTCCACTTTACACCAAACACAATATTGAGATTTATTTCAGTTTTTATCTCTGTCTCTCTGTTTCTCTTCCAAACGTTATCATACCAAGGACAATGTGATATTAATGGATGCACAATTAGATGGACAATGGGGCGGTGCTACACTCATCACTTACCACCCTAAACATGGTGTAATTCACACAAGTACATATGGGTGTGAAGGCTTGTTTGTCATCTTGCTCTTTTGAATATATACATACTATACTTTCAATTATTATGTTGCTGGATCTATATATCAAATTACACACTCAAATTTTGATGAATTTAATATACTAGTTAGCCCATACAGCACTATACATATTTGGATAAGATCACATAAGATTCTAATTAAGAAATAAAGAAGACATACACGCACTAATAATCTTTTTATTTATTTAATAATATAACAAGTGTTTTATCTAATTCTTAGATAGACATACGCTTAATAAGTAGACATTGTTATGCATTTGTTAATTTTATAATTCAATTTCTAGGGCAGATTGTATATATGGAATTTATTTAATTTTATAAAGCCCATTCTTAATATTCTATATATGTATTGGGTATAGGACTGTATTCTATGGACAATACAAATGCACAGGAGCAGGAGCAAGCTTTGCTGGGAGGGTATCATGGTCAAGGGAACTCACTGACGATGAAGCCAAGCCTTTTCTTTCTCTTTCCTTTGTTGATGGCACAGAATGGATCAATCTTTGATCATCACATCATCAATTCATCATACACATCAACATACATATGTACAACCATATATAATCTTATAAATTAATTCAAATTCCTCTCATATATATCTCTGCTCCATACAATATGATCAAATAATTCATTCATTCAACTTGGCGCTTCTCAACTGCGTGCTTCACCGTTTATATTTCTCAAAGAATCAAATTAAACTGAATCTGAAGCCACACAACAATATTCTTATCCTAATATATGCTTAACTCTTATGAAAAGAATTGAAAAAGATCCGTTTCTGTATGTTAATAAAAAGCTATCAAGTATCACAAAAAAAAAAAAAGCCCACTACTACAATAGGCAACAATAACAATGCATCAGAGGTCAATAAAAAAAATAAAAGAAAAAATTTAAATAGAGTTTAAATGTGGGATGAATTCATTCTTAACTTCTCAAACTAAAAAATACCATTAAAAAAAAAACACAATAAAGGTTTATATATACTAGGTCAAAATTTGGACGTGTTTTTATTTTTTTTATTTTTTAGATATGGCCTACATGCCTTTTTGGATCAAAATATCAACATAGGGCCAACTTCTGCCTAAAAATTATAAACAAAAATTGTGGGCCATGATATCAAAGAAAAAACGATATAGGCCATTTTTAATGTGTAAACTTACATGACAAAAACATAGGTGCCCACTCATATACATATTAATGTACATAAACACTTGTTCTTTTGTTCAAAAAAAAACCACTTGTTCTGGGGTTTTAGCCCGTTTTAATACTAAAAAAATAAATGTACATAACACACATAGTAAACCTAAAAAAAAGAAAAACAAAAAGGATCCACAAGCATATAACATTTACTCTTATTATATATGTTATGTATATTCTCAATATATATGTGAATGTGCACCAAAAAATTAGGATAATGCTATGGTGAAAGAAAGATTTTAGTGAAGAGTGAGTGAAGACTGTTTTTTGTAGAATTAAAAAAAAGCCTAAAAAGTGTTATAATCTTTATTTTTTTAATCTAATTTTATTCTTTATAAAAAAATTCTCAAAAAATTGTCTAAAATTAAAACATTTACCTCTTCTTGGTCAGAACTTTTGATTTCGGTCCGAATTGATTTTAGGTATGATGACATTGTCATTATGTCATGTTTTTCTATGCTTTTTCATACAAGAAATTGATGATTTGTGCTTGAATAATGAATGCTTTTGTACTTAAATGATACATTTTCTTGATCTTTTAATTTTATAAATTTTGTAGAAAATAAGTGGAAAAAGAAGCAAAATAGCACAAAATAAGCTAAAAAGAAGAAAAGAGGAATTTTGGGCACACTTTGAAGATTGAGCACACTTTGGAGCCTTAGGCCACGCATTTAAAAGCGTGGCCCATGACCAAATTAAAGGAGATTGGCAATCAGAACACAAAGTTCCGCTCTTGCCAAGAGCAGAGCAATATCGTGATGCAAAAATGAGCTTGGAAGCAAAATTTTCGCTAAGTTAAAATCTGGGCGCTCACAGCATGACCATGCCTCCTTCAAAGGGCTATAACTTGAGCTACAGATGTCCAATTGATGTGCTTCTAGTTGCGTTGGAAAGCTGACATTCAGAGCTTTCCAAAGATATATGGCAATTCATATTTGGCATGAAATTGAGGTACGAGTGAAATGCATCTTTAAGGACCAAAAACAAGTAAAAATAGACCAAAGAGCAACCACCAGAATTCGAAGAGGGAGACCAAGGGAAGCCCATCAAAGTAGCGCTCACTTGGAGAGCGCTGCGCTCTCTTGGAGATCATTGTCGTGCTCTCTTCATGAAAATTCAAGGAAAATTGCTCCCCAAATGCTTTCACCAAGGCTTGAACCTGGAGCCTCACCAAGGAAGCAAGGATGATGCGCTCTTGGGGAGAGCGAAGCGCTACATTGACATAGCCAGGGAGCATAGTTGCGTGCAACAAAGCAAGGCCACGGAAATAAGCACCAATGCTGTGCTCTTGGTGAGAGCCGAGCATTGCCCTGGGAGGTGTCCCACACCAAACCAACTTGAACCAAGCTTGACCTATGCTCTAAACCAATTAAACCAAGGCCAACCAAGCCCATCTCTCTTCAAATCCAAAGCAAGCAAAGCCCACATCATCACTCAAAGGCACAAGAACAAGCTAGAATTAGGATTTTCATTTAATTTATTTTTCATTTCAATTTCATTTTATTTTGTAAAAAGCCTATATAAAGGCATCATTCTCATTTTCATGAGGAGATCAGCTCCATTAGAGAGCAAGGAGGTTGGCTCTAATAGAGAGCATTAAAGGCTGGCTTCACCAAGGAGCATTAGGATTTGAGAGCTCTCTCTTAGTTTTCATTTTTGTTTTGAATCTTGGGTTGAGAATTGAAGAAATTCTGTTTCAATCTCACCTTGAGAATTCTCTCTGTTTTCTTCTTCTGCAAACTTTCAAGTGAATTGTGATTTGAATCAAAGTTCTTTTCATTGCTTTCATCTTAAATTTTCCTGCATCTTGTTTGCTATTGGATCAAGGAAGGAATTGAGATCTAGACTTGTTTTCTAGTCTCATTGATTTCCTGAGATCTTCAACCTTAAATTTTGATTTTGATTTTGCAATTGAGTTGAATTTACTTTCTGTTTGCTTCTTCAAGTAATTCTGCTTTCTGTTTAAGATCTGTTGCAAGTTACTTCTCTGTTTGAGTGCTACTTATATTCTCTTGCTTAATTTCTGAATTTCTAGCACCCAATTCCTTTTACTTTTCATGCAATTTAATTCGTATGCAATTGTTCCAAGTTCTGCTTGCTGCTTTCTTTAAATTTCCAGCAGCCAACCCCTTTACATTTGATGCAATTTATATTTTTTGTCATTTAAGATTTTGCCAATTTACATTCCTTGCCCTTTACGTTTATTGTCATTTACTTTCTGCCATTTATATTTCACTGCAATTTACTTTCTGTTGATCAACGTCACACAATTCACTCAATGTTAGCTTGACTAAACTAATCACCCACTAAAGTTGCTTGATCCATCAATTTCTGTGGGATCGACCTCACTCTAAGTGAGTTTTACTACTTGATGCGACCCGGTACACTTGCCGGTGAGTTTTAGGTGATTGAAATTCGTTTTCCAAAATATCCATCAAATTTTTGGCGTCGTTGCCGGGGATTGATTTAGATCAACTTAAGTGGGTGAGAAGTCTAGATCAAGCATTTTCTTTGTTTTTGTTCTCTGTTTTAAGTTGATAGCAAGGTGTTTGAGCTATTGCCTCACTAAGAAATTCTTTCTCTGTGACATGAATTTCAATTTTCATTGATATTGCATTTTACAAAATACAAATGGAGTTCAACTCATCTTATGGTCAAACAAAATTTTATGGGATATCACCCACCATCATTAATCTCTAATGGTGGCTGGAAATATCACTAAGAAAATACAAATTCTAAGCACTCCAATCCATGGAGATTTGCTTCAAAGACACAAGATGAGCAAGAAAACCATATGGGATATTTTCTTCCACCACAAAATGATGAAAGTCATGATTCTAATGGTGGCTGGGAAGGAAATTCTAATGCTCCATATGATATTCATCCAAAGATATCATCACTTGACTATGCTTCAACACCACACAAACTTCCATGAACCACTCAAGGTTCTCAAAGCTTGAGACCATGTTTGAAAAATATAAAGAGGAGGCATTGAGATTTGAAAACTCCCTCACAAACATGGAAGGGCTGTTAGCTCAATTGTTGAGTGCAAAGAAGAAAGAGGAAAAACAAGATGAGGAAGCCTCCGTGTCAAGTAAAAGTTCAATGGAAAAGGAGGTTGTGGAGGTGTTTGAACCTGTGGCTTCATATTCACAAAAGCTACTTGAGGTGACAATGAAACATAAAGATTCCCTCCAAAAGGAATTAATGGAAAATCATGAAGAAGAAATGGAGGAAGATACTCAAGAGAATTCACACTCAAGTGAAGTAGAGAAGTGCACAGAGGAAGAGTTCATTGAACCACCATTGCAAGGAACTCTTGATGAATACAAAACTCCAATAATCACACAGCAACCATGTCTTGAAATCAAAGAAGTGAAGACAACTAGCAAGAGCACCAATTCTGTCCCTAATCCAGCAAGCAAGCTCAATCAAGCTATTTACAAAAGGAAGCTTGCTGAGGAAAGGCCAAGACAAGGGACACTAGCTGAATCTTCTCCCCCCTTGAGGTCATTCCTCTTAACAAACTGGAAGAAGAGGAAGAAAGTGAACAACATGTCAACCGTAGGTATAATTTCTCTTCTCTGCTTTGTTTTCGTTCTTTGTTTTGTTTAAATTTAATAAATTGGCATATGGTTACATTCTAAGTTTGGTGTTGCCTTGTAACAAATTATTTTCAATCTTTTTGGATGATTGCATCAAATCAAAAATAAAAGTGACACACCAAGATTCTAAGTTTGGTGTGCCACTTATTTTCTATTCAATTCATTCAAGCAACACTACTTGTCTGCATAATCATAATGCCTCTGCAGTTTTATTTTTCTCTTTTGACTTGACACTTTTTCATTCTACTTGCTTTAGTCATTTTTTTCTGTTTTTAAATGTTTTCCTCTAGTTTGCTTGTTAACTATCGTTGTTAGTACATCACCAAAAGATCCTTATTCTGACAGATTCTTGGCTTGGTGATTGTACTTAACAAATAACAGTCTCATTTGCTTATTTTTAATTCAAATAAATTGACATATGATTACATTCTAAGTTTGGTGTTGCTATGCAACAAAAATTTGGTTCCCATATCTACTAGATACTTGCATCAATTCCAAGTGAAAGTGTCACACTAAGTTTGGTGTGCCACTTATTCTTAATGCAAAGTATTGTGCACACCTTCTTATGCTTACAATCACAATGTTTCTATTTCTCTGTGCCTTGATAGTTATTCTTCATTGTTTTTTTTTGCTTGCTTAAACACATGTACTACTAACATTTCATTGTGTGAGACACTCATGATCCATCTTAGCCCCATAGCCATTGTTCTAATTGTTGCTTGAGGATGAGCAAGCATTCTGAGTTTGGCAAGGGAAAGGGAAGAATAAGAGGAAAATAACAACAATAGAGAAGATGGACTACAAGGTTGTAAAATTCCTTTTCCTCTCCTTTGTTTCCAGCACTTTATTTTGTATGATTGTCTTTATATTCTCTGTATGCATGTGTGGTATGAATAAGCATAGCTTGAATTTTGATTTATAATATGTTACTGTGGCATTATGACTACCAACTTGAGTTTTGTGAGTTCAAAAGCAATAAAGCATCATGATCATAAACAAACAAGGAATTAAAGAAGATTTTAGCATGTGCATACAAGTATTGGAAAGCTAGTATGATTAATTGTTGCTCAATCGCATTGGATTTTATTTAATTGAAGTTTTCATCTAGTACATTTTATGAAATCTTTTGAAATCATGAAAACCTTGAAGGAAGTAAATGCAAATAAAGTAAGAAAGAAAAAGGGAAAGAATGAGAAAGCTGAAGGCTCTGAGTACCAATGACAATTAATTTGTTAAGTATTTGTGGTGTTTATGTATCAATCCAAATGCTTGAAAACAAAACACTTAGAGTCAAGGTTAGGCTCAAAGTACAAATGCACTCCCTCAAAGCTCAAGGCTCTGAGCATCAATGATTAGAGAGTCAAGAAAAGAAACAAATGAGCTTAATGAAGTCCTCTAATTAAATGCTTGTGGTGCTTGTGTATCAAGTGGTAATACTTGAAAACAAAGCATTTAGAAGTCGTAGCTTTGTTATCAACTCATGGGGCAAAGCACCCAAAAGGAGAAGCTAATAAGAAAATCAAAAGCTTGTTTCAAGGAAGTATTATAAGAAAAAGATTTCATAAAATGAGCTAGATAGAAGTATCAACCAATTACATTTCTTTTGTGATTGTAGCATGCATAGAAAACTAGCTTACCATGAACATTGAGTTGCTATTCTTCTTACCTTGGATTGTCAATCTTTATTGCATGATTCTTTTCTTGCTTGGGGACAAGCAAGGTTTAAGTTTGGTGTTGTGATGACATGTCACCATGTCATGTTTTTCTATACTTTTTCATACAAGAAATTGATGATTTGTGCTTGAATAATGAATGCTTTTTGTACTTAAATGGTACATTTCCTTGATCTTTTAATTTTATAAATTTTGTAGGAAATAAGTGGAAAAAGAAGCAAAATAGCACAAAATAAGCTAAAAAGAAGAAAAGAGAAATTTTGGGCACACTTTGAAGATTGAGCACACTTTAGAGCCTTAGGCCACACTTTTAAAAGCGTGGCCCATGACCAAATTAAAGGAGATTGGCAATCAGCACACAAAGCTCCGCTCTTGCCAAGAGCAAAGCATTATCGTGATGCAAAAATGAGCTTGGAAGCAAAATTTTCGCTAAGTTAAAATCTGGGCGCTCACAGCATGACCATGCCTCCTTCAAAGGGCTATAACTTGAGCTACAGATGTCCGATTGATGTGCTTTCAGTTGCACTGAAAAGCTGACATTCAGAGCTTTCCAACGATATATGGCAATCTATATTTGGCATGAAATTGAGGCATGAGTGAAATGCATCTTTAAGGACCAAAAACAAGTAAAAATAGACCAAAGTGCAACCACCAGGATTCGAAGAGTGAGACCAAGGGAAGCCCATCAAAGTAGCGCTCACTTGGAGAGCACTGCGCTCCCTTGGAGAGCATTGTCGTGCTCTCTTCATGAAAATTCAAGGAAAATTGCTCCCCAAATGCTTTCACCAAGGCTTGAACCTGGAGCCTCACTGACGTTAAGGATTTTTGCCAGTAAAAAAGTTCATAAAAACAGTCGCGTTGTAGATATAGTCTCTAAACCGACAGAAATCCCTTCGTACAAACGTTTTGGGTGTCACAAGTAACAAACCCCTTTGAAATTGATAACCGAGTATTCAAACCTCGGGTCGTCTTCTCAAGGAATTGCAGGGAGGTGTATTTATTATTGGTTATGAGTTTTCTGGGGAATGTTGAGTTTGGGCAATGGGCACAGGTATATTTAAATGACAAGTAAAATAAAGTAATAATAATAAAATCTCTTGGCAAGGTATAAGAAATTAGAAGTCCAGACTTAGTTATCCTTATCAATAATAATGAAAGTTGAATCTTAATTCCACTTAGTTGACCTTTACTAAAGCAAAGGAAAGTCAAGGGACTAATTAGTTTAATCTTCGAATCCTATTTATTTCCTAAGAAAAGGTTGGGATTATTTGAAGTTCAGTTCAATTTAGAAAAGATAACAGTTATCAATTATGTTGAGATAAGGTAACTCCTGAGTTACTGCTTTCTTAACCAAGACAAAAAGGGAAAAAGTAAATTTATCGGAATAAAAATGCCTTCAGATGGGAAGCAACAGTAACATAAATTAAAGAGAGCAATCATAAGTCTGAAATACCTCAAAATATATTAAAATAGAAAATCAATCATAAAGAGTCATGAACAAAAGTGAGAAAAGAAATAAAAAGAACATTAAACCTGGGATTGAGAGTCACTCCTAAAACTAAGAGAAGTCCTAAATCCTAATCCTAAGAGAGAGGAGAGAACCTCTCTCTCTAAAAACTACATCTACTCCTAAAATTGTGAATGTGAAAGTCTGTATTTTCTGGGCCGCAAACTGGGTCAGAAATAGCCCAGAATTCGCTGGTTGCGAATTCAAATGCGCTGATTTCCGTCACTGCAACGCGGCCGCATGGATCACGCGGTCGCGTCACCTAGCGTCAGGGGAACTATAGTATAGTATATATCAAATCGAAGCCCCGGATGTTAGCTTTCCAACGCAATTGGAATCGCGTCGTTTGGACCTTTGTAGCTAAAGTTATAGCCGTTTGAGTGCGAAGAGGTCAGGCTGGACAGCTTAGCAACTTCTTCATCTTCTTGTATTCCTTCCACTTTTTTATGCTTCTTTTCCATCCTCTGAGCCATTCCTGCCCTGTAATCTCTGAAATCACTTAACACACATATCAAGGCATCTAATGGTGATAAGAGAGGATTAATATTAGCAATATAAAGGCCAAAGAAGCATGTTTTTAATCAAAGCACATAATTAGGAAGGCAAATGTAAAACCATGCAAATAGTATGAATAAGTGGGTAAAGAGTTGATAAAAAACACTCAATTGAGCACAAGATAAACCATAAAATAGTGGTTTATCAACCTCCCCACACTTAAACATTAGCATGTCCTCATGCCAAGCTCAAGAGAAGCTATAAAGATGAAGAGGAGTGGTAGAATGTATGAAATGCAACCTATCTATATGAATGCAACTACATGCAAAGAAATGTTTCTACCTACTTGGTTAAAAATAAATAAGTTCTCCAAGACAAAAATAAATCAGATTTCACTAATTCAAATCATACAATAAAAAGCAAGTAAACTTGTAAGAAGATAGCTCATAAAAGCAGGGAACATAGAATTCAGCACTGAACCCTTACTGGTAGTGTATATCACTCTAACTCTCAAGTGTCTAGGGTCAATCACTCCACTCTTCTCTAATCATGCTTTCTAAAATTTGTTCTTCATCTAACCAATCAACAAATATTTAGCATACAAATGCAAACATCATGAGGTCTTTTCAAGGTTGTAATGGGGCCAAGGTAAGGGTAAGGGTACATGTTTATGGCTAAGTGAGCTTTATAAATTGAATCTTTAATTAACCTAAGCTTTCACCTAACATACATATGCTCTATATAACTCTAGAATCATGCCTAGTTACCCAAAATTCCCACTTTTGTATAATTTCTATACCCATGTACCAAATTTTTCTTTAATTTTTATTACATGTGCATTGATCTTTTATTAAACTTAATATTGGGGTAATTTTGTCCCCTTATTTACTTATTTATTGAGTATTTTTAGATTTTTCTCTTTTTCCTTTTTTTTTTATAGAAACAAACATAACTTATCAATGCACATGGATTTTCTATTATTTTTCTATTTTGGTTTTTCATGAGTAGGTTCCCAAATTCCTGATATTCAAATAAATTAGAAACATTATACTTTTTCTTTATTAACCCATGTTCCCACAGTTTCCCCACACTTAATTAATACACTATCTTAAGCTAACCAAAGATTCAATTGGGATAATTATTTTATTTTCTACTTAAGGCTAGTGATGTGGTAAGATATAGAACAAATGGGGATTTCAAGGCTCAAAGTGGCTAACAAGGGTGGTTTAAAGGGTAGGCTTATTTGGGATGAGTGAGCTAAAATCAAATAATGGCCTCAATCATATACAAGCATGTAAATACACTAAATATTGGACATATAGACTGAAACAAAGTAAATATCACAATTATAGAGAAGTAAACACACAAGAATAAAATATTTATGGTTAAATAATGTAACCATGTAAATAAGCTCAAAATCTCACAGGTTGTGTGTTCTTTGGCTCAAAAACCATGTTCCAAATACAACTTCAAACAAATTTAACAAAAAAAATTTTCAATTTAAATTATGAAAATTTTAAAAAATAGGGTCTTTAGAAGAATTTTATTACTTTAACCAAGTAGTAACTAGATGCATAAAATCAAACAAATATGCAAATGCAACAACTAATTTAACAAAGAAAATTAAACATTGGTGCTAAAATATGAAGTGACTAACCTATGGAAGTCGGTATCGACCTCCCACACTTAAAGATTGCACCGTCCTTGGTACATGCTGAGATGTGTAGGTGGACGGGCTGTTCCAACTGATGCTTTTCTTCAAGGATTGTGCTGACGGACTTGTTTGTCTCCCCATGTAAACGTCTTCCGGTTCCCTTCCGGATGGCCATCCTGAAAGAAAAAGGGAAGAAGAGTAACCCAGAAATAGAGATAAAAAAATAAAAGAAGTATGGGTGAATTAATGCCAAATGATAAGGGTCTCATTTACATGGAAGTTTCAACATGTAAGTGAGAAAACAATAGAAGCCATGGCATACCAATGGTGCAAAATTTGCAACAATGGGGAAGAGAGTGGGGGAGGAGAGATAATATAAATTCATGTCAATACAAAAGTAATACAAATATAAAAGATTGGCATTGATTTAAATAATATTACTCAATCAGAATTAAACAAGTCACTAAGCATCAAGAAAATACCAGAAAAGATGTAACAGTTGAATAAGAATATTTGAACACCAATAATAATTTTAGAAAAATAAAAATATGCAATGAATGAAAGTATGCAAATAAATTAAATAAAATAGAATGGAAGAGAAAGAAAATAAGAAAGGAAGAAGAAAGAAATAAGAAAAGATAAGAGAATAAGGATTCGGAGAAGAAAAGATAAGAAAATTGGCACTAATCTGGATAGGTTGTGCGACGCTGGCGACGCGGTCGCGTGGGTGACGCGGTCGCGTGGTGCGTGATAAGGTCAGGTGACGCGGACGCGTGGGTCACGCGATCGTGTGGCCTGTTTTGTGCGATTGGCGCGAGTGCAGCCTCGCGGTCGCGCAACTCTCTGTTCGAAACTCTTTTGCCAAAATTCTGAGTGACGCGATCGCGTGGGGCATGCGATCGCGTGAATGACCATCTTTTAAAAACGACGCGGACGCGTGGGGTACGCGTTCGCGTGGTGAGGCTTAGGCTTCCAGCACGAGTCCAGCCCAACTCCAGCTCAACTTTCTGCCATACACCCATTTACGTCGATTCCACAGAGCCACGCGTTCGCGTAGGTGACGCAGACGCGTGGGGAAGCTATTTTTCAAATGACGCGGCCGCATCTGCGACGCGGTCGCGTGGATCAGTTTGTGCCATTAGCGCGCCTCCAGCCACACTTTTGCGTGACTTTCTGTTTACTTTCTTTTCTTCACAACGCACATACGACGCGGACACGTCGGCGACGCTGTCGCGTCGCGTGCGAAAATCCTTTTTTTTTTTTGATAATCTGAAAAAAAAAATGCAGAATGCAGTGTTAATATGAATGTGATGCAAAACTCCAGGTTTAATATAATAAAATAAAATAAAACTCAAAAACAAATAAAACTAAATAAAAATGAAAAATGAACGATCATACCATGGTGGGTTGTCTCCCACCTAGCACTTTTAGTTAAAGTCCTTAAGTTGGACATTTGGCGAGCTCCTTGTCATGGCGGCTTATGCTTGAACTCATCTAGGAATCTCCACCAATGTTTGTGATTCCAATGGCCTCCGGGGTCCCAAACTAGGCGCAGAAAGCCTTCAAGTAAGTTAAAGCAAGTGACAAGGCCCCAAGAGTGCTGATTTCTAGATTGAATTCCGGGGTCCCAGACCTTGCATTTGCACCCATCTTCTTGTTGATCATCATCATTTTTCCACTTGGGTGGTGAACAGTCAGAATTCTCATTGAGACATCCAAACAGCTTCTTAGACCCATTCAGTTGAGCTTTATACCAACATTTGCGTTTAAACTTAAAGCTTCCAACCATAATGAACCTTGCAGGATAATTCTTACCACTGGCCATCTTCCTCTTACTCTTAATGCCACAAAGAGCTCTAAGTTGACCATCCGTCTCCAGTAGCCCATATTCAAGTGGGATTAGAAAGCTAAGGGATATGAATTTTACCCACTTGAATGTTGTGAAGGATGATGGTAACTTAGGGGGAGGGGTCTCCAATAACTTTGGCAAGGTGATTTCAAGCTCCACTCCCTTGTGCTCTTTGACAACTTCCACCTCTTTGCAAGTTTCTTCAATATCAACCTCTTCTTCTTTAATCTCCATCTCTTGACTAACCTCTTCCAAGTCTTCAACTATGATATGCCTTGGAGGTTGTACACCCTCCTCAGCATTAATTTCAATCACCTTGGAAGGAGGTTCTATAATTGGACTTTCCAATGGAGGTACAGCATATCTTAAGTCTGCAACCACTTCTTCCTTTTTAATAATTGCTGCCTTGTCCAGTTGTTTAAGTATAAAATCGTACTCATCCTCGATGGTTTTCTTTCCATGACGACTCCCTTCAACTACTCTTTCACCTTCAAGGGTCTCTCCTACCTTTATCCGTAGGGCCTCCTCTAGCTCTTTATGAAGTATGAATTCGCGAAGATGATTCCTTCTTTCCTGTTCCATATCAATAGCGAAAGTTAATTCCAAATTCCACTTAGTTGACCTTTACTAAAGCAAAGGAAAGTCAAGGGACTAATTAGTTTAATCTTCGAATCCTATTTATTTCCTAAGAAAAGGTTGGGATTATTTGAAGTTCAGTTCAATTAGAAAAGATAACAGTTATCAATTATGTTGAGATAAGGTAACTCCTGAGTTACTGCTTTCTTAACCAAGACAAAAAGAAAAAAAGTAAATTTATCGGAATAAAAATGCCTTCAGATGGGAAGCAACAGTAACATAAATTAAAGAGAGCAATCATAAGTCTGAAATACCTCAAAATATATTAAAATAGAAAATCAATCATAAAGAGTCATAAACAAAAGTGAGAAAAGAAATAAAAAGAACATTAAACCTGGGATTGAGAGTCACTCCTAAAACTAAGAGAAGTCCTAAATCCTAATCCTAAGAGAGAGGAAAGAACCTCTCTCTCTAAAAACTACATCTACTCCTAAAATTGTGAATGTGAAAGCCTCCTATGAATGGATGCATTCCCCCACTTTATAGCCTCTAATCTGTGTTTTCTGGGCCGCAAACTGGGTCAGAAATAGCCCAGAATTTGCTGGTTGCGAATTCAAATGCGCTGATTTCTGTCACTGCGACGCGGCCGCATAAATCACGCGGTCGCGTCGCCTAGCGTCAGGGGAACTATAGCATATTATATATTAAATCGAAGCCCCGGACGTTAGCTTTCCAACGCAACTAGAACCGCGTCGTTTGGACCTCTGTAGCTAAAGTTATAGCTGTTTGAGTGTGAAGAGGTCAGGCTGGACAGCTTAACAACTTCTTCATCTTCTTGTATTCCTTCCACTTTTGCATGCTTCCTTTCCATCCTCTGAGCCATTCCTGTCCTGTAATCTCTGAAATCACTTAACACACATATCAATGCATCTAATGGTGATAATAGAGGATTAATATTAGCAATATAAAGGCCAAAGAAGCATGTTTTCAATCAAAGCACATAATTAGGAAGGCAAATGTAAAACCATGCAAATAGTATGAATAAGTGGGTAAAGAGTTGGTAAAAACCACTCAATTGAGCACAAGATAAACCATAAAATAGTGGTTTATCACTCACCAAGGAAGCAAGGATGCTGCGCTCTTGGGGAGAGCGGAGCGCTACATTGACATAGCCAGGGAGCATAGTTGCGTGCAACAAAACAAGGCCAAGGAAATAAGCACCAATGCTGCGCTCTTGGTGAGAGCCGAGCATTGCCCTGGGAGGTGTCCCACACCAAACCAACTTGAACCAAGCTTGACCCATGCTCCAAACCAATTAAACCAAGGCCAACCAAACCCATCTCTCTTCAAATCTAAAGCAAGCAAAGCCCACATCATCACTCAAAGGCACAAGAACAAGCTAGAATTAGGATTTTCATTTAATTTGCTTTTCATTTCAATTTCATTTTATTTTGTAAAAATCCTATATAAAGGCATCATTCTCATTTTCATGAGGAGGTCAGCTCCATTAGAGTGCAAGGAGGTTGGCTCTAATAGAGAGCATTAGAGGCTGGCTTCACCAAAGAGCATTAGGATTTGAGAGCTCTCTTTTAGTTTTCATTTTTGTTTTGAATCTTGGGTTGAGAATTGAAGAAATTCTGTTTCAATCTCACCTTGAGAATTCTCTCTGTTTTCTTCTTCTGCAAACTTTCAAGTGAATTGTGATTTGAATCAAAGTTCTTTTCATTGCTTTTATCTTAAATTTTCCTGCATCTTGTTTGCTATTGGATCAAAGAAGGAATTGAGATCTAGACTTGTTTTCTAGTCTCATTGATTTCCTGAGATCTTTAACCTTAAATTTTGATTTTGCAATTGAGTTGAATTTACTTTCTATTTGCTTCTTCAAGCAATTCTGCTTTCTGTTTAAGATCTGTTGCAAGTTACTTCTCTGTTTGAGTGCTACTTATATTCTCTTGCTTAATTTCTGAATTTCCAGCACCCAATTCCTTTTACTTTTCATGCAATTTAATTCGTATGCAATTGTTCCAAGTTCTGCTTGCTGCTTTCTTTAAATTTCCAACACCCACCCCCTTTACATTTGATGCAATTTACATTTTTTGTCATTTAAGATTTTGCCAATTTACATTCCTTGCCCTTTACGTTTATTGTCATTTACTTTCTGCCATTTATATTTCACTGCAATTTACTTTCTGTTGATCAACGTCACACAATTCACTCAATGTTAGCTTGACTAAACTAATCACCCACTAAAGTTGCTTGATCCATCAATCCTTGTGAGATCGACCTCACTCTAAGTGAGTTTTACTACTTGATGCGACTCGATACACTTGCCGATAAGTTTTAGGTGATTGGAATTCGTTTTCCAAAATATCCATCAAGGTATAGAGTTAGTATGAAATTGTTGACCACTTTGGAATCCATTAATCTCATCAGGAGAAGCACCCATCTCTGTTACTCACATAAACTTTTAGTGCAACTAATTTCTTTTTTTTATTTATAGTTAATCATTACAATTTGGGATAAAGTACTAAATTGGTCCTTTACGTTTGGGTATAATCTTGTTTTGGTCCTTAAGGTTTAAAGTGTCATGTTTGAATCCAAAAAAGTTTCATTTAGTTTCAATTTAGTCCCACCGTGAGGTCAAAGCTAAATAATTAACGGAATATCTTATATGATAGCAGTACAAGAATAAGGTCGATAATTTAGAGAACAAGTACAAGCTCCAAAGGTACAAAATTAACCGTGGATGCATTAATACTTTTATTTATCATTCTCCTTAATTTTATAGAAAATATTTCATTTAAATTGTAAGAAAAATGATAAATAAGTGTATTGATGCATCCACAATTGATTTTGTGCCTTTGAAATTTGTACTTGTTCTTCAGATTATCGATCTTATTCTTATACTGCTGTCATGTAGGATATTCCGTTAATTATTTAACTTTGACCTCACGGTGTGATTATATTAAAACTAAATAATTTTTTTTTGAATTCAAATAAAACACTTTAAACTTTAAAAACTAAAACAAAATTACGCCAAAAAATAGAGACCAATTTAATAATGTATCCTCACAATTTGTTATTAGTTAGCACTACCTATGATATCATAACACGATGAGAATTACACTACCGGAGCTCACCACATGAATAGCAGATATTTGAGAATATGGAGATGTATATACATAAGTATTAAGTAATTATTCTAAATATTCAATCAGCTTTGTCATTTTATACATGACTAGTTAACTTTATTGTTCACGTACAAATAATTTTTGTGTACGTATATTATGC
Source organism: Arachis ipaensis (assembly GCF_000816755.2). Lineage (NCBI taxonomy): Eukaryota > Viridiplantae > Streptophyta > Magnoliopsida > Fabales > Fabaceae > Arachis > Arachis ipaensis. The sequence continues at coordinate 139,430,935 of NC_029789.2, read as the reverse complement.
TTAAAAAAACGAATAGGAATTTTAGATTGAGTGATTCTACGGGTATAAATATTTCTGTAATTAAGTTAACGCAAAGTTTAGCAAAAAAAAAAATGTTTGCATACGTCATTATACTTTTTTTTTTCGTACTTTTTGTAGTACATAAATTTTTGTTAAAAAATATAAAAATTTATTGATATAGCACACAAATTTTTAAAGTATAATAATACACAAAATTTTATACATAACACAAATTTATCGTTATAGCACATAAATTTTTATACATAGTACAATTTTTATTGTGATTGTATTTTGTTTGTTGAGTGAGTCAATATTATAGGTACAAAAATTTCTATACTACACATAAAAAGTTTTTATGCTATGCCACAAGATTTTTGTGTTGTACACCAAAATTTATGTATTATGCGTATTTTATTGGTTGAGTGTCAATATTTAAACATGTGGTTCTTATAAAATTTTTGTATTGTATACTTTGTGTGCTGTGCACTAAAATTTATGTATTATGCATTAAAATTTTTGTACTATAGTTTTCTGAATATTTATAAAAGAAGAAAAAGATGAAGATAGTGATAATGATAATAAAAGAGGATGATGATGAGGAGGAGGAAGAAGAAGAAGAAGAAGAAAGCAATGGTGAAGCAACGATATAATGACGGCAGTGACAATGATAACGATGTTGAAAAAAAAAGAAGGAACATAAGAAAAAGAAGCAGCGATAATCATTAAATGAGAGAAAAATAGCACGCAAATAGATTTTTATTTTTAAATAATTTAATTAAATTTGGTTATTCAAAAAATTTAGACACCTAAATTTTTGTTTTAGATTATATATCTGTTGATATATGAATTTTCTGATATTTGATGAGTTTAATTATGAAAATAATATAGTACAATTTAATGGTTAGATTGATGAAATGTATTATGCATAAATGATATTGAGTGATACAAGTATCAAAACCAATGTTTTAAAAATCGGTTCGAATTGGTCGGTCAAACTAAAAACCAATGGCAAATACAGTTCGAACAGAAGATAAAACTGTCAAATTTAAAAACAAAGTTGGTTTGCCGAACTGGTCGGTCGAATCGAACCGTGATTCGGTCAGTTTTTGAAATTTGTCCCAAAACGCTGCATTTTGTATGCTAGAAGGGCCAAAGAGAACCCTAGTCACCCACAGAGCACAGACCCACTCACCCCTCTCCACTCTGGCACTGTCACGCTCCGTTGAGCAACCGCCACTTTTGTCCAGCCACCATCGCCATCACAACATCCATTGAGCCAACGTCAGCCAGCTGCCCAATTCTGTTCACGCAGCCACGAACTGTCGCGAAGTCAGCCTTCGAAAATCGTAGCCACCGCCAGTGCCACTTTTCATCGCGCAGTGTCTTCCCGCCGGTGCCAGCTCTGTTCGACACTTTCCGTCGCGCCACTGTCCCCGCCAGCTCTGCCATTTTTCAGGTTTCCAGTTTCTAACCCTAGGTATAAATTTTGTTGATTGTAATAATAATTGTTGAGGCATGATTAATTGTTGGAGATAATTACTGGTTATTAGAATCCTTTTCAGACACTATTTCGAATGTTCTTCACATAAAAAGTGATTAATTGTTGGTTTTAAATTTTGCTGTTGGTTGCTTGAAGCATGATTAATTGTTGAAACTGATTGCTGGTTATTAGAATCTTTTTCAGACACTGTTTGGAATGTTCTTCACATCAAAAGTGATTAATTGTTGGTTTTAAATCTTGTTATTGAAATCTTGAAGCATGATTAATTGTTGAAGCTGATTGCTAGTTATTAGAATCTTTTTCGGACATTGTTTGGAATGTTCTTCACATCAAAAGTGATTAATTGTTAGTTCTAAACCTTGCTGTTGAAATCTTGAAGCATGATTAATTGTTGAAGGCTTGAAGCTGATTGCTTGAAGCATGATTAAATTAATTGTTGAAGCATGATTAAATGATTAATTGTTGAAGCTGATTGCTTGAAGTATGATTAATAATTGAATAATTGAATAATTGTTGAATAATTTTGGATAATTTTAGATGTTGTTTGTTGAGATTATTGATGCTGATTTAAATCAAGGTGGTGGTGGTGGTAGTAATAGTACATTTTATGCTACACTACTTGATTTTTCTAGTCCAAATAGTGGAAATGAATGTGATGATATCAATGAAGCAAATCTATAGCAAGTTATGGCGGATTTTGATGATTGATGATAAACTTGAATCAATTGGATATTGGCGTTTTATGTTTGGTTAGTTGTTTTTATTATTTGACTTTTGAATTTGTATTTGAACGAGATCATAATATTCTGGTTTATATAGTACTTTTAATTTGGATGATATTTTAAAACTTATATGAGATTA
>NC_029789.2:139427450-139428526 GCF_000816755.2 Arachis ipaensis | reverse complement strand
TATATTTTATTGTATTTATTTATTATTTTATTATAAAATAATTTTTTTATTTCACTACAGTCAAACTAATTAAACTTATAAACTAATGAACCAGTAATTAGAATGGTTTGATAACCAATTCGACTTTCAGAACCTTAATCAAAACTCACATGTGACGTAAACGGATCCTACTCTTACATTACTTTTCCATTTTTCTTTGAAATTCTGTGGAATTTGTGGTCCACAGTCTCTATCGTATCAAGAATGAAATGAATTGACAAGAACTGAAGCGGTAGAGGTATGGGAGTTTCAATAAAGACAACACAATAGTATAATCATACTCTCTGTGTGATGGTAAAAGTAACTCATCTCATCTTTTAATTATGTGATCAGAAGTTTGATCTTTATCTCTGCAAATAAAATGATTAATCTGTTATGAGTTTCGAAAAATAAATACTTAAAAAAAAAAGTTCACGTTAGAGGACTAAGTACCAAAAAAAATCTTATGAAGAAAATTGAATTCTCTCATCGGCCATACGAATTAGTTTTTGTAGTGATATTGTTTTTGTTGTCATTATTATAATGATATTTTTATTGTGAGCAGCCTAACTAAAAACACCTATCCGAAAAGAGTTTTAACCAACAAAAAATCAAGTAAAGTACTATTCAGTAAAGAAAAAATATAGGTAATTAATAACATTTTTGAATAATATGTGAACAATATAAATTAATAAAATTAAAAAAATAAATTAACCTTAAATTTAATTAATAACATTAAATTAGAATGTAGTATATTTTTATTTAATTGGTAGTTGTTTATATTGTTCAAAATGATCATTATTTACCTAACATTTTCCGTCAGTAAAATGTCACAGAATAAAACTCACAAAAGTCTCGCATTAGAGACTAACGGTCTTATAGCTTATTACATAATCACGGTTTACATAATGCACCATTTGTCCATTTCCATCAGTGGCAAATGAGGAGTGTTTGGAGATTAGTAAAATTTGTAATTTATAGTTATCAATTAGTTATTATTAATATTTTTAATTTTTAATAGTATGAGATTATTAATTTTTTTTAGTGATTAAATACTG
>NC_029789.2:139423507-139427425 GCF_000816755.2 Arachis ipaensis | reverse complement strand
TTATCTTCTACTTATAATAGATTCATATGAACTGAGATTTTTTCTTTTCATTTTTCCTCTTCTACTTTTTCTGAAATTTTTACACACACATAGAAATAAAATAACCTATTATTTTCAATTTATCGTTCAAAATTCTGATTTGATGATGAGGTATCAGATTTGTCCTCAAATTTCATAAATTGTCCATCTAAGTTGATGGCAGTGGTCAGGGACGGATCCAAGTGCAATGGTGTGGGGGCAAGCGCCCCCACTACGATTTGAAATTTTTTTGAGTAGTATATGATAATAATATTTATTTGCCCCCATTAGATTATTAAATTTGACCCCACAATAATTTTTTATTCAATTTTTGGTACTTAATCATCAATTTAAAAATTTTATATTAGATATTTGTTAGAATGATCAATTCTCAGATTTAAACGAAATTAGTGTTCTTTTTTAAAAATCAACTCAAAAGAATATTATTTATCTTATTTTCAAATTAGCTTTAATTTTTGCGTAGCAACTATATGAATTGAAAGAACTTTTTTAACTATGAATATCAATAAGAATCGGCTTCTAATTGTGTTGGGAAGTGAATTTTTAAATAATTATTTAGTAATATATATGGATATAGTGGTTAATAGATAATTTAATATTTAATTTTTTATATACACATATTATTTTTATTATAAAAATTATTATCATGTTATATAAATTTTGCCCCCACTACCAAAATTTTCTGGATCCGTCATTGGCAGTGGTACTCCTTTATTACACATAGGAAAGAGAATGAATTTATACAATGATAAAATAAGAATTGATAATCTCTAATGAATAAACCTAAAAGCGAGATATACATTTTAACTCAAAACACAGAATTAGCATACATCTAAATGAATAATCCATCAAAATTACCATATAAACTAATATAGATCCTAACAATAAAAGAAAATAGTAATTGGCATCGAAGCTGAAGATTTGCAATCTTAGGCTTCAATTGAAAAAATCTAAGCATCACAATTGCTACATCCAATCCAAGAGAAAAGAAAATTTCACAACAGCTCTAACCAAAATAATTGAAAACCATGCACCATCTGTAAACTACATAATGCAGGCCCTCACATACACACCAGTCAGAGAAGTAGTGCTAGGGGCCAGTAGAATTTGTGATGTGTAGCCATCAATTAGCCATTATCAGTGTTTTTAATAGTGTGAGATGATATCTAATAGTGTAGGATTATTTTTTCTTTATGGTTAAGTGCTGGTCAAATTTTAATAAAAGTGCTGACCCTAAACTTTTTCAATTCGTATTATAAACCACCTCTCCACATGCCACAAAAATATATCCCAATTTCAAAAACTAAAATAATTTTGAAGATGCAGTGTCTTAAAAAAATTTATTTAAGAAAGAAAAAAGGTAAAAAATTGATACACAAAAAGGAATGATTAATGACGTTGGCATAATAGTCTTTTCTGACTCTGGACAACTTGGTGATCCCCCAAATTAGAAGGTTTGAACTGGATCTTTCCAATACTCAATTCCTTCGAAGTGAGGTGTTGGGTTGGTTGATGTTGAACTAACTTTTGCAATGACATATAAAGAACAATTAAAATTTATTTTTAAACCCTTCAGAATCTCATACACATAAAAAATGGAGAGAAGGAAAATTTTTTATGAACTTGCCTCGTCTTTAATTTGAGCATGTGAATGAGTATGAAAGTGTTAACAGAACCTGTGCTCCCTACAAAAACAAAGAGTAATTTGAGTTAGTATAACATTATATTATGAAATGTGGCTGTTTCAAAATGTATAATAAGTATAACATTATTGAACAACATTATTTTTTAATTTGGAATCACCAAAAAAAGTCATTTAGATATGTAAAAATTGGTAAAATTGTGTGTTGAGACAAAATCAGCCAATGCCATTCTTCTAGATTACATTACACAAAGAGCATATCCTATTCTATCTAATATACTAGAGAACGTGGACGACGAGCAGTAGTTCAGGCAGCAAGGGAGGAATGGAAGCAGGGCGCGACGAGACATGAGCAGTGGAGCACACTAGGCGTTGGGTTTAGTGATGGCGGACGAACAGAATATGAGACAAAGAGTGACGAGCACGCCACGGATGCCAAGCGGAGGAGACCTTGCGACGGATCCGGCGGGAGCTCAGCGAAAAACTTAGGACAAGGACGGTGTGAGTGAGAGACAAAATGACAAGGGTTTCTTTGAAATTTTTGAAATATGGAGGTGTCTTCAATTAGGTCTTCTGTCCTAATAGTAAAAATATTCATTTTTTTAACAGAATATTTTGTTATTTCGAAATTTTTTTATGGCAGAGACTAAATTAAAAAAAATTATATGGTATAAGAATCTAATTAAAAAAAGTATAAAAACTTAATTGAAAATATATATTAAATAAAATAAATTTAAATTTTTCTTTTATCTCTCTAATATTACTATAGTAAAAATTGGGTATGAAGAATAACTCAAGGTTGACAGTGCAAAAGAAGTTTCAGTTTCCAGATAATAAAAAATAGAAAAAAGTTGTTATTGTAATTAAAAACTTAAAAGCTAAGCATGCAATTGTCAAAGCCCTTCACAGTAAAATGCAACGACATGATAAACATGAAATCTGTATCGAATACAGAAAGTAAGAGGATCCAAGAATAAATAAATAGAACATTACCTCCATAGTTCTCACTCTATCAACAAAAGGATGCATAGTTGCATACACTTTGTTTATGATTGCATTTTCTTTTTTCCTGTCACATATATATATTACTGTGTATCAACAGTTTCTCATTGGAGATCCAAGAAGATTAAAAAGGTAAAACGTACAAATTAAACAGCACCACAAGTTTTAAAGCCATCAAAGGGACAATTACAAAACTCAACAAGTTTCAAAACACAAGTACTTTATTTTGTATTTAATAAATAAAAAAAATATTATGTGTTTATGTTTGTAGTTTTAAAAATTAGAAATATTTTAAAAAATATTTAAAAAGAATTTTTTAAAATTATTTTGTGTTTATCAAAATTAAAATCTCATATATTCATTAATATTAAAATTTAATTTTTACATTAATATCTATTATAATATTTTTAAACTTTAAAAATTATTTTATCAAATATACTTATTGTTATTTGTACTTATTAAAAGTTATTTTTAATTTAATTTATAAACATAGATGCTATAATTTTTAAAAAATTATTTTTTAAAAACTAGTTTTTAAAAATTTTACCAAACCAAACTTTAGTATTTAAATGCTTTATTTTGGTACTTTTCTAATAATTTTGTTTCATTAACTGACAAGGCAAAACACATAAAAATTCATTTCTAAAAGAATTTTATTATGCTTTCTTTCACATTTTAATAGAATAAGCTAAGAGATTCGGTCATTTTGTAGTTTAAATTACATAATTAATAATACTTTTCTAAAAAAATAATATTAATTTATTCTTAATTTTAATTATTATATAAAAAATAAGTAATTATAATTATTGTTAAAATATGCATGTATATTCAAATTTCAAAAGAAGTAAAAACTGTTGATTGCAGTAAAGGTAGATGGTGGTGACAGGTGATGAATTTGACATTAAAGATTCCATCACAGTCAAATCAAATCGCGGATCCCCAATCATTTGTTCACAATAATTAGATTAGATATGGAATTTATGAGACCTAAGATTAGAGATGGTATATTTCAGAAAGATACTAATTTAAAAGTTGGTATACTCATGCTCTCAATCATATCCCACAAGCCACAAGTCTTGTTAGAATTTAACGATGTTGCCTTACTTTAAGCATGCACTTTTAATTGTTTTGGAATAGTAAGTTTAAACATTACTTTTGATAGTAATAATTATTTTCTTTTCATTCTTTTATTAATGTAGCTTTTCTTTTTTCATTAAGGCTAATTTATTCTCATT
>NC_029789.2:139417708-139423479 GCF_000816755.2 Arachis ipaensis | reverse complement strand
AATATAATAATAATAAAAATAATTTTAAAAAATTAATAAAAATAATAAAAAAATAAATTATATTTTTTGTTAGCATCTTTATGTCTTTTCTATCATGATTGATATAAAATATACTAATTCAATGTCTTTAACATAATATTTCTATCTATATTTCAACTGTCAAATATAATTATTTTATACCTCTATATCTTTATTTTAGTGTCCCATATCTATCAACAAATGCAACCTTAAGGATGTCTTTGAAAAAATATGAAGTTAACTTATTAAATCGACATTTAGTTATAATAAAAAATAAACATTTGTTTGAAAATATAATTACTTTGGTAAGCTTTACTACTATTACAATTTACAACTATTTAAATGTATAGAATAAACAAATAGCATTGATAAGCTTTGGTTTCTACATCTTAAATATATCTTCTTGTGATTGTGTCTACACATTACATAATAACATAAATACAATTTCAAAATTAAGTTGAGTTAGTCTAGTAATTAGCTCACTAGTATGCTTAAATAATTGTCAGAGGTTCGAATCACACCCTTAAATGGAGCTCTGATCTGTCACGGATTAGTCCTTAATGCTGTCAGATATCGTGAAAAACAAAAAAATAAGAACAATGCTAGAAAATCAAAAGGGTATTAGCAAAAAATCAGCCAAATACCTTTGGATGAATCCAAAATCTCTACGAGTTAATATATATGGATGTTTCTTCTGCTAAGTATCAGAATATTTCTTTTTCATACTAAATGGATGTTCTTTTATATATTTTTTGAATTTTTTTGTATTGCAAATGTGAATGTCTCTATTTCTTTAAAAATTTTATATTTTTTTTTAAATTTTATAGATATTTAATTATTTTTACTAAAATATAATTGGATATTTCTTTTGTTAAGTATTGCGATTTTTTTTTCATATTAAATGAATGTTTTTTTTATATTTCTGTAATTGTGTAGTTTGCAGTTTCTTTAATCATCAAAACGGCACCTAATACCCCAAAACGCAGAGAGCAACATCTGCAACAAACCCCTAATTACAAACATGTGTGTTGAATACAAACCAATCCCATCTTCCTCCATCTTCTTCAAAACTCCGGCAGCGGCAACCATGTCTCCAGCGTAGCAGTGTGCAACGAGAAAGTAGTTGTGTCCCGTCAGATCCAGATTCACGCCAAGCATGGACATGAAATCCACCACGCGCCGCGCGTGGTTTATGACTTTCTGGCGCGATAGGATGTTCAGGACGGGATAGAAGGTGGTCGTACTGGGGCGGCAGCCTCTGGCGTCGGTACGTGCCATATATTCGATGATGTGGAGCGCGTCATCGATGCACTTGAGCTTGCAGAGGTGCGTGATGAGGAAATCGAACGCGTTCTTGCGAGTGATGCCGCGGTTGAAGGTGGATAGGGTTTGAAGGAGGTGGTTGAGGAGGGAAGAGGAGAAGGTTTCGTCGGTGACAAAGTCGAAGGTGGACTTCGTGTTGAAGCAATTGTCTTGGATGCGCTTGTTGAGGGCATCGTGGAGAGCATGAAAGTCGCCGGAGAAGTCTGTGTGTGTGATTGTTGGAGGTGGGTAGGTTAATGTGAGAGAGAAGAGGAAGACTTTTATAGGTTTTAATTAGGTTTACTTAATCAATTTTAAATTTTTTAAATTTTGAATTTAAAAAATTTAAAATTAATTATTAATATAAATTAATTTTGTTTTGTTTAGTTTTTGGCTGGTAACTTCTTGGTTCGATATATTTTTCCAAAAAATAAATACAATTTCGAGTTAATGGAATTTTCAATGATAAAATTATTATATCTAAATTACAATCCTATTCATGTTGTAACACTATCCATTTGTATTTTTTAATGCAATCATATCTAAAAATCTCCTAATAGTCCTATTCTTGGAGGCAAGTTATTAAGTTCCTCCAATTAATTTCTAGTATTTTTTTTTTCTTTGAAAGCAATTAATTTCTTGTATTAATCTTGTTTGAGAATTATTTTTATCAGTTACAGGGAATTTAAAACTGCATTATGGTCCCAATACAGTTTAAAGTTATGATAAAAAAGACAAAGCACAGGAAGAACTGCTAACAAAACATTTCAAAGAAAAGATGCAGAGAGTTTTAATCCCTTGATTTGAATATATGATGATAATATAAATGAAATTCCATTGCAAAATTTTCATATAACAACGGGGACAATCTCCTTTTGTCACACTATCATATATTCATATGTGACACACTCCCCTGTTTCCCACCCACCATGTGTTTGACAAAATGCTTACTACTTTGATAGTGCAGAAACAGAAAGCCATCACTTAACAAATGAAATCTATTCATCAAGTCAAGCTTCATCATCAATTACCACCTCCTCTTTTGGAAGTGGTTTCTGTCTGCGTCCCTAGTGTGAAGCCTACCCATCACAGCATTCTTGAAGTTAATGGCTTCTTGAATCTGTGAGCATGACCTCTGCATCTTAACCCCACTCAAACTGTTCCTAGATTCCATCATCTCATTCAGGGTAAGCCTCTTCCTTGCACCCCCTGGCTCTGGCCTTTGCTTTGGAGCACTATGAGACCTCAACTTTGCCTTGAAAGACTGCGTGCTCACCATGTAATTCGGATAATTCCCATAGAAAAAGCTCTCATTGCACACACTCTTTGGTGTCATGGCTGCAACTGATCCACAACTACAAGTGCTTGTTGCAAACCTTGGAGTGCTTTGTGCAGTTGAGAATCTGCACTCTTCCCCTGTCAGCCCCCAATCCGAATGATCCGGTATGGACAAGCGCCCTGGTGTCCGACATGGGATTGGAAGGGGAGAGGAAATTGTTTGGAACGAAGGGTCGTCACCAAAATCCGACATTGATGTGTTGGTTCTCCGGGACCTTGACTTAGGCCTAATACCAGTGTCCACTTCCACAATTTTGGGGCTACCATCAAAACTGTTATTGTTGTTAATTGTGGCATCAAATGAAGATGATAACCTTCTACTATGAGTTGGAGCTGTGTACTCACTCCTAGTGTCATCAAATCTCTCCTACAAACAAACATTTTTAAGGTAACAAAAGCATTAGGACATAATCATAATCACATAATGTTTAAATGCAGGTACTATGCAAGTGACATGTATAATGTGAATTGTGGCTAGTGCTGCAATTTGAGGTGTTTATTACCATGGATCTTCGTGCACGGATTTGAGACCTATATGAATCATTCTTTCCGGCCATGAATGCTTGAGATTTTTTCTGAGACCTCACTGTGGCTTGAGCTCTGATAAGTGCCTGCATTCCATGCAGTGTTGCTGTTGCTTGCTTCCTCACTAAATACCCTCTGACAAGTGCCTGTAACTTAACCAATCCCTTTAAGGCTCTCAGTGCTTTCCTTGCCTGTTCACATTCACAAGTCACAACAACAAAACACAAAACAGAAAAAACTCATGTCAAATTTCAATCATTCATTCCACAAAAAAATAAAGAAAAAAGGAAAACACACACTACTAGAGAGCAAAATCAGCAGATAGAGCAACATTCCACATCAAATTCCTGGTATCTGGCTTCAGTTTCACAGTCATTCTAGGCTCAATTAATTATGGCATAATTGAAATTTGACCTAGAATGGTTTATGGTAGATAGTTTCTCTTGAAATTATTCTGCTAGAAAGTGAAAATTTTTGGTAAATCAATTTTAGAGATTAAGCTGTTTTGTTTAAAAGCAACCTTTTTTCTTGTCTTGCATCTCTCCAAATCTTAAGAGTAAAAATCATGTTGAAGGTTCAACTCTTTATTTTTTCACTTTTGTCAAAATCATAGGACTAAAAAATCATGTTGTAACTCATTTTAGCACCTTTCAAAATCATAGTCGAAGGCTTAGTCAATTTTCAAACCCCACCAAACACTAACCTTATCTGAAGGATTTGCATCTGAAAAATTTCAATTAAACCAAGAAAAAGGCAGAAAAAGTAAAACTTCTTACCAAGTAGCCTCTAAACACTGTCTGAATCTTGGTGGCAGCACAAATCTCATGTCCAGCACCAAGCATGGTACCTCTTCCATGGCTGGTGAGCCTAACCACTGCAACTGCAGCCTGTGCTGCTGCCACAGCAGCATCAGCTGCAGCTGCAGTAGCAGCAGCAACAGCAATGGCATGCTTGTTCTGCTCCTTCTCTGTCTCATTGTAGAAAGATTGCAACCAAGCTGCTTCAGCTGGAGAAATGTTTGGTGGAATGGTAGCTGGATTGTGACACAGAACTCTAGAATTACTTGAATTTCTTTGAGCAGCAGAAGTAGTAGAAGAAGATGAAGAGAATTTCATGCTTCTGGGGTCTCCATAGTTTGAGTTTTCTTGTTTGTGTTGTTGTTCTTTGTCTCTTCTTATCCCAAACAAGTTCTTCAACCACCTTGTGGCTCTCCCCATTGTAAAGACAAAAGGGTGTTGTTTAGTGTGTGAGAGTAGTTATGCAAGAAAATGAGTCACAGATTGAGAATGAAGAAGAAGAAGAAGAAGAAGAAGAAAAAACGGTGATGTGTTTGATGATAAGGCTTTCAATTTGCAGCTCACAATTTAGGCCTCTTGCCATTTTGCAGAAAAGGGTGAAACATTGTTGTTAGAGAAAATGTGTTCATTGGAATCTGATAAAAAAAAAATAAAAGAAAAGAGAAGGAAGAATGAGGCATATTATACATTTTTGAGAGAAGAAACGGAGAAATTTTGATACTATGATTTATTCATTATTGAAACATAGTTTTGTGTGTTGGTGGTGAATGGTGACCTTTTTGTTACTTTTATTACATTTTTTTTTTTTGGGTTTTTCAAATTTTCAATAACTGAGGTGTTAAGTTAAAGACTAAACACTAAAGTGTTACCTTTATTTTTCTTTTCTTTTTTTCCATTGATTTAAATGATTAAGAATATCTCAGAGATGACAGAAAAGAAGACTGTCAAAGTGTCAATCCCTCGTGAAAATCTGCGTTACATGACAAAAAATATGCCAATAGAACATGCAAGCGGTTGTGCAAAATCGAAGCAAGATGAATAGTTATAAATAAATAAATGTTATTATTTTTAATCAATTCATTGCTAACTCATTAGAACATTTCGATGGAAATTCAAAGTGCGATTCGCTTTAACGAATCTTATATTGGCATTATATGTGATGCATGACTATTAAATTTGTACTCTCTTTTTTTTTAATGCAAAACTATATACATTTGGAAACTTGAAAAGGACTATGTTAACATTTCATTTTAGGGTTGAAAAGCACTTACTATTAACTAAGGTTTTAATACAATAAGGCAAGCAGGTATAATTATATGAATTTAATTTTCATATATTATCTAATAATTAATCGTATATTATCAATTCAATAAAAATAATTATTTTTTAAATTTATTATTTAAAAAATTAATTGATTATAATGGATGAATGCATGTGATTATTATCCTTTTAATTAATAATTAAGTTTTAAGTTGTAACATAAATTAAAGGAAAGTCATGCATAGGAGAAGCATAAGGAAATTAAAGTGGAAACTTGCCACTCTTCCACCAATGGGAACTCAAAAAGAAGAAGAAGAAGAAAAATATAAACAAGTTCAACAGTGAAATCTCAATCTCAATTATCTGTCTCCCATTACTTTCTGGAGGGACGTGTCCTCAAAATGAAAAAGATATTTCACTATCCTAACCATTTCTGACACCACTCGTGAAGCCCTCTCTTATTTTGGAAATTTCTAATCATTTATTTATATATAAACAAATTATTATTAGGGATATAATATAAGAGTGGAC
>NC_029789.2:139398778-139417565 GCF_000816755.2 Arachis ipaensis | reverse complement strand
TTTAATTAATTGAATAAATATTTAATATATGTTTTAAAATCTTAAAAATGAGTTCTCTTGGTTGATGTTTTTTTAATTATCTTTGTTATTTAGATTATTTCTTTATCAATAATAGGTTTATTATCGTAATTATTTTTTAATGAAAGTACATCAAGAGTACATAATATATAAGCTGTTCAAGCTGTAATGTTAATGGTTTAATGAACCAGAAGGGATTAAGAGAAGGAAAAAAATAAATTCTTCTCATTGTTGAAGAAAATAAAAAATTTTTTTAAAAAATATTTATTGTTTATTTTATTTTTTTTTAATTTTCATTTTCTTTCTACTTTAATTTGGATAACATATCATAAATAAAGTAATACGATAGTTATTAATCTAAGAAAGTATCTCTATTTTATCCTGTTGCATAATATATTACACAATAGTATAATATCTAGATACTTTCATGTTATTATTTTGTACTATTGCATAATATACATTTATGTACTTGAACTCTTATTATTTAATTTAAAAATATGAAGATGTTTAATTTATAAATAAAAAAAAAAAAACTAAGAAGAAGAAGAAAAAAATAGTGAAAGGTGAAAGCTTACCGTGAATTCAAATTTTCATAGTTCTACAAAACGTGTGGAAAAAATTTAACAACTTTGGGGTGCTATTATTACTTGGATGAAGGAAGGAGAACCAAAGATCGTCCTTGCAGACATTGACATGGACATCCACATCTGTGTTTTTTTTGGTGTACTACTCTTTCAAATTTTTAGTTTTGTGTCCATGTACAAAACTAGAATTCTTATATATTTATTATGGTTAAATTAAGATGTTATTGTTATCACAGTACAATTAACTATTTTTTAAAAGTGATTTTTTATTTAGTTTTTTATTGTAATAATTTTAAAATAAATTAAAACAAATATATCTAAATAAATTTAGTATTTTTTTAAAATTAAATACACATCTAAAATATAAAGTAAATAAAACTAAAATTTAAAATTTAAAATTTTTGTTTCAATTTTAACATTTTTAATTATTAACAGATTATTATTTAAATACACATCTAAAAATTAAATTCAGTAAAATTAAAGATTTTAATTTTAAAATTAAAAAAATAAATTTTAAAGGTTATTAACCCACGCTACAGAAATTCTTAAAAGAGATCTTAAAGCTTCCAAGTCGTTATCCTTAGAGATCTTAATGTCTACAATTAGAAGTAAAATTATGGTCATTATAATAAATTCACTTTGAACATTAGCTAAAATACTAAACAATAAATTAATAAAGATATTAAAATGAATAATATCTAATGCCCAAATAAGTAAAAAAAATCCTAACTAATACTAAGATAAAATATGTTAGATATATTTTTATTGAATAAAATCTAAAAAATTTAATTTAATTATTTATTTTAATATTTTATAAAATATTAATAAAAAATAAAAATATTAGATGCATTTTTATCGAATAAGATATAAAAAATTAATTTTATTTTTAACGTTTAAATTTAAATATTAGATTTATGATTTTGGATATGTTTCAAATATATTTTGTATATAAATCAATAATTTTAGATGTGTAATAATTGAAAAGAATAACCAAATTTTTACAAACATACATTTTAATAATTTTAAAAGCGTTAATGTTCAATAAATAAGTAACGATAAAATCCAACAAATAGTAAAAAAATAAGAAATATTATATGAGTTTTTATCGAATAAGATATAAAAAATTAATTTTATATTTAACGTTTAAATTTAAATTTCTGATTTATAATTTTAGATGTGTTTCAAAAATATTTTGTGTATCATTTAATAATTTTAGATGTGTTACAGTTAAAAACAAAAACCAACTGTTACGAACATACATTTTAATAATTTTAAAAGCGTTAATATTCAAATAAGTAACGGACAAAATCTAGCTATTATGAAAAAAAATATTAGATGAGTTTTTATCGAATAAGATATAAAAATTAATTTTATTTTTAATGTTTAAATTTAAATTTTAGATTTATAATTTTGGATGTGTTTCAAACATATTTTCTGTATAACTTAATAATTTTAGATGTGTTATAATTGAAAAAAAAAATTATAAACATACATTTTAATAATTTAAAAAATGTTAATGTTCAAATAAAAAATGAAAAAATCTAACTAATAATAAAAAAAATTGTTAAAAACTATAGACATTGTGGTTTTAATTTTAAACCATCAACGTCAAAATCTCTAATACGTGGAGGCAATTATGAGAAATAAAAGTGATTTTTTTTTTTGCAACATTTTTTTTCCTTTTACATAGTCATTAATTTTTTATTGTGAATTGCTCATTCTAAATTTGCAAACTAAATATTTAGAGGACTAAATGATTAAGTAATTCGCATATACTTTTATTTTCGTATATCAAAATGTAAAAATATTAAAAATGAGAAAAATATAACTAACAAATATCAATAATCAATCAATCAGATGTGGGATGTATTAGATAGATATTACGAAATCTTATAGTAGTACTCTTCTATAGAATTTTTGTGTGACAGAGAAAAAAAAGAACTTAGGAGAGAGAGGAACGTACATAGAAAATGAAAAAATGATAAAGTAACTACTTTATGAAGTGGGTAAAAAGTTAGAGAAATTCTGATATTTGAAATTTTAAGTACCAACATATTTATCTACAAACTAAGAATGTGTTTTAATTAAAATTTAATTAAATAATATTATTTAAATTAAAAGGCTGAAAGTTAAAGGACAACTAGTATTTTTTTTAAAGATAGTAGGTTATATTTCATTAATTATTGAAAAATGAAATACAAAGATGTCCAAAAGTAGGAGAGTATAATAAAAGGTGGGGATTTTCCAAAAACACTACATTGAAGGTATTCATCCAACAGTGCGTGGTCGAAAAACGGAGAAAAATCTTAAAGAAAAAAGAATGATAAATCAAATTGAATGCAACTAAGAGCTTGCCTCATGGAGATGACGACCTAAACTGGGAGTTCTTTGGATTTCACGGAGCAACTTGACAGAGCTTGCTAGAATGGCAGACGGCATAGAAGTAGAACCTTCAAAAATCAACTGGTTGCGAGCTTTCCAACAGTTCCAGCAAATGATGGCAAGCAATTGAGGATTACGGTCAGCATTCTTCAACGGGATAAGTATCTCTATTGATGCAGTCCACCATGTCCAAAAGTCGTTAGGACTCTGAGGGGGAAGACAGTCACGAAGATAACTCTGAGACCATACGTCTTTAATTCTAGAGCAATCGATCAAACAATGAGTGACTGTTTTCGTTGCTTTATGACAGCAGGGGCATATTGGTGATATAGATGGGATGCGGTGATGAATCTGAGCAAGCACCGGAAGTCGGCCATGGAGAGCTTTCCAGATAAATAGCTTAATTTTGTGAGGCAAGTTTAACTTCTATAGATCAATCCGCGGCTTTTTCTGCTGCATATAATTAGGGCAAAGCTCCAGAGGCGGATGGTAAAATAAATAGCCAATTCTGTAACCTGAAGCTGTATCATATTGCTTGGATTTGTTCAAATTCCATTGCAATTTGTCCCTACTCTGCTGAATTTTAATTGACAAAATCATGTTTGCAACGTCTTGGGGAAATAATTCTTGAATGAGATTCTGATTCCAATTCCTATCTTCAGTAATTAGATCTTTAACTCTTGGAACTAACTCAGAAATAGCCTGTCTATTTGGCATGTCAAAAATCATTAAAGGGTACGGAGGAGGCAGCCAAGGATCCTCAAAGGTTCGGATATTCTCACCAGTACCTATAGCCCAATTAAGACCTTTTTCAACAATCTTTTGGCCTTCCAGTATGCTCCTCCATCCCCAAGAAGGTAAGACTCCAATTTTTGCCGTTATAGCATTACCATTGCTAAAGTATTTACCTCTTAGGATTTTGGATAATAAGGAAGTAGGCTGTGTTACAAGTCGCCAAAACTGTTTGCCTAAAAGCGCCAGATTTTGGATTCTGAGAACTTTAAATCCAAGGCCTCCTTCTTTTCGTGGGCGAGTCATAGTGTCCCAGCGAATCCAAGCCATCCGCCTTTCAGAACCTTTTTGTCCCCACCAGAACTGAAAAAGTAGAGAGTGAATTTCCAAAATTAAACCATCAGGCAACTTGAAGCAAGACAATGTATAAATAGGAATAGCTTCTCCCACTGCTTTAAGCAATACGTGTCTACCACCTGACGAAAGAAGATTGCGCTTCCACCCTTGGATTCTTTTCCGAACCTTTTCTTTGATCATACTAAAAGAAGCCTTTTTCGATTTAGAGACTGTAGAAGGCAAACCAAGGTATTTATTCTGAGCCCCAATATGATTAATATTCATAGAGTTAGCCAGTAGTGTATGAGTAGTGGAGGGAGTGTTGTTGCTAAAGAATACAGCAGATTTATTAAGATTTACCCTCTGGCCACTAATGCTTTCATAAGAATTCAATAAATGCAGGATATTTGAACATGCTTCAGGATTAGCCTTGCAGAATAAGATGGAATCATCAGCAAACAGGAGGTGGTTGACCTTGGGACATCGCCTATGTATCTGAAGACCCTGAATTAGTTTGTTTTGTTCTGCCTTGTGTAGCAAGAAGGAGAGACCTTCTGCACAGAAAAGAAAAAAATAGGGGGATAGAGGATCTCTTTGTCGAATACCTCTATTTGGTTTGAAGAAACTATAAAGTCATCCTTCCACAATAACAGAATAAGAAATAATTGTCACTAATTCTCGAATCCACATGATCCACCGGGAGTCAAAACTAAACTTCTCCAATATAAACCAAAGAAAGTGTCATTCCACCCTATCATATGCCTTACTCATATCTAATTTTAGCGCCATTTCATTTTCGAGTCCCATTTTTTTGTTCTTCAAGTAATCTGCCTTTAATAAAAGCACTCTGCGTAGGGCTAATTAGTCTATTCATCAGACCCTGAAGTCTATGTACAAATACTTTGGAGATAATCTTGTAAAAGACTGAAGATAGGCTTATTGGTCGTACCTGAGTCATATCTTTAGCATTAGAAATCTTGGGAATAAGACAGATCTGAGTGTGATTAAAACCCTTTAAAATTCTGCCCCTTGAAAAGAAGCTCTTAACTGCTCGAAACACATCACCATTGAGTATGTTCCAGAAGCTTTGAAAAAATTTTGCTATCATACCATCATCTCCTGGAGCACTTTGAGGATGAATGTTAAATGTTGTACGTTTCACTTCCTCCATAGTCACTGGTCTTTGAAGCCTACGGTTCATGTGAGCTGTAACCTTAGGTTCAAAATCAGTAAACAGAGGTTCAGGGTTCTCATGACAAGTGGAGGAAAATATGTCCTTGAAATAAGATTCAGCCACAGAAGCAATACCAGCATTTGAAGTAGCCACTTCACCATCATTGCCAGTTAGTTGCCAAATTCTATTCCTTCGGGTTCGATTTCTAAATTTCTGATGGAAGAAAGCTGTATTCTGATCACCAGATTTGAGCCATTTGACTCTAGACTTATCTTTCCAATAAGATTCCTCATTTTGCAATGCTTTTTCAAGTTTGTCCTCTATGTCTGAAATGATGTCGCCTCCATGAATTCCTACTAAACGAAGTTCCTCTAATTCAGATTGTAGTAAATCAATCTCCACCTTTGAATTAGATATGTGTTCTTGCTGCCATCTGACAATCTTATGCCGACAACGCTTTATTTTTTAAGCTAGGATATACATGGCTGAACCATCAATCTGTTCGTGCCAAACCTCTCTAACAATCTGCCTTATTTCATCATTGGAACACCATCTTTCTTGGAATTTGAATCGGCGTTTAGATCTCTCAGTTCTCATATTAGAGTCTAAGAGAAGAGGGGAATGATCCGAGCCTGATTCTGACAGTCTAAGAACCGTTGCATTGGGATAAAGTTGCTGCCAATCAACTCCTACAGGAATCGATCCAGTCTTTTCTGTATTAACTCATCACCCCTCCGCCTATTCGACCAAGTGAATGGTCTTCCGACCATACCAATATCAATCAGGGAGTTATCATCAATAAAACTGTTAAAGGTTTCAATAGAAGAAGGAGATTTAGCACCCCCACCTTCTTTCTCCAATTGATTAGAAATGACATTAAAATCACCCATTAACACAACCTTACCATCGAACTATTGGGTGACTGAAGTTAATTCAGCAAATTGAGCCATTCTATGTTGATCATTTGAACTGAGATAAACACCTAGAACACCATAGGGATCATTAGAACCAGCTGTCAGAACTGATGCCGCAATGAAGAATCTACCATGCTGTAAAATCTGAACAGTGCAACCATCCCTCCATGCCATTGCCAAACCCCTAATAATCCATCCGGATCCACAATAAACCATTCCTTGAAACCACAAGATCTTAATTTTCCTTTAACTTGTCGAGATTGATTTTTTGTTTCACAGATAAAACCAACCTCTAGAGAGTAGGATTTGCAAATCCCTTTAAGATTGTGGATTGTCAGGGGTCTCCCCAAACCCAGACAATTCCATGGGAGCAGTTTCATATTTCTTTGGGTGCCACTTGAAGGTTGGCACCCTCCACCGTCATAGCATCAGAGACAATATCATTGAGACAAATTTTCTTTGAAATATCTTCAGTACCATTACCTCTACTCCTCCGTTTGAAACCTATCACAGACTTTCTGGCAAGTTGTTTCAGGTTTGTTTTGTTCTCCTTTTTAAGCTTGGATATGACATTGTTATTGTGTTGGACATTATTCATGGGATAGGATATCTCCAACAAAGCATTAGAAGAAGAATTAGTATCAATAGCAGTACCTATGTTTTCTGATTCACCCTCATTTTCTGCTCTAGAACTCGAATTGGCAGCAATTTTTTCATTATTCTATTTTTTCTGATCATCTTGCACACTCATTTTTCAGAAACTATCAAAAAGCCAAGCAGGTAGAGATTTTTTCTTCGGTTGAGCTGGAATAAAACCATCCCGAGGTTGGTTAGGATTGAAGGAAGCTTTCTTTTCAGTTAAATGCCTACCGACTTGATCTGTCTTAAGCCATTCACCAACTCTATCTTCCTTGATATTGTTTTGGGCAGAATCATCAATAAAAAATTGGCAGTTCTTAGATTCATGCCACAATTTTGCACAATACACTACAAGAAAAACACCCATTCAGGTACACTTGAAAAGTGTAGCCAAAAGTGAAAAAAATGATGCCTTAGGCTACGGCTACGCTTTTTGGGCTACGTCTACGCTTTTTGGGGTGATTCCTATTCGCCCATTGCCTATTCTCAAAGGCTACGCTTTTCTGCACCAAGGGCTACGCTTTTGGCGTTTGGGAATAGGCTACGCTTTTCAAGTGATGCTGTCCAGGACCAAAGGCTACGCTTTTCAGCTTTCATTCTTCCAGAATAGGCTACGCTTTTCAACGCTACTGCATCACTTGTAAAGCGTAGCCACATTGTATACCATAGCTACTTTTTATAAGCGTAGCCTTAGGTCCCTCTTTTTTTTATATATACTATAGCTACTGTATATAAGTGTAGCCTT
The DNA here is from genome assembly GCF_000816755.2 of Arachis ipaensis. NCBI lineage: Eukaryota > Viridiplantae > Streptophyta > Magnoliopsida > Fabales > Fabaceae > Arachis > Arachis ipaensis. Next base: position 139,410,041 of record NC_029789.2, on the reverse strand, counting down.
AGGTCTCGTTTTTTTTTTTTTAATACTATAGTTACTGTATATAAGTGTAGCCTTAGGTCTCGTTTTTTTTTTTTTAATACTATAGTTACTGTATATAAGTGTAGCCTTAGGTCTTATTTTTTTTACTTTATTAAGTGCACCCAAAACTTAAAAAATAGGCTACCCTTTAAAAGCGTCTCCTTTGATACGAAAAGTGAACCTATAGATATCAACCTACGGCTACGCTTTATAAGTGATTTCTATAATACCTAAGGCTACGCTTTTTAAATGATGCCGCATTTGTGTATCCTTTTCTCTTATAAAAAGGCAACACGGAGAAAAGCGTAGCCTATTCTATGAATAGGCTACGCTTTTCAAATGTAGCTTAAAAAAAGTGTGGCTGAATGGGTATTTTTTCTTGTAGTGATGATAAGTACAGAACACACCTATACGTTCATAGCGTACTCCAATTTCCAGCATTTTCTGATTAGGGTCAAGCAATTTCAGTGTATCCCTCACTCTTTTATCACCGTTCAGTTCCACTTTAGCCTTCACCATGCGTGTATCTTTGCCTCTAACTTCAAATAGTGCAACATCTTCAATTTGACCAAGTCTCCCACCCAATTTTCGGCCAACCTCAAGCGTTTTGTATTGTTCAGGCAATCCCCAAAATTATGCCCATACAGGAAAAGATCAGAAGAGATGTGATTATCCTCCATGTTTATTGACTGCTTCCATCTACGAACATGAATAACAAAACTCTTGAATAACCAAGATGAACCCCTTTCAATTCGAGTCACATCAGAGTCATTCTTAAAGAAAAATTGAAACTGGTTCCTGGATTTTTCGACTACTCTAAATCCTTCTGATTTATTCCATATTGCATAGAGAGCTCCTTCCATGGTACCTATGGAAAATATCCGATCTGAGAAAATTCTTCCGGACAGACTCCGTGTACATACTTGAATTCCTTCAGAAACATCTTCATAAGCTAAAACGATCAAATCATCTTCCTGATCACTATCAATTATATGAGGGTTCTGGGTCTCTGATTTGTTGCTCATGGTGTAGAGAAAACTAGAATTGGTATTTAATGATTCCAGAGAGAAATAAGATATATGGAATGAGTGAATTAGAAAACGGAATAAATTAAAAGAGGAATGAATTGGGAGAGAAAATAAAAATTAGGGAGCTAAGTGGAAAAGAAATTAAGAAAAGAAAGTAGAAGAAGATGGAAAAGAGTTTGATGAAGAAAAGACAAAGAAAGGTGTAACCATTGCATGGAGGCGGCGCAATGAAACCCTAGCAGAGCGTGAACGAACTCATTGGGCGCTAGATGAGGAATACGTACTCCCACTACATTTTTTTTTAATTAATAAACATTTGATATTGAGAATTTTTTTTTCAAATCTAAGACTAATAATGAGAAAATCTAAATTAAAAATTTTAACCCCTTAATACCTAATATATTTCTGGTGATTTTCATCTTCTAAAGTCAACAACAAAAAATTTATTATTATTCTTAAATTCTTTGTCATGATCATATTTATTACAGACGTTCACTAATATAAACCCTAAATTTTAACAAAAATATTTGAAAAATAATAAAAAATTAATTTAAAATACAATACGCATCATGCGTGTTGCTAAGATGATGAGACATATCCAATAGGGGTGTTCGCGGTGCGGTTTGGTTCGGTTTTTGAAGGAAAAGTCATCCGATCCGATCGTTTAATTAAGCTGCGGTTCGGTTTGGTTCGATTTTTTTTCAAGGTCATCCGAACCAAACCAAACCAATTAAAATCGGTTTGGTTTGGTTCGGTTTGTTCGGTTTTTCAATCAAATAAAAAAAATTCTACCATACTATTATGCAATATCATAAGATTGAAATCAACAAGCCAAAATACACATAATAAAAACTAGACTAAAATAAAGAAAATTATAAGTAGAAACTTAACCATACCTAATTCTAACTTCTCCAATTCCTTGTGTTTCGTTGAGGATCTGGCACAGGAGGCAAAGCAGTCGGAGATCTGATGCTTGTTGATTCATTCGGAATAGGAACTGGAGGCAATCCAGTGTCACCCATATTCTCACTTGAACTGACGTCAAACTACATAAACAAGCAATAACCATTAACCAGCAGTAAACAAAACAGAACAAAACTTGATAATCTGAACAAGCAATGAACAATTAAACCAGCAATAAACAAGCAATAACCAGCAATATTCAAGCAATAACCAGTAATAAACAAAACAGAATAAAACTTGATAATGTGAACAAGCAACAAACAAATTGAACTTGGAAAATTAAACACTAAACAGAACAAAACTTGATAATCTCAAATTAAACCAGCAATGAACCAAACAAGCAATGAACAAGCAATAAACTATTATACCAACAAATTGAACTTGGCGATAAACAGCAATAAACCAAACAATAAACAAGCAATGAACCAGCAATAAACCAACAATAAACCAAACAGAACAAAACTTCATAATGTGAACAAGCAATGAACAAATTAAACTTGGCAAATTAAACACTAAACAGCAATACCATTATACCAACAAATTGAATACTCTGACTTGGCAAAAACAATATGAAACATACATGAAATGGTAAACATTACTTATAAACTATTTTTCAGGTTAAATTATGTTAATGATTAATTGATTATATTAAAATTGAACTAGATCCCTAACATCATTTTTCAGGTTAAATCTATTCAATTCTATCAATCTTTATATTAAAATTGAACTCCTAGATCCTAACGTACAAAAAAAGATGATTAAACTAAAGTATAAAATTTTGAAAGAATCTATTGTCGAGATTCAAAACATGGGATCCGAGGCAACAATAACCCTAACCTGAACAAACTGAACATTGAACAATAACCAGCAAGCAGCAATACCAACAAGGAAACAATGCATCAGTAAGGTTTACCTGAATAGATTGCTCGGGCTCCATATGCACTTGAATCGGTGGCTGGGTGGGAGACTTTCTGGGTGGAGGAGGCGAGGTCGGAGGTGGTGAGGTGACCCTACAGAACTCAGAAACGCTGCTGGGTGGAGGCTTTCTGGGTGGAGGCGGCGAGGTCGGAAGTGGTAAGGTGACCCTACAGAACCCAGAAACGCTGCTGGGTGGAGGCGGTGACGTCGGAGGTGGTGAGGTCGGAGGTCCTGTGGGTGGGTGGGTGACTGGGTCTTCATCTTCGTCTTCGTCTTCCTTTGAGGAGCTGCCTTCGACTTCGAGTATCAAGGACAAGGAGTGAAGAAGGTGAGATTTGGAGGAAGAGGAAGGCTTCGGCCTTCGAGTATCAAGGAGGTAGGTGGCTCAGGCTAGCTCCGTGGGGGGTCTGGCCGTCTGGGTGAGTGGGCGAGATGTGGTGGCTCCGATCTGGGGTTTGGGCGGCGGGGGTTAGGGTAGTTTTAATTTTAGGGTTTTGTTAAGAACCGGTTCGGTTCGGTTCGGTTAGGATTTTGGTGGCAAGAACCGAAAATCGAACCGAACTGCAAAAAAACCACAAATCAACACTTTTTTCGGTTTTTTCGGTTTTTGGTTATTTCGGTTTTCGATTTTTTCGGTTCGGTCCATCGGTTTAGTTCAGTCCGAATCGGTTTCGAACACCCCTAATTCTACGTATATAAATAGAATTATTTTCTAAAAAACTATATCATGAAAATTATGCAATTGTATTTAAGTACAAAATCTAGTATGTTATTGAGTTTGATGGTTTGTTCTGGCAAGATCTGATAATTTTTTTCACAANTATTTTCACTCTTATATATATAAAGTACGACACCTTTTATCTAATCAATAATTTAAGATTTTTTTTTAATTTTTTAAATAATTAATTTTAGTTAATGAAACTCTTTGCAAAATGATATTGCATTGTGAAAAAGTTTTCATTATTAAACCTAACAGAGAAAATGCTAACCCTTAAGAGAAGAAAAAAATTGAGTGATGCAGAGTAGTCTACATCTCAACGACATAGTGGAAGTAGGAAGACGATAAATTTTATGGTTTCGACTATTAATGTTAGTGAGGTAATAGGAGGAGAAAATTCGAGCATTTTAAATGACAATGTGAAGCGTATGCTGTAATGTGAGAATCAAGAATAGCGAAAAATTAAGATAGAATTTTTTTTGTTGCTGCTACTATTATGTAAGTGGATTTTTATTGTTAGTTTTAATATGCTTTAAATACTTCTATTTTTTCTTTTAAAAAGAAAAATGGTAAAAACTCACATGCAGTTGTCTTTATATAAATTTATTAGTTGAAAATCGTTAGATAATAATTTTATCAAATATATCAAATTATCTAATGGTTCTTAACTAACAATTTTACATGAAAATAATTGCATGTGAGTCTTTACCAAGAAAAATACTTCTATTTCAGAATCCAATGATACCATTGCTGGTTGAAATTTGCACTTCCATTCATTGCGTCGTTTTATTGATTAGACAGGAGTTCAAGTATCTCAATTGAATAGTTATAGTCCACATAAGAAAAGCGAAATCACATTATAAAATCCAACTTGATATGTCATCAAATTCTGTCAAAAATTGCTAAAGAATCTCATAAAAAAGGCTTATACATCTAAAAGAAAGAAAAAATAGAAAATAACTTATCATTTTTTAATCGATAAATTACGAATTATCTGGAATAAAACAAAATCAAAGATAAGACCCAAAAAAAATTTTACTCCAACAAAAATTAATTAATTAAAGAGTAGATAAATATCTTTGGAACATCTAGCTAGATTCTCTAACTATGTGTGGCGCATAGACATATTCATCACAAATTTTAAATCACTATTTTAAATAAGGGCAATTTACATAAATAAAATGATTAAAGGAAACCTTTACGTGAATACTGTTAGGATTTGGTTGAATTAGTCTCACATTCCTTAGGATAGCAAATGGAGTGGGTGGCCTAGGCTATAAATATGAGGCTAAGTTCTCCATATTTTTTGCACCAGTCGAAAACACTTAAAGCTTGTATCTGACTTTTCTTTTCCTCTATACTCTTTGACTAGAGAGTGTTGTGAGGTGTAGTTAAATATTTGCTTTGAGAGTGTGGGTGTACTGAGGTGCCGGTGTTAGAGAGAAAGAAGTCTATGTGTTGTAACAATTTTCACATAATGATATTCTTTGGTTGTCATTTGCCAACGGCCGTGGTTTTTTTTTTTCTCCAGTAATTGGGGTTTTTCACGTTAAATTCTTGTGTTGTGATTGTGTCTATTTTATTTCTCTGTGAAAGGTATTTTCTCAAGGGAGAATGGTGTATTATTCCCAACATGTGGTATCAGAGCTTCGGTTCGGTGGGATTTATTCTTAGTATGCTCTGTGGTTGCAGCCTAGTCTGACCTTCCACATCAGAAAAGAATTTTGTCCTGTGGCTTCAGGTTGATCTTTGGTTGCTGTTGTTGTTGCTGGAAGGCAATGTGACACTGTGAGAGTGCAGTTTGGAAATGTTCTGGCTAAGGAAAGACTTGGTATTTAAGTGTGTCCATTGTGATCCACCTCTCTTTCCTAGGGACTCTTCCTAGTGCACGATCTACAGTTGAGTTATACTATTCCAGTATACGGTTGCAATAATGTCAGGATATTCAAGTGCTGTGAAGCTTGAAATAGAGAAATTTGATGGAAGAATCAATTTTGGCTTGTGGCAAATACAAGTCAAGGATGTGTTCATACAATCATATTTGCACAAGGCGTTGAAGGAGAAGATCTCTGGTATGAAGGATGAAGAATGGGAGGAACTAGATTTGAGAGCTGCAAGTGCTATTTTCCTGTGTTTGGCTAAGAATGTTCTTACAAATGTGCAAGGAATGAAAACAGTCAAGGAACTTTGGGATAAACTCGAAGGGTTGTATCAGGCAAAGGGCATCTCAAATTGGTTGTTATTGAAGGAGCAGTTCCATAATCTACGCATGGATCACAATGTGAAAATCTCCGACCATCTTAGTGCTATCAATGGTATTGTCTCTGAATTAGAGGCAATTGGAGTGAAAATTGATGATGAAGATAAGGCACTGAGGCTCATATTGTCTCTTCCCTCTTCCTATGAGTATATCAAACCTGTTTTAATGTATGGAAGGAAACTCTGAATTTTGAAGAAGTTGCCAGTAAGCTCATTGCTGAAGAAAGAAGAATGAAAAATGAGGGTAGCACTTCATCAGATTTGGCGCTTGTAGCTAGAAGTGACAATTATGGAAAAGGAAATCGTGGAAGGAGTGTAACATGCTGGAAATGTGGAAAGCCTGGGCATGTAAAGAGAAATTGTCCAGGTAATGCGGTTTTAGAAAAAGACTCTCAATCTGATACTTGCAATATTGCTCTCTCTATGAGAGAAGATGATGTTCTCTAGAAGATAAGAAGTATCCTCAGGGTATTGCCGCACTGCCATGGATAAGGATAAGTTGTGGCAATCGGGTCCACAATTGCACACGGGCATTGGTTGGCGTTGAGATGCAAGGTGTGTGGCGGAGTTATGTCGATGGCTGAAGAACTTCCAAGAAAGCCAATTTGGAAGTTGCACCATGAATTTTCAGCAAGGTTTCGATCTGTACCAAGGCGAAATGCTTGGAGTGGTCTAATTCCAAGTGAGTATACTTTCATGGTGGAGTATGATAGTTCTCTGAACTATGATTGTCGGTATAGACAATGGCAGCAAAGAATTGTCGGTGTTGACTATGGAAGCTGAAGATGTGTGACTATTTCAATCAAGGTGGAGATTGTTAGGATTTGGTTGAATTAGTCCCACATTGCTTAGGATAGCAAATGGAGTGGGTGACCTAGGCTATAAATATAAGGCTAAGTTCTCCATATTTTTTGCACCAGTCGGAAACACTTAAAGCTTGTATCTGACTTTTCTTTTCCTCTATACTCTTTGACTAGAGAGTGTTGTGAGGTGTAGTTAAATATTTGCTTTGAGAGTGTGGGTGTACTGGGGTGCCGGTGTTAGAGAGAAAGAAGTCTATGTGTTATAACAATTTTCACATAGTGATATTCTTTGGTTGTCATTTGCCAACGGCCGTGATTTTTTTTTTCTCCAGTAATTGGGATTTTCCACGTTAAATTCTTGTGTTGTGATTGTGTCTATTTTATTTCTCTGTGAAATGTATTTTCTCAAGGGGGAATGGTGTATTATTCCCAACAAATACAACATTGGCAAACTGTAGACGAAAATGTAACAATCGCAATTGTATGTAATCCGCGACACCCTCTAGCGGAACCTAAATACACGTAATTCGCTACACCCTGTAGCAGGTTATGAGGAGAGTGGATCACTATATAAAAAACCAGGAATACCTGTGGGTAACAAACCATGATGCAAAATGCACGAATTGATACAAAATGTAATCGTCATAAGCAATAAGTCGTACAAAAATAATAGCCAGCAGGCATTAACACAATCTGAGTTAACTACATAAGTCATACAAATATAACTGTCACAAGTCATTAAAACTAACAGAAAATAAATAAGTCATAATTCATACAATGATAACGGTCGGAACTAACACAATGGGTGCTACTGCTGATCACCATCATCATCATGGTCACCCCGAATGGACCAAGTAGGTGCGAGCCTGTGCCACATCGAGTCGGACGCCTTACTCTAGTAGCTCACCGATCTCCGGGTGGAGCATCCTGTAGCCCAGCTCCAAATGCAGATGGCGGCGTCCCCCCCATGCCGAACCAAGTGTCGTACAGGCTGCCTGCTGGCTCATTCAGGTCAACCGGGAGCTGGGACTCAGAAACCTGGGATGGCACATCTGCTGGCTGTGGCCTGTACTCCGGAGGCTCGGACGGACCGCCTGGAATCGGACTCTGATACTGATGAACGTCATCATCCCGTATGATCTCAGCGAATTCTGCATAGAACTGTGGTCCAGCCAGCTGATCGTCCAAATCCATGGTGAAAGTAGTGGTAGTAAGACGAGAAAACATCTGCATGCTACACTCATGCAGTATCTGAGAGCTAGATACGTGAGTAAAACGTGTACCACCCATACTAGCCTCCGCAGTACCACCAACCTGAGTGTCAGTAGGGTGACCACGGGACGATCCAGCCTCCTCATCATGGTGGACAGAGGGTGCTCGTCCAGCACGAGCACCCCGTCGTCTAGCACTAGATCGACGAAGGCGATGATCTGCCTGGCCTCCATCATCACCACCAACCTGCTCCTCCTGTATCATGTCGTTGAGCCAGCGCCACTCGCGATCAGTGGCATGTGTACCAATGCGTCGTCTCCGCTCTAATGGGTGCCTGCGACGACCCTCTGAGTATAGCATCATTCGGAACCTGCGTGAGCCTGGAATCTGCGAACACAATCCCTGGTGACAGAATTCTATGTGCAACACGGTACCACCAGTCCAGGTACTCAGCGGATGGACCAGGATCAGCCACTCTTTCGATACTCAACACAGAACAAACTCGCTCGTCTCAATGCTGATGCCACGTCCTATAGTAAGTGGGGAACCATCTATCTCCACCCCTGCCGTCCTTACTATGAAGATACTCTATGTTCAGGGTTGGCTCAGGCAGATGCTGTACGCCCCTAGCTGTGGAACGACCCTGTCTACCTGATGCTACTCAATCACTGCAAAGTATATAAGACTGGTGACCACCTGCCATAACCGACTGTGCTCCTCAGTCAGTATCTCCGGATGAATGACTGCAAGTACGTCCAGAGAACCATAAGGCTCCCATACAATCTAATAGTAAGGAGACAAGTCAGCATTGTACCAATGTATACAAATAGTGGGGAAGAACTAATAAAATGTTGAAAACAAAAACAAATGACTTACATCTCGATCACACAGTTGATCCAATGCCAGACGATACTGAATAAGCTGTTGTTCCTTCCCATCAGAAGTGGGTAAGTATGTGGCCCATCTGAATGACAGAAATATCACATACGTATGTAATTTCATATGTAAAACGTTAATAACTTGAAAGAATACGTGTATTAAATTATACCTGGATGCCAACAGAAAAGAGAAAGCGTCAAAACCCTGCGGCCTCAATGTGGGGGACCGCCAAAAGATCCATGACTGTAGCAACTGTAGGGGGCCCAGCCAAGTTGGTGACGTTCCTGTTTGCCACCCTACACATGCATCAGTACAGCCACGCCAACGCAGCTGCGCCCTAGCTATAGCTGCCCATGTCGTCAAGTCTCGCCACATATGGCAACCAGCAAGGGTGGACCCGATTACCACTCTTGTCCATGAATAGCTGTGTCGACAGAAGCATCATAATATACGCACGTGCATATATGCGCACGGTCTCCTTGGAAGCATCAGCCGGTAACACCCTGAACCTCTCATGGAACCATGTGAAGTGGACCGTGTATAACTTTCTCTTATCCGGTGGCGGAAGATCACCAAATAACTCCTGGAACCACTCCCATTCCGGTCTGGCCCCCACGATGTGCAGGTGGAAGTCAGCACCCAGAAACAGCTTGGCCATCCACGGACAGTCCCAGCTGATATGCCACATCCTGGAGCGTGATAGTACACTCTCCGAATGGCATATGAAAAGTGTGGGTCTCAGGCCGCCACCTCTCGATAAATGCGCTGACCAGAGGCTCATCCAACCAGAACCAATGTGCGTTCAGCCTAGCCAGGTGGTACAACCCAACCCTCTCCAAGTAAGGTATGATCCTATCATGTAACGGCATATTCTGTTGCCTACGGACACTATAAATACATCGGGTTGGCTGCATACTTAGAAATAAAGAACACCGGCTTAATTTCTAACAATGACATCACCAAACCATAGCTTATGTTTCAAGTCCTAAACTACCTAGGTTTCAAAATTACTAATTTACCATCCACAACTTAAATTCCAAATTCTCTACATTTAATTTTAAATTTTAAAGTTTAAATTTCAAATTTTGATTTTCAAACCCAAAGCTAAACTAAGTCTCTATCTTTCTAATTAATAAATAACTTCCTTAATATTAAATAAAATACACAGTTATTATCCAATTGAAAGAAAATAAAGAGATTTACCTCTTCATTGATGGTTTCGACAACGTGAGCAACGCCGTCGAGCCGATACAACCGCTGTTCATCCTCCATTCTTCCACTGCTCCAAGAATATCCTCTCACTTCTCTCTACTTTCTCTCTCTAAGTTTCTTTCCCACTTTCCTCAAATGAAATCCGCTACAGCCTCACGCGGTTTATATAGTGAGCCACTCTACTCATAATCTGCTATAGGTGCTTTCTGCACATTTGGTCATAAACTGCTACAGGGTGTAGCAGTTTATGTGATGCCAGGTTCTCTACGTAATTTGCGACAAGGTGTAGCGAATTACGTGTATTTAGGTTCCGCTAGAGGGTGTTGCGGATTACATACAATTGTGATTGTTGCATTTTCATCTGCAGTTTGCCAATGTTGTATTTGCGTAAAGGTTTCTTTCAATCATTTTATTTCTATAAATTGCCCTTTAAATAACATAAATAATCATGGTATAATATCAAATTCTTTAACTTACACACTTCAATATTTGGTGGTAGGTTCTGCTACATGAAAAGTAGTTGTCACTTCAAATTTATTTCTATGACTTATATTTTTAGGCAAAATTGTTGAAAAAGTACCCCCACAAACCTGTGATCTACCATTTCAGATACCAGTTACTTTTAGAGAAAAATAAAACGGAAAAAAATTATATGGGAGACAGAGATAACAAACGAAGAACAAGCTAGAATCTTACTAACAAATAGGGGTTTTGTACATACCAGTTATGTAAACCACGAAGTTGATCGGCGATGGACCCACCGGCAACGGAAAGCGCAATGCAGCTGGAACTGGTGTCCGGAGGAGAACGGCGGCAATGATTGACGCGCAGAGATGTATTTCGTGCCTCTCAGTCCCTTATGTGTTTGCGCGATGAAGAATCTAAGCTATGAATCTGATTTTGGGAAGAGTCGACGGCAGGGGAGAAGGGTGGATCGGCAGCTAAGAGACTCCACGGTGAAAGAGTGGTGCACGGTAGAGCAGGGAACAGTTTCGCGCACTCTACATTCTCATTGTTGGCGGGTTCCTCAGATTTGTTATTTTGGGTCTTCTGAATTGAATTTGGGTTATATCATCACTGGTTGGATTGGGATTAGCAGCGGACTTGGTGGGTTCGACACAACATCAGAGTGATTCGGCGTCGGTAGGCTGATTTGGAAAGGAATCGCAGCTATCCACCCTGAATTGCTGCTGTTTGTGACACCGCAGGAAATTTGCTGCAGACATCCCTCGCATCTGTTGGGTATACCCTAA
>NC_029789.2:139398097-139398648 GCF_000816755.2 Arachis ipaensis | reverse complement strand
ACCTAAAAAATTATTAATGTCTCATATCATATATATTATTATAATTAATAAATTAATCTAATAAACTTACTGATTTTCCGTATGATATTACTAATTAATAAAATCACTCTAAACAATTAGTAATTTCCCATCTTTGAACCCAAGACGTACGCTGATATATATGCTGCTAAAGTGCTAAACTAGCTCTTCAATAATAGGGACATGCAAATATATGAAAAATAAGATTTGCGAAGAATACGTACGTACGTTGACACATACACATCGATGTCCCTGTGAAATTAAATTTCACCTACTTATAAAGTTGAGTCGTCTAGTTGGTACTATAATACAAACCACTTTTGAAAAGCTTTTAAATCTCAGTTCGAATTGGACACACTGAGAAAGAGGGAGAGAATCTGCACCATTTCAAGACCTCAGAATCCATGTTTGAGGTCATCAAAACCTCAAATATTTACTTCATCTTTATATTTATTAAATTAAATAATAATTATCATATATCGATACTATATTAAATAAATAATAGTTATTAATTATTATTATTATTATTATAA
>NC_029789.2:139391751-139398070 GCF_000816755.2 Arachis ipaensis | reverse complement strand
AAAATTACATTTCAATTTCAATGTGAGGAGATACATAAGATATATATGATTATCAATATGTTAGGTACATGTCAAAAATTAATATCAAATTAATTACTCGTATAAAATATATATTTAAATACATAATGTTCATTATTAAAATTTGTGAAAGTTTGTAACATATTGTAATTATTCATATCCCTAATTATTCTCTTAAAAAGTCTTCAATTTTTTTATTCTTTTAACATTTTCAAAAAGTTAACATATAAATTTTTTTTATTGAAATATTAAAAGATAATTAAAAAATAAATTAAAACTTTCAATCATTATTATTTATAATAATTTATATTAGTAAAATATTTGTCTCTAAAGTTTTTGACTATATATTATACTAGCTAGTGGCCATTATTTCCATTTTCCACAACCAGAAAGTGAGTGAAATTCTTTTGTACATATTATGTATATATTGAGTAGCATTTACTGTAATGGAGAAAGCATGTATGAGTTATTTCCTTATATTGTGTCATCATTGAGATTGAGATTGTATATATATCCTTTTGAGTCTTCTGCCTCACATGCATCAACCTCCTCAAACTCTGACCGAAAGTACTAAGAATATAATCATGGTTTACCCTTCTTTTGATTTTTCTCAGTGAATTACCCCTTTGCCCTTATTTTCTTCACTAGTTACCAAGATGGAGGAGAAATATATAGTTAGAAAACAAAATTGTATATATATGTGGGCACGGATTCGGTAAGCCGGCCTTTTCTTGGTACCGAAATGCAAAAATTTGTTTAAATTATTGGTGCGCTTTTTTATTGAGAAGTCGTTAGATCTTTTATATTTTTTAGTCCAACGGTCAAGATCATTCTAAATATAATTTGATGTGATTGGCTAGCTAATAATTTTTTGCAGCTTTTATGTCAGTGGAATTACTTTAAAAATATTATTTTTTTTGATAATTATTATTGTTATATCAAAAATATATGTGGGTTTATATCAAAAAATTAAAAATATGTTAATTTAAATTAATTAGAATTAAGTATCTCGTGTTATATTAATGTCACCTTCAACTCTTTCAAGAAATTTTTTGAAATGGTAGTGTCCAAGACCATGCTTAATCCCCCACTTGAACTCCCCAACATATTTGCGTGCTCCCATCATCACAAGTATGAACTCCACAGCCATGGCTCTGCCCACTCGACCACTTCCCGGCATAAACATCCCCAGTGTAGAATTTATAAACCCCGAAACCGTAACTCAATCCCATCTTAAACTACCCTTTATACCTGCCCCCTCTTGCCATGTCTCCACCCCAAAACCCTCGTACTTCCCATCCACCCAATCCCCTTCATACCTTCCACTCATACTATAATAATAAACCCCACTCCCCCAACACTTCCCCTTCCTTATCTCCCCCTGGTAAACGTCGCCGTTCGAGAACACCTGCTCCCGAAAATCCGTGGATCCATCGTAGGAGGAGTTTCGCTGTTTCTGTTTCTTCCTCTCCACGGCCCAGAAGACTGGTAGCAGCGGCCGCGGCCTGAATCGGACGTGCCGGATAAGACGCTGCCGAAGCCACCATGATTGAGTGGGGAGAAGGAGTTGGCAGCGCGACGATAGAGCGAGTAGGAGAGGCGGTGGGGAGGTTTCGGTCGTTGTCGGCGAACGGAGAAATAATGGAAGGGGCGGTGCTTCCGACGGCAGAGAAAAGGGAGGAAGAGAACCTGGAAGAAGAGAGAAACGATAGTAATAGTTAATTAAATACGGAGTATAACTAACTTTAATAATTAAGTTAAATATATTCACTTAAAAAATTAAAAAAACTGATCCTTTATTTTATAAAGAATTGCCAAAAAAACTCGAAAAAAACAAATATTTTTATTTGATACTTTATGACTGATCGGTGTGCCAAACAAATTTTTGGCGTTTCGGTACACAAATATCTCTTGCGTACTGAATCTGTGCCCATATATGTTCAAATGTTTTCCTTGCAGAATGTAGAAGAAAGTGAAAAAAGAGCACTACAGGATTAACACTCTGATTTTGAGTTGCTTGCTCATGTCTTTCCAAGATGATTGCTGTGATCAGAAAAAGAGAGTTGCATAATTTTTCATGCTTTGCTGTTTGTATTTGATGGAGTCATGTTTAATTAATACAGTTCTTCTTAGGTAGAAGTTTATTATTATTATGATTACCTTATGGCTTGAGAATGATTGTATTTAAAGTATACTTATCAGGAGACCTAAAATTAGATTATTGAAAAATCACAGCCTAGATATATTTTAATCTCAGAGAAATTAAAGTTGAGACATACTTGCCAGTTTTAAGTCAAAATTGAAATAGTACTAGTAATTCATAAAACAGTTTATATAACAGCGAAAAATAATCAAAAAATGTGTTAATTGCTGGTTGGTTGCTACATGCTACGATGGCTATTTTTTTCGGTAAAAAAAAATAGGCTGACAAGTGTCAGGGGCCACTCTCACCCTAGTTGAAGATGAGAATTAAAATTCTCAAAAGAGTTTATATTCATGTATTTTTTATGTTTTAAAGTAAGAAAAAAATTTAATTCTCAAGAGCATTTTAATTTTATGCTTTCCAACAGGCTTTTGATAGTTATCTATCCACTACTACTACCACTTCTTTTATTCTGCTGCTCCTGTGGTATTGCTTTGATGTTGCTGTGGTACTGATTATCTGCTGCCGAATCGCTATTCGCTGCCGCTGCTACCTTTCTAATTCTGCTTCTGTTGCGCTACTACTTTGGTGCTGGTGTTGTACGGATTAAGACAATATTTAAGGTTGGTTCATGCGAATTTAAATACGTCTATTAATTTAAATACATCTATTAATTTGTTATTAATTTGTTATAGATAATTTTTTTAAGATTTATTTGTTACTTTATTTATGCTAACCTTTGACATTCTAATTTGTTGTCTTGTTTAGCAAAAAATCATTCTTCCAATAACTTCAAAGCCGTGGATAATGAACGGATTTTGTCGTGCATGGAAAAAATACAAAGGCGAAATAAAAAAGGAACATTTCTTGAAGTACAACACAAAGAAAGAAATGATAAAGAACCGATCGTTAGAGATTCCTGAGGTTCAATTTCGCAAACTAATTCGGTATTGGAGTCTTTCGACTGTTAAGGTAATATTGTCTTTTAGTTCTTTATGTGATTAAACTTGGTGTTTTGGAAAAAAGGTAGTGTGATTTTGAAAAAACAAGAAAATATGTTTATTAAGAATAATAACATCTCTTTTTCATGTTTATATTTAGGCTGTGTCTACTAAGAATGCTGAAAATAGGTCAAAGCAAACATGTCTTCACCGGATAGGTTCCACAAATTTTGGAATAGTGCGCAAGCAGCTGGTAATATAACTTATTTTTTTGTGATTTCTCATTTATATTCAGGTTGTAGTTTTCTAGTTAGTATGCTTCATGTAAATTTTTTTATATGTACTCTAGCGCGACTCTAAAGAGAACAGTGAAGAACCATCACGAGTTGAAGTTTTTATAGCAACTCGCACAAGTAAAAAAGGAAAAGAAATTGATGCTAAAATGCAAAGCACAATTGTGAGTTGTTTGTATTTGTATTTGGATTTGTACAATATAAATTCTATAGTGATTTCTATTAATATTGAGTTAATGCGGCTTTGTATTTTATTGCTCCTCACTTTTGACAGGCTGAACTTCAAACCCGCATAGAGGTAGGAAAAAATGATGAGGATGCATTTGTAGGAGTGTTAGGAAATGACCAACCAGGTCGAGTTTGTTGTTATGGGGCTTCGATTACAAAAAGCTCTCTTAAAAAGGATGAGGAGATTCGACATGTCAAAGTTGAATACAACAACAAGGTTGAATCATTAGAGAAGAAGATGGACGGTGTATGTAGTTTATGAAAGGTATTGGTGCACCAAGTCAACTCTGGAATGAGTGAGGAAGAGGTAGCAGCCTTATTGCAAGCTGCCCAAAATTCTCCTTTGGATGCCTCAAGTAGCAGACCGAGAAATACTCCTCGCTCCTCCGAATCAACTCATATTCCACCCAAAAATGTAAGTCACTATCTTTGGATATTCGATATATTTCCATTCAAAGTAGTTGACTTATTGTTGTTGTTGATTTTGGACATTTGATAGTGAGATAAAAGATTATAAATGGTGCTAATGGTGTTGAATTGGAATCTGAATGTAAAGTTGTTGATTTTTTAGTAGTGTTTTGTTTTGTATCTAGTATGGCATTGAATCTCAATTTTGGAAAACACGAAAAATCTTTGAAGATTTGTACTTTTTCCTAATCAAATTGGAAAAAGGAAAAGAAAAGAAACCATAATTGAATTTTAATGGTTTTGTTTGTTTTTATTTTTGCAGACTCCAGAACGAATTAATGGCTCTCATGATATATCTCATTTTGCTTGATTTATTTATTGGGGATCGGTTATAGAATTGATCCATATGCAATTTGTATTGATTCTCCAGTTGCTAGTATAAACTTATAGTGCATGCATGTGACTGCAGGTGCAGTATAGGACTACAAGAATGGTTAATTTGGTTGTGAAATATATTAAGAGTTAA
This sequence comes from Arachis ipaensis, assembly GCF_000816755.2. Taxonomy (NCBI): domain Eukaryota; kingdom Viridiplantae; phylum Streptophyta; class Magnoliopsida; order Fabales; family Fabaceae; genus Arachis; species Arachis ipaensis. The sequence goes on along the minus strand of NC_029789.2, from coordinate 139,393,513 downwards.
GGTGATACATGCCATTGTTGAGAAACATGTGACAGTTGCAGAAAAAGGGGGGGGAGGGGGGCAGTTTGATTGTTAGCTTCCTATATCAGTACCCTTTCCCTTTTTGAAAACTTTAAGAACAAAAAAAGTATAGTGGCTTTCAATGAAAGAAAAGCCTTTGCTGGTTACAATTATTGTACGACTATAACATTCATTTGTTGATAATATATGTCTTTTCATTTTTTGGTTTGGTATAAGATGCACTAACACAACAATATTTAAAATTATGCAGGGAAGTGCTGAAAACAGTTTTGCTCACAATGATGATCAGTAATCATGAAGTTTTATATTTTGTAATGAAGTGTAAAAGAAGTAGATAATGTAACCCATGTTGGAATTGTAATTCATGTATTAGGAAACTGCTAGTGGATAAGACTTTGATTTTTGGTATTTTGTTAGAGTATAACATGTGATCAAACACTTTTTCTGTGACAAGTTTATGAAGCAAGGATTAGTTGATTTAAAATTAGTACTCATCTTTTAAATTTTAAAATTATCTACGATTTTGTAAGATTTATAAAAAAAAAGAGTGCCAATAGGTACTAAACTATTTTACAGCCACGCTTTAAAAGGGTGGCCATATTGTATAACAGCAATCAATAGCCACGCTTTATAAGCGTCGCTGTAATTTAGTTCAGAACCTAGCCATATCTCCACTTGTTGCCACGCTTTGGAAGCGTGGCAATATACGTTACAGTGCGCATCAACAGCCACGCTTTAAAAGCGTAGCTGTATCTCACAGCTATTGGCACGCTTTAAAAGCATAGTCATATCTTGCTATTGGCACGCTTTAAAAGTGTAGCCATATTTCACACATATGGCCACGCTTTTAAAGCGTGGCGATCTTTAAATTAGATTTAGTATTTTGAATTAGAATTTTCTTTGTTATTGTTTATTTGATTTGGTTGAATTTGGATCCTCTAAATTTTCAATTTTTACTTTAGAGAGTAAAGTGTGATCTTCTATCCTTGAATAGTTTCTCTCTCATATTTATTTTTGGTCTCATTTATGAAATAAATGGCGTGAAAGATCACACTTTACTCTATAAAGTAAAATTCAAAATTTAGAGAATCCAAATTCGATTTGGTTAAATAGAAATAGAATAATCTTTCTGTTTGAACTGTGTTCTTTCCACACTTAGGTGTGTTTATAAGATTTTTTTATGTGTATAAAATATTTGGTATTAAAGATTTTAACATTAATTATTTAGTACTCGAAAAGTACTAATGATATCATGACATTAAAGTTTGGTTCGATAAATTTTAGTTTAACTCTCAAATGCTGACATTTTTAGAGGCTGAACAAGCATTTAGGTGAAGTTGTCATAAAATTTCTGCTAAATATAATATATAGAGAGAACCTTGTGCTCCAAAAAATATATACCAAAAATAAAGCGTGTACTGCTGTCTCTAGAAAAACTATGCCATCAATATATTTGTTTTAGAAAAATATAAGGGACGTAACATTTTTTTATGTTTCACGAGGCAGGGCCAATTAAACTTTTCTACATCCCAAACACAATCTTTGATGTTGAAGTCAAAACATTCACACCTACCTGTTCAATATGAACTTAGAAATTCAGTTACAAAGACTTCGTTTTTCATTCTTACCATAAAAGATAATACTGCTATTCTAAGTTCTCCTCTAATTAACCTTGGATCCTCTCCTCTCATGCTTTAAAAATATATATATATATATTTTCAAGTATTTGAGATTTTATAGG
>NC_029789.2:139389175-139391729 GCF_000816755.2 Arachis ipaensis | reverse complement strand
AAAATTATCTATTTTTTAAATTAATTCTCAAAAGAATTTTTTAGTTATATTAGTCTTTGAAAAATAAAACGTAAGTCAAATTGGTCCTTCCATCAATTAGATGATAACGTGGTAGGTTAATGCCACGTGTCAGAAGATGATTGGTTGACGTGTCAAGTCAGTGACACCTAGCACGTCACATGTCACTTGATATGTAAAAAGTTATTTATAATCAAAATAATCTTTAAAAGTTCAGACGTAAGTCATTTTCATCCCTAAAATTTTAAAAATTACTATCAAAAAGTATTTTAAATTTAATATTATGAAGAAAAAATAAAAAAAATTATATAAGGACTAATTTGATTAATTTTTAAAATTTTAGGGATGAAAATGACTTATATCTGAACTTTCAGGGACTATTTTGATTATAAATAATATTTTTATATGTCAAGTGACACGTGGCGTATTAAGTGTCATTGACCTGACACGTCAACCAATCATCTTGTGCCACGTGGTGTAGAACCTATGCACAATTACTCAAGAGGGGGGGTGAATTGAGTATTGCAACAACAATGAATCTTTTTGCGAAAGTTAAAGGAAGTCTTTTTGAAATCATTGTTTCGCAAACTTATTTCTTCTTTTCAAATCCTTAAACTTCTTCTTTTTCAAAAGTTTAAAATTTCAAATATCCTCAAACTTCTCTTCCCCCTTTTGACATTATCAAAAAGAAAGGATTTTGAAATGTGTCATAGAAGCATGCATAAAACAATGAAAATAGATATTTCCCCCTTTCAAAAAGAATTTGATTTCCTCTTTTTATATATAAAACAAGCATGCATAATTCCCCCTAAATAAGTGAAATATATTAAAGCATGCTCATTAACTTAAAATAGGGGTACCAAGCCTATTTTGAGTTATTCATCAAATAAGCATACAAGCATTAATCATTAAACAAAATTATGAAGAGCATATCAAAATGTTAAAACCATAATAGAAATCCTTAGCTTACTAGGAGTTAGTTTAACAATTCATATAATGAAATAAACATAAAGCAATAAAAAGTGACTTGATGAAGAGGAGACAATCAATCTTGGTCTTCATCATCATCAGTGTCCTCTTCATATGGTAGGTGGATCCCGAAATGCTCATATAAGTCATCAATACGACGATCCAAGCGACCCGTGCGACGATCTACACGAGACACACGACGATTAAGTGCTTCAAGCTGCCTACCATGCTCTACGTCAATCCTTTGGATGTTTTGGTTGATGGATTGTAATTCTCTCATTATATCAACCAAGGAGGGTGGTTCTTTCTTCAATCCTTTGAGTTCCATCATGTATATACTCATTTAAACTATTATAAACTTCAAATTGTTGATCGTCCATTGTTTATAATCTTCAAATTCTTCAATCTACCTCAAGATTAATCACTCATTCATCAACTCATAAACCTACAAAACAATGGCTAATTGGATATCTCCAATGCTTAAGTTAGTAAGAGATACAAAAATAGCAATATAAATACAATGAATTCAAACAAATCATATTAGATTAGAATCCAAGATGCCAAGTTCATTTCGGATGTTAAAAAAAATTTCTTTACATAAAGGTTTAGTGAAGATGTTTTTCATTCAAGTTGTTTGTTGGTTTGTCATTCATCAAAACCTACGAATACAAACTTCGCATACAAGCAACATGGTTTACACGTGGTACTTAACGTGACATGTCATCATCTAACTAACGGAAGGACTAATTTGACTTATGTTTTATTTTTTAAAGACTAATATGACAAAAAATCTTTTTAGAACTAATTTGAAGAATGAGTGATTTTTCAGGGACAAAAAATTAATTATTATTTTATTTATATAATAACAACACTTTATTGATTAGGTAAACAATGCAAAGAGCCAAAGTCGTATGAGTTTAATTTCTTCCAAAACATCCTACTTAGGAGTAGTAGGTAAAATGGTGGTAGGTGGTGTGATACATGGCCATCATAGCATTGTGCGAATTAACCAAAAGTTCTAACTATTAGAACTAAGAATATAATTGCATTAGGTTTTCTATCTTCAATTTGGACAAAAATGGCATAACAATATACTAAATTTCCAATCATATATAAGAACACCTTTACCAACTTCAACTAAGGTCAGTTTCTTTTGTTGGAGATTTCTTTTGTTGGGGGTATAAATTAAACTAGCCCACTCTATAAACTCAGGTACCATTCCATGAATTTATGTAGTCCTTTTCCCATTTGATGATAATTTCATGCTATTTTTCCTTTTAGTACTAATGGGATCAATAGGCCCAAATAGGCGTGTGTCACTTTTCATCTCTCTTTGTTTGGTGTATTTAAGTTTATGTAATTAATATAGGTTAACAATGTATGTTAAATGGAAATGATGATGAATCCTAAGTTATAGCTTATGAAAAAGAATAAAGCCTATGCTTTTGCAAATTGCAAGCCTATAATATAGGAATAAACCATGACAATAGCATTAGGCCGTACTATACAAATTAACTTGCTACCATTATTTTGCAAGTCACATTTATAACATGGGCCCAACAAAATT
>NC_029789.2:139387568-139389117 GCF_000816755.2 Arachis ipaensis | reverse complement strand
TAATATTTTTTATTTAATATAATAAAAAAATATACTATTTTAAAAAATATGTTTGTATTAAAAAAATATGTATTTAATATAAATTCAAATTAAAATATTTTGTTTTAATACATATTTTTTTATATAAACATATATAATTTTTTTTACCTAGGACATCTTTTGATTCTATTAAATACAAAAATATCAAATGATTTTAACTTTGAATTTCTTGTAAAATAATCTCTAATCATTTTATTATTATTATTATTATTATTATTATTATTATTATTATTATTGAGTGACTATATATATATATATAAGAATTTAATGAATAAATTTATCATTATTTTTGTCTAAAAAATACAAAAAATATAGTACAATATTATTGTGCAATTAATAATAATAATAATTTTATTTTATTTATTTTTGGACGGGGGACTATTATGTCTAACAGAGAGAAACGTTGAGGATTGATTTGTACATTAGTTTTTCTTGGGGACTAAAATGTCCGTTTTTAAAATCTTTGGGGACTGATCTAGGTAATTACTATGTCGGAAAATGAACTGGGGACTGATTTGTCTGCCGGAGTAAAACCTTGGGGACTGATCCGTGTATTAATTTTTCTTGGGGACTAAAATGTCCGATTCTAAAATCCTCGGGGATTGATTTGGGTAATTACTCTAACAAAAAATTACAAACCAGCATCTTCAGAGGGGAAATACACCAACTCTGATCGGTCAAAATGATGAGTATTTTTGTTTGGTGGCTACTCCAATAAAGATTTTATCATTGTCATCATATAGAGATATTTTATTTTGACTATTGGATGATAAATTATAGGATTTGATTTTCATATGTTATAAAAGTGTTATTTTTATTTAAAATGTGGCTAAACAAATAAGTTATACTTTTTAAACAAAGATCATCATAAAAAGATATTTTTAACATTTTTATTGGAGTAGTTACCTTTTTGTTTTGGATAAAATATATTTTTTGTTTTTAATGTTTTAAAATTATTCTCAACGTTTAATTTGATTCAATTTTATTCTTAATGTTTTAAATAAGTTTTAATTTTATTCCTATTATTAATTTTTTAATGGTCAATAATTGATCAATTATTTTCTTCCAATCTTACCTTTAATCAAAATTTTAATTATACTCTCAATCTATTTAAAAATTTTAATCTAACTCCAACACCATCAACCCTAGCTTCTATCATATCATCTCCTCTTTAACTATCGTCACCATTATTTTTCTATTAACAACCACCACCACACCGTCCACACATTTTCACCGTTACTATCACTCGCCTACATAACCTAACCAATTCATCTTTCAAATACAAAATCATTCTTCATCAATTTCATTCATTAACACACATTCACAATGCAAACAAAAAGAGATCACATAAAAAGAAGAAAGAAGAAAGAAGAATATGAGAAAAGAAGCTCAGAGCCTCAGAGAAAGAAGAAGAAAGGAAAAGAGAAAAGGGAGAAGAGGAAGAAGAGGGCACCTCCTGCGAAGGACTGCCGCTACAGCAAAATCGCCGGCGAAGGAGAGAGATAAATCG
>NC_029789.2:139382635-139387408 GCF_000816755.2 Arachis ipaensis | reverse complement strand
GAACAACCTCGGAGAGAGAGAGAGAGAGCATCTGCTAGTTGTACTCCTCCATCTGATCTCACAACCGATTGAGCTGATGGCAACGACTCCTTCCACACGTGCAAGAAGTTTGTTGTATCTCTGCTTAGCCTGCTCCACTTGCTGGTGAAGCTCCTGTGTCAGCTTTTGCACCTCCTCTCACAAGTCAACAACTTCCTGGGGATCGGCAAGGCTGGTGGTAGAGGAAGCCGCCAACACGGAGTAGGGGTGCACAGACCCGGTCCGGCCCGAAGGCTCGGCCCGGTCCCGAACACTTTAGGGACTAATTTGGTGTGATTTCATCGGGTTTAGGGTCGGGTACGGGTCTCAAAAATAGACCCGGTCATTATTTCGGGTCGGTTCGGGCCATATCTCAGGTCACCCGAAGCCGGCCCGGTGGCCCGGTTATCATATACAATTAATATTTTGTGTTATTAGTGATGGATCATGACTATTCTTATGTGGAATTTAAGTATTGTAAACCTTAATATTTTGTGTTATTAGTTATAAGACTATAAGTTAATGTTTTATGTTTAGAATGCATAAGACTTTAGACTAATACATAAGATTGTGTTATTTGTATTGATTTAAATATTTGGTATTATTAGACAATATTAGTATTGATTGTGGTTATACTTTAATATTGATTGTGGTTATGCTTTAATTTTGAAGAAGGGTTGGTTCTTGTTATATTTTTCTAAGTGAATTTTGCCATGTTAACTAATGGTTGGAATCTTGGAAATTTGGATATTTTTACATGCTAGCTTACAAGAAGGTATCAACGTAATGTAATGTTAACGGCCCGATTTTCACCCGGTATAATTGTGGCCCGAAAGTGTATTGGTTTCATCGGTCTAGGGCCGGGTTCGGGTCTAATAAATAGACCCGATGTATATTTCGGGCCGGGTCTGGGTCACATCAAACCCGGCTTCACCCGGCCCATGTGCACCCTTAACACGGAGGAGCGGAGGCCACTGGTGAAGAACGACCTCAACCCAAAGCAGTGATTCTTATGGGGTTCAGAAGCGGTCTCGCACCAAATTCTATTAGGATCTACCACTGAGTCTTGGAGCCGACTTCGTCGTTCTCACTAGGTAGCCAAGATTGCTAGGTCGCGGCCTCCAACTTATGCGTGTAATCCTCCTGTGTCACAGACGTCGTGATTAGGATAACAGTTAAATAATTGACTTTAAACCAAATAAATTTGAAACTTAAGATTAATTTAAACTCACATAATGGGCCGTTGACCGCTCGTCAGCAAATCTCTCCTTGTTGGCCTTCAAAGTATGGGTATACTTGAAGGTCTCCGCCAGTGTCGCCTCACAGTCCAACGACTTAGACTACAAATTAATATATCAACCAATAAAATAAATGAACAAATTAAACAACTAATAATTCAAGTAGCTATTAAAACCATTAAAGAATGACAAAATTTTTACTAGTTTGCTCTTTATCTTCATGAAGGTCGCTGACCCACCCGTATACTTGGACGACCTGGGCGAAACCCTGTTAGCGACGTTTGTTAGACGGCGACGTTTGAACCCCTTATCATGAGTAAAATAGGCCTCCAATTCCTTCTTGATGGCTGGACGGATCCACAACGTTAGGTGGTCGCGCCCTTTACGAACGTCGCTCATCATCTACTGAAAACGTTTAATTGTCAGGTAGTCGTAGAACTTCCTGATCATGAGATTATGTTCCGTATCCCATATGAATTTCAACTGCACAAAGTGATTCACCAACATTAGTTATTCAGAATAAAATACAATTCAAATACAGTTAATTAATTCAAGAGTATTAGGTTCTTACCGCCTACTTTTGAAACCATCGATCTCTGGTCTCAGCTATGATCTGCATGTAGGTCGACTACGGGTGGTCATACATCAACTTAATGATGTTAGCGATCTCCTATATGCAAGTATTGGGGTTCCATCCAAACCAACATACAAGAGTTGAATAAAACCCTAAACCTTAACTTATTCAAACAAACCCACCAAACAAACCAATTATTCAAACCAATAGAATTTACGTCAAAAATTAAATTAAAAAATTTTCTCATAGCCCATGATTTTCCAATCTAACAAAAACAAGAAAAAATAAAACACAAGTAATAATTAAACAAGTAATAATAAATCTTAAATTATTATATGATAACCAAAACACAAAGCCTGAATTAACTTAACCCTAAATTAACATAACCAAAAATTAACATAACCCTGAATCATAAATTATAATTAAGCATTGTATGTTCTGATATTCTAATATAACAAATTAACACACACAAACATACAAACTAAACATGATTCCTAAACTAACATTCTCAGACATCATGATTCCTAAAAGAAATGTATAACACTTCAACTAACTCAGAATCATTCAACAGCCACAATCCTCACTAATCAAATTTCTAACACTAATAGAATAACAAACTAAAAGGTAACACACTAACCGTTAAAGAAATTATGTTTCTAATTTTGAAATAGATGTCATGGAGATGGAGAGTGAGGATGTACCTGAATCTAGAGCGACGGCGAAAGGGTTGGGTAGAGAGAGAAATGAAAAACGGCGGTGTCTGGGGCGACGATGGTGCTGGAGCAGCGGCGAAGGGGCTGGGCTAGGTAGAGAGAGAAATGGAGAAGAGAGTTTGAGAGAGAGGGTTTGAGAGAAAGAGAGAGGGTTTCCAAAATGAAGGGAGAGAAGGTTTATGCTCTCAATTTTAGACCTGGTTACCGTTGGATTCACCATCGGATAAATCAAACAGTAACGCACTTCGTGTCACCAAAATGCAACATTTAACTAAAATGTGTTACCGTCGAACAATCTAATGGTAACTCGACAAAAAAATTTGCGCTTATTCTGTATCTTTTTCCTCCAAATATTACCCATGAATTTACCGTCAGATAAGTAAATCTGTCGGTAACAATTTGACGTAATGAATTTCACAACAAATCCCTCCATAAATCCATCGGTAAAATCGACGGTAACTCGAGACGCTAAATTCAATGGTATTCAACATTTTTCTTGTAGTGAATTCAACTTTAAAATAATTTTGTTTAGATAAAATTCTCTATTTTTGAAGTAAAACATAAGAAGATAGAGAAAAAAATTTGTATTAATAACAAAATATGAAAAAGAAGAACATGTTGGAGAAAGAAAAAGAAGATAAAATATAAAGAAAAAAGTAAAAGAAGAAGATATATTGGAAGAAATTTCGGTCCCATCATTGAGAAATTTTGATGCTATTTTTATTTTTGATATTTTTTAATTAATTAAGAAATTTTTTGTGACATCTTAAGAAATTTTGGTGTCAAAATTCAAAAATTTTTTGTCTCAAATTTAAAAAGTTTTAGTTTTCTTCTTCTTCTCATAATATAAAAAATTAATATCTAAATTATTTGAATATTTAAAAATAATTTTAGATTTTTGGTATGTTTATGTAAATAAATATTACCAAAGATTTTTTTTTATAAATTGTCTATATCAAAATTTGTAGCAAAATTTTAAAATTTAATCAATGAAAGACTAAAAAAAAAAGATTGAAAATAAAACAAAAAAATGTTGTCTGAAATTAAATGGCTTAGTTTTAAAAAAAAATTCCATAAATTCCAAAGAATATTATTTTTTATTGGTATTTTTTTTAAATTAGTTTTAGGTTTGCCAGTAACAACAACATTAGTTGAAAAAACCTCTTCGGCTATAAATATTATAAAAAGTCAATTTTGTAATCATATGGGAGATGAATTTTTAAATGATTGTTCAATAACATATATAAAAAGAAAAATATTTGATTGTATTGACAATTGAAAAAAATATAAAACCTATTTAATTTATTATTTTAGTGTTTAAATTTATTTGTTAGACAATTTGAAAACTAATTATATTTTACCATAACAAAATATAATTATAAAATTATTATCATATTATATATACATTGCCCCACTGACAAAATTTTCTAGATCCGTTACTGTATAGAGTAATATAATAAAAAAAAATAAGGTAAAATTATTGTTTCTCTTTTTGTTAGAGATTATTCCTTAGGTTTTCATGAGTGACTAGGTCAATAATTTGAGTCACATTTTATATACGAATTAAATTCACGTGATTAGTTTATTTTTTCAAAGAATTGTATTATACGTCTAGTTCAGTAATTAAAGTTTAAGTGCTGCACATAGCGTAGATTATTTATTTTTTAATCTAATACTACAACTGATATCAGAACTCCATTGATGGAAACTTCTAAATTTGAATTGTTATATTTGTTTTTTTGTGGAAACTCAGGTGCAGTCGACTTCACGTGAAGTTGATAGATGAGAGTTGTCAGATGATTTGACTAATTTGACTAAATTTTCATTTAACGGCTCTCAACTATCAACTTCACGTGGAGTCGACTGCACCTGAGTTTTCACCTTGTTTTTTTAATTCCGGTTGGTACTTACCCAAATTTGATTTGGGCTTTTTACTATGTTTTGGTGATAGATAGTTTTGGGCTTTATTTTCTCCATGGGAGACCAAAAATTTTTTTCCAGCCTCTCATTTTCGGGTCTAATTATTTGAACTTTCTCTGTTCAAGTGTTTGGATTTTATTTTATTTTTCAAACAAATCATTTTAAAGAAAAACTTATTGACCCATTACATTTTAAAAAATAAATAAATAAAAAGGTTGAAAACAGAAATAAACGCATAATATTTTACACCTTAAAAAAAAAATCGAAAAATACTTTGTTACAAAAATACACAGAAAATTAACTATGAAAA
>NC_029789.2:139379734-139380311 GCF_000816755.2 Arachis ipaensis | reverse complement strand
AATTAAAATTATTTTATTTTTATTTTAAAAAATTTAAACCCAAGTGTTGTCTTTTCTTTTACTCAAAAAAGAATGGCGAAAACATTCGTCGATTTAATTGGATCTTGTCTGATGTTTCCCTGATATATTGATCTTTAATTTGACTATGGTACGTAAAATGGGACCTATATATATATAGTGCCTTTTAAGAAGGTAGCATGAATTTTCAATTTTCAATTCATTGACCCCAACGCAATGCTTATCCAAATCTCCCTATCACATATTGATCGATAAGTGGACAAATAAATGAAAAAAGGTGAAATTTGATTATATGTTTATTGAAAAGAAAACACCTCTACAATAAGTTGAGAACTACGTACTCATGATCATAATCAAAGAATTGAATGAATGAAAAATGCATGTCCTCTTTACACTTTGAATTTCAAATTTGATTATTGAGTTCGTTGAATAATCTACCATCTTATATAATGGAAGAATGTGAATGAGTTGTATGTAAATTTTATTTTTCAAAATATCCTTAATCTTTTACAAAAATATTTTATTAACTCTAATAATTGAACTCATGATCTTTTGATTT
>NC_029789.2:139378102-139379700 GCF_000816755.2 Arachis ipaensis | reverse complement strand
GCCAATCATAGTTTTTTTTTTTTTTTTAAATGTAATAATCAAATATTTGCTAACAAGAAGAATAATAAAAACTAATATATAGGTATGGTCCCCTCCAAGTAGGCAAAGAATATATAATGATGAATGATGGATGGGGAAGCTAGACCAATTAACCTTCTACAGCTATGTTATGAAAGAATTAAAGAAAACTAAGGCATCATTGATTAGAAAGAGGGATTGTGACTTGTGACTTGTGACTTGTGAGTAAGAGGGTTTGAGACTTGTGAGGGGAACATTATGTCTATAGCCTACTTGACTAGAAACAACCAATAAAATTCGCACACTTAATTAGTTGAGGGGATCATAGACAAAAGTTGCACCACTTTATTATAATAGTAGTAAAAATTTATTTATTTATTTTAACTAAAACTTGGAGACTTCAACTAAAAAATAGTATAACATTAAATAAAAAAGTTAAAAACCTTGTTCAAACTGATTAAGTGTTCATAAAGTAATACTCATAATATTTAATAGCTCTATAGCTAGGTTAAATACTATATGCATTGCCAATAGGAGAGTTTTATATATCTGTACATCATTATTATTTTTAGAAAAAATATAGGTAATCAACAACATTTTTAAATAATATGTGAATAATGTAAATTAAATTAAATGTAGTGTATTTTTATTTGATTGATAGTTATTCATGTTGTTTAAAATGATCATTATTTACCTGCCATTCTCCTTATTCTTATTATGAACTTCGATCGTTGTGGTGTGAATATTTATTATGATAACGAAAATTAGTGTTATAAATTCACTTATCTTAAAAATTTATATTAGTGAGTATAGATATACCTAAATGCTTATATTTCTAATCACTAGAAACTAATAGCTAATAAATAACTCAACATGAATCGAAATGTTAATTAGTAATAAGTTCTGGGGTGTATTTATAAAAATTGAATTAATAACCATACAACATAATGTTGAATTTATCTGATATAAAATTCTAAAGTTATCCTTATTCGGATTTCTCTTTTTCTTCTTTTTTGTCCTCATCAATTCCTTGTTCGTCACCAAATTTCTCTTTCTATTCTTCATTTCCATTGTCCCCTTATTCTTTTACGTTGTCTTTTTTTCTTTTAGTGGATGTGTGTCATCGTCTACCCTAAAGTCAATGATTTTATCGTTCATAAGAAGTGACTTAAGGATGATAGAATCACTAGTGTCAACCACTAATTTTGATGTAACCTCTTGATTTAGTCCATAAGAAATGGCCTACGGGTGATAGAATCGATCTTCTCCTTCTATTTTTGTTGCTTGCTCTGCAAGATTCACTCTGAATTAAAAACTTTATCAATAGAGTTTTTGTTCTTTCTTTGTGTTAGATAATCTAATACATCAAAATCAGCCACAAAAATAAGTTATTATATATGTATTTGTGCATGTATGACTACATATGTTGTTTAACTCATTTTTAATATATATTTTGTATGTCAATATATATTTTATACTAGTGACTGATTTTAGTCTATACATAGCATGGTTGAAAATAAATTTTGTCAATCAACTACACTTTTATATTAAAAGTATTTAATATAAAAAAATAAAGTGTT
>NC_029789.2:139376598-139378078 GCF_000816755.2 Arachis ipaensis | reverse complement strand
ATAAAAAATAATAAAAAATATTTAAAAAAAATTAATTTTGATAAAAAAATTTAACGAAATAAAATAATTGAGATAAAATAGGAGATTATAATCATTAAAGACAAATTAAAACTAAAGCCTAACTGAATCGTTATTTGTAGTTAAAATAATACCTTTTTTTTTTGGGAAAAAAAAAAAAGAAAGGTAGTTGATGCTTTTCGTTGTGTACTTGGCATATAGTAGTTAATGTAAACTATGTTGATCTAATATATAACTATTAAAAGATTTTAATTTATTCCTTGTAGCTATAGTAAGAAGAGAGAACATTCTATACATGCTATGTGGGTTTGTAAGGGTTGTCGCTTGCAGAGTGGACAGAGACCATTATATCCCTATATATGAGTATGAGTGTATATATCCAAAGATTTTGTGTGTATCTTTCATGGCAGAGACTATATAAACAGTTAGCGGCATAGATCGAGAATTATTTATTAGTACACTTTCCCATTTTCTTTTATCTATCCATATATATAGAGATTAAAAAATGACATATTAAAAAGTGATAGTGATAAATAATAATAATAATAAAACCATACGCGCATATATGCTCCAAAAGCTTGATAAAAATTATTGAGAAAAAAACATAAGGGTGCGTGGTAAAGGTGTTTTCTGTTAGGGGACAAAGAAAATGGTTCAACAGAATATATATCCTCTAGGGTTAGCCAGGTTGTTGTTCTTGCATTGAGGGTATATCTAGTGATCTATCCATGTGAGATAAATGATGGTGCAAAATGATGTTGTCTCTGCTTTCTAGCCAGTAGCCACCATCAATTCTTTCATTGCCTTTATTTAATTATAATATTTTAGTTTTTGGTATATTGAATTAAGAGATATCAAAAAACAAAAATTGAGTTTTCTTTCCAAACTCAATAATAGTGATCTTTGATCTCAATTAAATTTTTCTTACATGTATATGAACTACTTGGCACGGGACGTAGGCCTAATTAATAATAAGATGATAAGTTTCTTTAATAGATGATGAGTTCGTTGCTATCATCATATATTCTTAACTATAATGCATGCGGATATTAATAATATAAATTTTACTATAATTAGTTAATTATACACATANACTAAAATTTGTTCAATTAATAAAAAATATAGTACTCCTTACTTAATAAAGAACGTTGAAGAATGAGCTAATGAATTAATTAAACTTAGCAAAATATACAACCAAATATCATATCCAAGTTGACTTATAATGTTTATAACTATATTTCAGATAATAATTTAGTTTACTTTTTTACTATTTTGATCTTATCTTCTGCAAACAATTTGAAATATTAAACAGAATAATAACATTGAATTTGAAGTTTTATAATTATCAAATATCAAGAAACAACAAAAAATATATTTGTTAAATTATTTTTATTATAGAATTAACTTTTTTTTAGCCAACATTATTACAATCAAGTAATCAATGAATAAAATAACAATTTCG
>NC_029789.2:139374103-139376520 GCF_000816755.2 Arachis ipaensis | reverse complement strand
CTTAGTTAGTAATTATTTATCTATACTTTTTTATAAAATAATGGATGAGCAAAAATAATTAGAAAGAAGGAGAGAGAAATGGAGAGGAAAAAAATATTAGTTGAAAAGAATTGTCATCCATCAGAGAATAGATTTCAATATAATTAAAATCAGTTGGTTTATTTAATATTTGATTAGTTTAATGGTGTATGTCTAATCTTTCGTTCTTACTTAAAATATTATTAATAAGAACAAATAACATCGAGTTATCATTACCAATATACAACCGTTTCAAATCACAACTTTGTTTAGTTTAGGTTTAAATAAGAAGCGGCGTGATTCAGTGATTTATGGCAAACTATTCACCGCGTAAGATATATATATTTAAAAAAGTTGAGATATGTCAGTTATATAGCAATTATTTTCAACCAACATTATAGTAAACTATTAAATGAGTCCAATAATATTAAATTTGTTAAAGATGAGTTTTTATTGAATTTAAATTTTGCATATTTTTTTTAATTGAGTGTTAAATATTTATTTTCTTATATTGAATATTAGTTACAATATTAGATATGTAATGTTAGTTTCAAAAACTTTTTTATATATATAAATTATTTCTTAAACACAACAAAATATATGGAGTATTAGTATGTGTGCATTATGAGGGAATTTTATTTTCTACTCAATAAAATTATTGTTTTAAAATTATAGTGTTCAAAATACATCAATTAAATAAAATTTTGATTTTTGATAGATTTAAAAAGTATCAGGCTCAAACGAAGAAGAATAGGAAGAAGAAGAATTGGAAGATGAGAGTGTAGAGGGAGAGTAGAGAAAGAATTGATTCTGAGATCTGTTTTGTGTGAAATGGGAGTTAGTTATAAAAACAGTTAATCTCAAATTATTTATAGCAAGAGTGAGCCAGCTGTCACATTGTGAGCCACACATGCTAAACTAATTAACTAACTCATGCGAGGTGTAAGCTAACTAATAGAAGTGTAAACTAACTAGCAGCAACACCTTGAGCACTAACTAGCTCTATTTAGCATGACCCGTGCTAATCAACCTTTCTTCTAATGCTTTAGTTTTGTTGACTTCATTTGTGAACACTCTATCATAATCCCCTGCTGTTCCATTCTACTGTTGCTGTCATATTTGTTTGAAACTTTGTTGCTGGGTTCTATCATAACCACTGCTATTGCTACTTTTCCTTTCAACTTCTATACATTACTTTATGACCACCTTTTCTTTTGACTCTTCTTCGATGAGCTTGATAGGAATGTTGGTAGTTCTGTACCTCTTCAACTCTTCTACCATTAATTTTGCTCTAAACTCTATAAAAGCAGCACTTGAAAATAGTTTTGTCAACACATCAGCCAATTGCAAAGTTCCAAAGACATGGCTAACTTGAACAACCTTCTTAGTGACATAATCTCGAACAAAATGTAGATCAATTTTAAAGTGCTTTAACTTTGAATGTATAATTGGATTTGTTGCCAATAACACTTCACTTAGATTGTCACAATATACTGATGAAGGTGTTAAGTGTTTGGCTCTTAGCTCAACCAAGAGATTTTTATCCAAATCAGTTCAGCAACTAAGCCAGCCATGGCTCTATATTCACCTTCAGTGTTAGACTTTACAACAACACCTTGCTTCTTTGAGCTCCATGACACCAGATTGCTTCCAAGAAAGATACAGAAGCCTCCAATGAATTTTCTATCATCTGAATCTCTCCCCAATCAAAATCACTGTAGGCTGCAATACTTTGTATACTTGTTCTGTGTAAGTGCAAACCAAAGCTTGATGTGCCGTTGACATACCTCAGCACCCTTTTGACCAGCTTCCAATGTTCATATAAAAGTGTATGTATAAACTGTGATACCTTGCCTACACAATATGCCTGTTCTGGACGAGTGACAATGAGATACTGCAAGCTTCCTACAATAGATCTGTAAAGCTTCAGATTTTTGAAAACTAAACCACCAAAGGCAGAGAATTTTACCGAAGATGGTAGGGGGTGTGTGGCAAGGTTTTTAGTTCTCCATTTTTGTCTTCTTAGGTAGATACTTTTCTTGGGATAGTACTAGACCACCAGCATCAGTCTTAGTGACTTGAATCCCAAGAAAGTAGTGAAGTTCACCCATATCTTTAGTGCAAACTTGTCATTAAGCTGCTGAATTACTTGAGAGATTACTTTCTCAAAATCTCTTGTGATGATTATATCATCCACATATACTAACACAAAAAGTGTGGAATCATGTTTAAATCTGACAAAGACAGAGACATCAGACTTTGTAGCATTGAAACCAAGATGTTGCAGGGCTATGGAGAGCTTGTGATACTAGGCCCTTAGTGCCTACTTTAAACCATAGAGTGCCTTTGTAAGTTTGCATACTAAACTCCCATTTCCTATCTCATAGACTCTTGGTTGC
>NC_029789.2:139359090-139371606 GCF_000816755.2 Arachis ipaensis | reverse complement strand
CTAACAGATAACAGATTAACTATTTTTGTAACTAACTCCCATTTCACACAAAACAGATCTCAAAATCAATTCTTTCTCTGCTCTCTCTGTACTCTCATCTTTCAATTCTTCTTCTTCCATTCTTTTTTGTTTGAGCTTGATATGGTATCTCCATGCAAGAAGGCACTAACAGATTAACTATTTTTGTAACTAACTCCCATTTCACACAAAACAGATCTCAAAATCAATTCTTTCTCTGCTCTCTCTGTACTCTCATCTTTCAATTCTTCTTCTTCCATTCTTTTTTGTTTGAGCTTGATACCTGATATGGTATCAAAGCTTTATGTCTGAAAGGTCTAGAGTTCGATCATTGGTAAACCTAAAAGTAAAAAAAATAGCATAAGGCAAATAAAAGCGAAAAGAAGGCCTATGCAAAAAAAAAAAAAAAACTCAAACAAACCTAAAAGAAGCTCTTGTTTGAGAGGAGTGTTAGAGATATAACTATTAATGTTGTCTTCTCCTATCAGTTTAAGCTTTTGGAATGAGTAGTTTCATGACAAAACTAACGTTTAGCCTTATAAAACTATCAAATCAAATTTGACATTCTCAAATTTTACACTTATATATATAAGAAACAAACAAAAAAATATTTTTGTATCTTATTCCTTTTAATGTGACCAAAGTCACGACAAAATTTAATAAATCAAATCAAATATTTGATTATAAACATAGCTATTAAATTAAAAGTACTTAAAAAACGTACATCTCATTCTTACGATTTTTATCGTAATTATTCGCTTTTTTTATTTTGTTAGAGTAATTGCAAATGCAGCATAAATAAAAACAAGGAAAAGTGGAGAATTAAATTGTCAATTGTATTTTCAGAATGCTCATTAGTTTAACTCTAGCTATAGTAGACCCTATTATATATACAACAGATGATAGTCATAGGGAAAAATAGAAAAGAAAGCTCAGTCACGTGGCAGAGAAGACACATAGCTTAAAAACACAAATAACAGTAAAGTAGCTATAGCTTTATTACGTTAGTTTCTTTCCTATCATTATCACTAATAACTCCTCAAACTCAGAGTCCTATGGCAAATATTCTAAGTTTGGCTTTGAATTTGAAAAAAAGAGGTGTAGACACAAGCACGGTTAGAAGATCTTCTATTTGTGGGTTGGAAAGGATATGAACTACACAATTGTTTCTTGTTAATCTGTTCTCTCACAAAGTATAAGTCCACTTCAAAATGCTTAGAGCGACTATGAAGAACGGGATTTGCTGCAAGGAGGACAACACTTAGGTTGTCACAATAAATGGTTGGAGGAATTATTAGAGGAACTCTCAATTCAAGGAGTAAATTGTGCGTCCAAACCGTATCTGCAATGGCTCCAGCTAAGCATCTAAATTCAGCCTCTGTGGATAAATGACTTACAGTGCTTTGTTTCTTACTAGACCATAGAATTGAATTGCAACTAAGATAAAGGCAATATCCACTTGTGGATTGACGATCTTCCAAGTCACTTGTCCAATTTGAATATGCAAAAACTAGAATTCTACAAACAGTGTTCTTGAAAAAATGTATACCTTGATCAAAGCATCCAGATAGATATCTTAGAATTCTTTTAAGAGTAATACAATAAGATTGAAGAGGATTTTGAAAAAATTGACTCATTCGATTTACAAAATATGCAATTTTAGGATAAGTGAGCACAACATATTGTAATCCTCCAACTAAGGATATGTAAAAGGTAGGATTTTCAAACACATCTATCCCTTGAGAGGTGAGTTTAATATTGCTTACCATAGGAGTAGGGGCTGGTTTGCAGTGTTGCATTCCAGCTTTAGCTAAAAGGTCTCAAATGTACTTAGTTTGAGTAATATAGAGATCGTGAGGTGAAGTTCTAGTAAATTCTAATCCAAGAAAATAATTAACACTGTCAAGATCTTTTAGCAAAAAAAGAGAATTAAAGTGAGTAATGAGATTATCAATGGCAATTGTATTATTTCCAGTAATTAAGATATCATCAACATAAGCTAAGACAAAAATATTTGAAGTTGTATCAAAACGTGTAAAAAGAGAGGGATTGAATTTTGTACTTATAAACCCAAAAGTAGAAAGAGTGCTAGCAAGCCTATTATACCATTCTCTATGGGCTTGTTTTAGGCCATAGAGAACTCGATTGAACTTGCAAACTAATGAAGTATTCTCTAAAGAGAAACTAGAAAGCTATTGCATGTACACAATTTCATCCAAGTCTCCATTCAAAAAAGCATTATTGAAATCAAAATATTTTATTAGCTAGTCCATGGACAAAGTTATAAATAGAATAGTTCTAATAGTTGTAGGCTTTATCACAGCACTAAAAATTTGGGCATAATCCACACCTTGTTGATGACAACTTTGGCTATTAAACGAGCTTTATATTTGAAAATGGTGTTATCTGGAGCTCATTTTATTGCAAATACCCACTTGCTACCAATAACAGTGGCATTTGGTGAGAGTTTGACTAGATTCCAAGTATTTTGTTTGTTCAAAGCATCAAATTCCTCTTTTATTGACTGAAATCAATGAGGGAAATCGATAACTTGTTTAAGAGTTAAGGGAGTATTTTGGAAAAGGTTAATTTATTTAATTTTAGTATTAAAAACACATGACTTTAAGTGACCAGTTTTGGATCTAAAAGCAATGGGATGTGTATTAATTGTGGTAGAATCAGAATTAGAAAAGGTAAGTGAAATTTCTACACCAAAATGGGAAAAGAAGATGTAGATATACTAGAAAAACAATTTCTGGTGGTTGGTTGAGTAATTGAAGGAGTTGTGGTGGGAAGAGGGATATGAGTTGTTTGTGACTCATCTGATATAGAAGCAGACCGTGAAACAGAAGAAGAAAGATTAGGAGTCAAAGGTATTAAGGGAACAAAATTGGAATAAGAAGAATTAATGACAATATTTAGAGTTTTAGAAGAAGAATTTAAAAACATAGATGAGCAAGAAAAACAGATTCATCAAACACTACATTTCTTGCAACATACACTTTACCATTTTAATTTAGACACTTGAATCTTTTGGATTGAGGGGCATAGTCAAACAAGCATCTTTTATATTTATAATCTAGTTTGAGCATTATAGGGTCTAATATGTGGAAAGCAAGCACAACCAAAGACTCTCAACATTAAGTAATCTGATTTGAGCTTAAAAAGAGTTTCATAAGGGGATTTCATGCTCGAAACTTGTGTTGGAAGCCTATTAATAAGGAAGGTTGCCATAAGAAAAGCATGTTTGCATTACATTCTTAACAACAGATAAGGAGGGATGTTCTAAACATAGATGCCAAATTTTACTATTTGCAATGAAACCAGAAAAATATACATGATGAGAATTCACTGAAGAAGATGTTACAACCGGTACAAAGTGATCAAAAACATATAATCCATGTCTAAGGTGTAAAATCTGGTTAATTAATAAATAATTAATTAATAAATTAATTATGAGCTAAGGTAATTAGGAAATAAAACTTTTTAATTTAAAAAAGTAAAAATATTTAAGATACAAATTTGAACACTAATTTTAAAAGTTTTGACCCAAAATTAAGTCAACGGGCTGAATCAGGTCCATATTGGGCCTAAGGGCCAACCCATATAAGCTTAGCATCAGCCTTTCAACCCCCTTTCCATGTCCATTCACGCTGAGAAGACATGGGAATGGAAGAACCCTAACTTCCATTATCCAATTCAATTTTTTTTTGCCCATAACTTTCAATCCGGAGCTCTAATCGCTGCATCGTTTGTGACTATGTGTTTACCTTGCCAAGCTCTTTAATTCTATCTGAACAAAGTACTAAAGATATCTAAATTTCTTGCCCAGTTCCTTCTTCTATTGTGATTTCGCATTTTGGTTACAGGTATTGAGTACGGGTGTGCATGGTTCGGCCCGACCCGAAGACCCGGCCCGATCTCGAACACCTTAGAGGCTAATTTGGTATGATTTCACTGGGTCTAAGGCCGGGTAAGGGTCTCAAAAATAACCCTGTCATTATTTCGGGTCGGGTCTGGGCTATGGCTCAGGTCACCCGAACTCGGCCCGATCATCATACACAATTAATATTTTGTGTTATTAGTGATGGATGATGGCTATTCTTATGTGAAAATTAAGTATTGTAAACCTTAATATTTTGTGTTGTTAGTTATTATAAGACTATAAGTTAATGTGTTATGTTTAAAATGCATAAGACGTTAGACTAATGCATAATATTGTGTTATTTGTATTGATTTAAATATTTGGTGTTATTAGACAATATTAGTATTGATTATGGTTATGTTTAATTTTAGAGAAGAGTTGGTTCTTGTTATATTTTTCTAAGTGAGTTTTACCATGTCAAATAATGGTTGGAGTCTTGAAAATTTGGATATTTTCACATGCTAGCTTACAAGAAGGTATCAAGGTAATGTAATATTAACGGTCCGGTTTTTACCTGGTATAATCGTGGCCCGAAAGTGTATAGGTTTCATCGGGTTTAGAGTCGGATTCGGGTCTAATAAATAGACCTGGTATATATTTCGGGTCAGGTATATGTCACATCAAACTCGGTTTCACTCGACCCATGCACACCCCTAGTATTGAGAGATTTTCATGATTTTGATGGTTTAGGTGTAATCTAACATTGGGTAATTGTTGGGTTGTGCCCCAAACATCCATGGATAAGGTAAGAAATCACTAACCCTTGTGAATTGATGAATTAGTGGAACCCTAGTGTGATGTTAGTATATTGTGTGAAATTTAGATTGAATTCATGTGGATAGAAGTTGAATTGGTATTTTGAGTGCTTGAATTGGAGCTTTGGTGGCTGGGACTAGCTGAATTGGTGAATTAAAAACTTGGAGGCCTGTGTGAAAAAGAGGTTTTTGGTGGTGTTTGAGCTTGGGAGGAAATTAGCCAATGTATGATTTCGGTTTCTTGTAGTTAATATATAATGTTGTGTGAACCTTAGGCTAATTGCCTTAAGATAGGTTTGAATGATATAAATGGAATGATTTGGTTAATTAGATATGGTATATGCATGTGATATGAATTGTTGATGTTTAATGATGATAAATGTTGAAATTGGTGAAAATTATAAGTGAAATTTGCTGAATAGATTGAAGAATTTAGATGTTGATATGCTTGTAGAGTGATTGAGAAGAATGTCACAATGATTAAGAGTAATTCGAAATTGATTTTGTTGTGAATGATTTGGTTTTGAATTGAGAGTTTTAGAAAATTAGATGTTTGTAATTTTTAGTAAAAATCGATTTTTAATCAACTTTGGTGGGTCATAACTTGGCTTCCAGACCCCCAAATCTTGTGAAACTTATCTTAAATAAAAATTGGGTCCGTGAAATTTATAACATTCAAAAAATGGATTGAAAATAATTTTTAACGAAAAAGTTATGCGCATTTAAAGTTTGGTGTAAAATATTGAATTATGCAACAAAACAGCTTTTAGGAAAACTGGTATGTGTGCCTGTCCACCTACGCGGCACTGTCTTTTTCAAAATCTCGCGTACGCGGATAGGGTCTCACGTACGTCGCAGTGTTCTTTTTAAAATCTCGCGTACGCGGCAGGTGGCTCGCATACAGATGATCCCTGTTTTGCTAAAATTGTAATTTTGAGCTTTCAACCTTTTCTCTAGCTTTCTAAACCTCCGTAAACACTGTTTAAGATTTCCTAGCTAGTGCTTAGGCTTTGGGTCGAGCGACAGAGTATTGAGTAAAATAAAAGGGGTATTTTTGGTTGTGAATTTAGAGCCGGTGACTTAGGATAGTAGAGTATTGTGGGTGGATTAGCTAGAATGTTTTGTGGAGTGTATTAAGTGGATTAAAGAAGACATATTAGAGTATAATAGAGATAAGTTTGAAGAATCATATTTTGATTATGAAACAATATTTCTATTATAAAACTGAATTGGGCATGATTGTTTCATCTTGAGCACTCTTTCTCGAAAGTGCGACCGCAGTAAGATGGTGGAAGGCAAGGATCCCCGTTTTTGTTCCTCCTGGTATTGTAAAATTGCCTCCAGTGAGATGGTGGGAGGATATGATCCCCTCCTTTGTTCCTCTTGGATATATGAGAATGTACCTCCTGGATAGACGTAAGGGTTGTGGTTTCGCCCCACTTGCTCGAGGTTGGTTATTAAGGCAAGGGTATGGTTCACCCCACTTGATCCGGGTTAAGATGATTTGAGCTTCTTGGGTAGATATAACGGTTGTGGTTTTGTTCCACTTGCTCCAAGTTGGTAATTGATATTTTTCTCAGTCACGAGTCTCCCTGGGTATACCTAGTGGCTTGCCCCCAGTTACTCCATGTTGCATTGAGATTTGAGATTTTGTTAACCTTCCATCGTAAGATGTGGTCGGACGCTTATACCTTTTCAGATGAATCTCCCAATGAGATGATAAATGAATTATTATATATATGCATAGACTCTTGGGGATGCACGCACGCAGGGACTATCCAGGGTTGTCTACCGGACATGTCGGGTTTAGCTATATAACTGATATATGAGACTCATTGGCCATAGGGCAGACATGCATCATGTGCATTTGTATGATTTATTTGAGTATGCATATTGTGTTTTGGCTTGCCTAATTGTTTATCTATATTTCTATGCTACATGACTTAAATTTTGTATCTGTTTTTTTAATTGTGTATTACTTGTATGTCTTGTATGTGTTTGCTTTGAGAGATCACTCATGCTGGTGGAGGTGATGCTAAGGATTGTTTCAAACTAGCGATTAGAAGGTTTGTAGAGAGCTGGAATTGAAGAGATAGATTGGAATCCCTAGGTAGAATTACCATATTTCTGGTTAGTGAGAACTCTAGGCTTTGATCTAGGTTGTAGAAGTTTAGGATTGCCTTTGGCTTCCCGGAGCTTTATACCTTATCTATTGGATACTGCTACCATACTGAAAATTCCTGATTCTCATTCCATACATATTTATTGCTTTTCAGCTGCAGGACGTGAGGTACCTCGTTGAGCATGCTGGAGACTCCTTTAGAAACGAAGATCTACTTTTGGGATTTTCATATTATGTACTTAGCTTCTCCACTGTTATATTAAAACTTGTATCGTCACTCCTAGAGGTTGAGTCAGAGAATCAGGATTTGTATTTCATCTTTTGGTTTTTTTTGGGTTGTTATTCTCAACCATGCGAGTGCGATGCGATTTTCTGTTTCTATTTTGTCTAACATTTCTTTGAAGGTTCCTAGTTAAACTATCTTTGATATATTTCTACGTACATATTTTTGTTTTTAGAGGTCGTGGCGCCTCACCACCTTTGATTTACAACCTAGGCATAAAGTTTTGTATGATAGGGTGTTACATAAGGGGCCCTTGTAGAAGAGTCTTCTAATTCTCCTAAGACTTTACAAAACAATGAAAATGGTAAAATTCAAAATACACATTGTTATCGAGACAGAACCTGAAAATACTGATAAGATTCTTAGTAATGTGAGAAATTTGTAGTAAATTCTTTAGAATAAAATATTTATTTGTAATAGAATCGATAAGAACTGAGTTACCAGCTTTAAAGATAGAAATACCTGAACCATTTGCAACATATAATTGCTCAAAACCTGTGTAATTAGAAGTAGAAAGATGATTTGAAGAATCGTGTGTCAAATGATGAGAGGCACCAGAATCTAGGTACCAAGATTGATTAGGAATCATGGAAGGTGTTGCTAAGTATGTTTGCGAGGTTGATTGGTGAAAAGAAGAGGGATGAAGTGGTGGATTTGGCATCGGAATAGATGAATAATGTTGAGAGGCTAGAGCTGAGGATGCAAAGTTTTTATCAAACTTGTAAAAACATTAAATTACCGTATGTCTAGGTCGATTACAAAGTTGACACTGAGGTCTATTTTGAAATTGCCAAGCACTTCTTCCTCCTCTACCAAAGCGACCACCTCTACCTCTTTTGCCAATGCAACAAAGCTTCAAGTGGAAGAAAAAGAATTGAAAAATGCTTATTGAGCATAATTTGATTGTGGAAGACCAAGAGTTGTTTGTTTGAATTTCTCAAGAAGATCCTCATGAGAGATTAGCACAGCTTCAACTTCCCCTATTGTGTTAATTTCTGGTTTAGCACGCATAGTAGTGATGACTGAAGAATACTATTCAAGTAGACCTTCACAAATTGCGTCAATATGATTTTCTAAACTCAAAGTGTAACATATGACTGCAAAAAAATCTATAAGTTTCTTGACTTTGATTAAGTAATCTTTAGCAGAAAGATTAGGCTCAGGGACGGATCCAGGAATTTGGTAGAGGAGGGGCCGAAAATTAAAATATTATATAATTAAATATAATGTTATATATTTAGTAATATATATAATCATAATTAATATTTTTTAATTAAAAAATTCTAATATGTACTTGTTATTTTTATAATAGTTAATTTTGTTCAAAAAAGTTGAGGGGCCGAGCCCTATACTTCCCCCCTAATTTAGGCTTCTTCACATTCTTGAGTTGATTCTTGAATTGCCTCAATTTTGTTTTGTTCGAAGAGATGAAATATTGCTGTATTTGATCCCAAATCTGATAAGCAAAAGCACATTTTACCATTGTTTCTTGAATTCTTCATCCATTGATGATAAAAGCCAGGAGCTTATAATCTTGAAGTAGCCATTCTTGATGTTTGATGGATATTTTGTCAGCAAACCTATCTGGATCAGACTCAATTCAGGTGGTTGTTTGTTGATTTGAAGGTGATCCTACAGATTCTGACTTTGAATTGTAAAAAGAGCAAATTGCTTCCAAGCTAAGAAAAAAAAAATTGTTTTCATGAAGCTTATCAGGGATGGGATAGAGAAGAGATTTTGTGTGAAGGCAGTAAGATTTGAAGGTGTGATGGCCATGATAAATGAAAGAAGGGTCGAGTAATCAAGATTTAAACTCTTGATACCATACTAAAGTAATTACAAATGCAGTTGAAATAAAAACAGAAAAAAGTGAAGAATTGAATTGTCAATTGTATTTTAGAATGCTCATCGGTCTAACTATAGCTATTGCAAACCCTTTTATATATACAACAAGATGAGAGTCACAGAAAAAATAAAATTAAAAAGAAAGCTTAGTCACGTAGGAGAGAAGAAACTGAACTTAAAAGTACAAATAACAGTTAAATATATTATATTAGTTTCTTTCCAATCATTATCACTAATAAGTTTTAATTAAAGACACTGTCATAAATTATAAAAGTTTATTCTCTCATAAAAAGAAATAATAATAATAATTATTATTTTTGTTGAATACACACTTATTCCTAAAAGGTAATATTATACACAATTATTTTAATTTCTAAAATATGATGATGGACAGTGATTAACGGTAATAAAATAACAAATGAACTATAATGGAATAGCATATGGAGATGATTTTGCAGAAGTGGTTGTTACAAAGACACAAAATCGTTGCTGCATTATGTATACAGAAGAGGTTTACGAGGAGGAACCACCTCCATGCAACCATGCCTATGATGGCACTGTTGGTCACGTTAGCTACGTGGAGAATTTGGAAAATGGTATTAGAGTTGAAAAAATTTTACGTGAAGGTTTTACAATCTTCTTAATATATGTAAAACATCTTCAAATTTTAGTATGATTGAAATTTGGTTGATATCATTTTTCACATTTCATATGGGATTAAAATTAACTTTAATTTTTTTTAATTTAGCAACGTTTCTAAAATATAATCTAAAAATTTAATAGATCATATCTAATAAGATTTTATTTTTTTTAAACACGATGGAGTATATGGAGTATATATAGTACTAATATTTATGCAGTACGAGAGAAATAATAATAATAATAAAACAAAAATCAAAATATTAGATAAAGTTACACTATGATAAATATCAGATAGAAGGGTAAGTGTCTCATTGATACGCTTTAGACAGTTGGATTCATTGTCATATCCTCAGCAGATGTCAACAACTGAGCTCGCTGGGCTTGGTTCTTCCAATTGGTGGTCAAAATAACATACAACATTAGTGCAGCACAACAAACTTGAGCTGAAAGTAAGCCCAACCAAAGCCCACAAAATCCTATATCAAGCCAAAATCCAAGCCCAATCGCCACAGGCATTCCGATCAAATAAAACGCACCAAGGTTCACATTCGCCGCCACGTTGGGTCGAGCCGTTCCTCTAACGACACCACACCCCACCGTCTGCGGACAATTGCCGAGCTCACATAGCCCGAGAATTGGTAGTGCAGCCGCTGTCAAACGCAGAATCTTCTCATCATTTGTGAACATTTTCCCCCACGAATGCCGCATCATAGTGGCAAAAATAACCGCCACAAACCCCAAAATTTCTGCAAAAAAAATCGAAATAGCAGCCGAGAGCCGGGCCCTTGCAGGTCGGTTTGCCCCGAGCTCGTTTCCAACACGTGTTGAGACTGCAAAGCCCAACGAAGACGGAAACACGTAGATTAATGCCGTGGTCTGAATAAGCACACCCATGGATGCCACGGTGGCAGTGGGATCCACAAGGAGTCCACAAAGCACAATCATGATCTCATACCACCACCACTCTAGACAAACTGACACACAACTCGGCGCAGCAAGCCGAATGAGTGGCTTAAAGCCGGAGAAAGAGTCTCGGCTCAACTTCATCCACGTGTCAGCATGGACCCCACTTATCCAGACATGAACAACCAGAAACAGAAGGATGGAGAAATTGGAGACAGCGGAGGCTGCAGCAACGCCGGCGAGGCCAAAACGTAGGCGTTTAACGAAGAAGAAATTGAAGGGCAAGTGAGCAAACATTCCGAAGAGAGATGCTAGCGTGACAGGGCGGGTGACACCCTGTGCACGAAGGTAGATTCTGATTGGGTGAAGAAAGGAGTTGGTTACGAGGTCAGGGAGGAGGAACATCAAATAGGTTTGTGCCATTTGGGTGATTTGGGGTAGCTGGTGGAGGAAGATGAAGATAGTGTTGATGTTCAGCCAGAGGATTGAGATTGGAATGGAAGACACTAAGAGGAAGATGATGCAGCGGTGGAGGGTTAGAGAGAGGAGGTTGGTGTTTTTGGCGCCAAAGGCTTGGGAGCAGAGTGGTTCCATGCCGAGGGAGAGGCCGGAGAGGACAGAGTAGCCGGTGATGTTGGCGAAGGCTATGGCGAGCGAGCCGGCAGCTAGTTGGAGTTCTCCGAGGTGGCCCAAGAAGAGCATGGAGACTATGGAGCGGAGGTAGAAAATGAGCGATGTTAGTGCTATGGGAAGGGCTAACTCCATTAGAGACCTTGATTCTTTCATCACCTCCGAGATTCCGCCACATGTCCACCCTTCTGGTTCTTGCTTCTCCATATCTGCCAACAACAGATCATGCTCTGTTTTTGTTTCCATTAGGTTAGCTAGGATGCTAAGCTTATTCTTCTCTTTCTGAGTGTGACTTATGCCTTATGATTTGTGAATGAAGAAGATGTGAGAAGAAAGATTGGTGTGTGTGTATAAATAGAGACCAGCTACAGAAGGATACTCTTATTTCTTTTCAGTAAAATATATATGTTTTTGCTCGAGTTAGATGATCAAAATATTATTACGAGAGGTTGATAAATAATTGCAAATTTTTTTTTATTCTTCTTCATCCACTTCTCCTTATTTCAATTTTTTTTTGGGAAATGAAAAAGAGATAATAGGTATGCTTGCGTGGTGAAAATCGAAGGACCACGCCCAACATGCAATAAAATTATTATTTTAATTAACAAAGTTTGAATGAAAGGTTATTATTGATTTGAATTTCTGCTTTCATTGCATGTGTGTGTTGTTTACCGTAGTGAACTAGATAGCAAGCAATACGTCAGAATGTGAGTGTATCAATGAAAGGAACAATTTCCAATGGAACGAGAAAATCTTGAGTACTGCCATGTACTCCTATTTCATCAGCTATTATGCTCGATTTTCAAGCCATTTTAAACCTTACGGACTTGTGTATGGGAATGAATTATTTTTATTTTTTAAATTAATATCATAAATATATTTTTTTATTATATACTTTTTAAATGAAATTAAGAGAAATTTGTTCCTTTCCTTTAGTATTCTTTCTTTACATGCTTGGTAATTCACACTAATTTAAACTGATACAGTGGTAAAGAAACTGAAATTGATTGCTTTCAAGATCAAGAGTACTAAAACGTAAAAGCTCTCCTTATTACTGACTCTTGGTGGTTCCATCCTTGATTACACCTCCACTGGCCCATATTCCGGCAATTCAGCAAGCGGCTGCTTACGGAAACGAGAGCTTTTAAGAATGAAAATCAAAATAAATATGATTTTAGACATTAATTTTCTAGAAAATTACAAAAGTGGATATATAAGATTAATACAAGCAAAGAGTAAATTATTAAAATTATTTTAAGTTTTTGAAAATACTGACAAAAATATCATTTATTTTATAAATGATAAAAATATTTTAAACGTAAAAAAATAACTAATGTTAAATATATTTTTTAAAAATATGTTTCGGATATTAAATTTTGATACAATTTTTTTT
>NC_029789.2:139358011-139359073 GCF_000816755.2 Arachis ipaensis | reverse complement strand
TTCCCAAATAATCTCTCCCTCAATTTATCAATTATTTTTACCAAAATTATATCCCAAAATATCTTCTTTTATCCAAATAAAATGATATTTATCCAATCCTAATAAAAAAACATCAAATTTACCCGAAAGCATATATTTTTAAGATCTTTTAATACCCATTTTATACATTAGTTACATATATCTCATGTTTGGTTATCCAAGGATTTTGAATGTTGTGTAAAACATATTATAATACAATTGATTACTGAAAATGCATATATATTTTAGAGTTAAGTGGATTTTGATATTAATTAAGAGATGTGATAAGTTAAATAGGCATTGTTTGATGCAATGATAGGTTAAATTTGGATAGTATGAAAGCTGATGCACATGTTTGAATACATAAGGGATAGCATTTGAAAAAGGAAAGTAAAATGTAGAAAATGGAGTTTTGAGTTGAATTTTTGGAAACAAATTAAAAATGATAAAATAAAAATTGATTAGGTAATTAGATATGTGTAATAAATTAAAAATATTTAATCAATTATAATTAATTACATGAAATGAAAGGGTATTGCTATGTTCTTAGAGCACAGCTTAAGAAACAATTAATTCCATCTGGTAATTTTGAATACTTGTATCATTTAATACTTAATTGGTCTATTTAATTAATGTCATTCTTTCTTATAATTTTTATAACTAAATTAATTTTTAAAGTTTTAGTTACACTATTAAAATTTTCCCTCTAAAATTGTCCTCTAAAATTATTAGCGCTAAATCAGAGACCTTTCATATTTTTCTTATGCAATAGAGTACATAATTTCTATCATTTTCTATTTTCATTTTAATTTTTCAATCTATCTAACTCATTTTTTTTTGTTATCCATTCTTTTTCATTTTTTTACCTTTTTTTTCCACCATTATAACATAATATCTATATATGATGAGTATAATTTAAGTTTTGACTCAAGTATATGTATTGAAAAATGTGAATTAATATTTTCTTTTTTCGAATAAATGGCTATGATGCGTTCTAGAAAAGAAAAAGTAAAAAAAAAAAAACCAAAATATATATATACTTGA
>NC_029789.2:139342413-139357875 GCF_000816755.2 Arachis ipaensis | reverse complement strand
TTTTTTTAAAAAAAAGATATTTTAAAAAAATATAAATTATAACTTTTCAAAAAAATAATTTTTTTATTTTTTTAATATTTTTATTTTTACTTTTAAAAATTTATCAAACATGCTAAAAAATAAAAATAAAAAATTTTATTAAAAAAATATTTTTTATTAATTTAATGGCGCTCAAACAAGCATATTATGTTAGAGTGGCAAAAAAAAAGTAAAAAAATAAAAAAGAGTAGATAACATAAAAAAATGAGTTAGATAGATTGAGGAATCAAGATGAGAATAAAAAAGAATAGAAATTATGTATTTACCGTATAAAAGAATATACAAAATTTTTGATTTGGCACTAATAATTTTAGAGGATAATTTTAGAAATTTTTTTTAATAATGTAACTAAAATTTTAAAGATTAATTTAGTCATAAAAAAATGTGAGAAAATGACATTAATTAAATAAATCAACTAAATTTTAATTGACACAAATATTTATAATTACCAGATATAATTAATACTTCTTAAGCTGTGCTCTAAGCACATAGAATAACAATACCCTAAATGAAATTCTCTGATATAAATAAGGATGGATCATTATATATTAAAAGCTAAAATTATCCTTGAATAAAGCTATTTAATAGAATATTGACAGAATTGACTTGTGAGTGATAATGACCAATTAACTATTGGAATCACTTAATATAAAAGAGCTAACATATTCTGTTATTAGTTAATTACTATTGCTATATCATATAATCATTGCTGAATTCATATTGCATAATAATCATTTATATCACTTCATCTATCTTACTCAAACTCTGTCTCTAAAATCTCTTCTTTCTCTTTTATCAGTTTACCCTTGGCATCTCATACTTTTCATGACTAGTAAAACTATTGTTCATAAATTTTTGGGAAATGATAATGACATTTATATATTGATAAAGTCATTATTTTTTTTTATAAATTCATACAAAATATAATATAAAAATATCATGTGAGGAATAACATCATAAAAAATATGAGTGATATATATTATCATTTTTCAAAATTTTCCATACCATATTATTAATAATCCATCAAACCGTACCCAAGAAGGTTTTTATTCCACCAATTAACTTGTTTTATATATAGGTTAAAAAATCGTTTCATGTTGCAATATGTTGTGATTAATCAAAAGAAAAAATATTAAAATAAATATTAAATAAAATACATTTAGACGGTTTAAACTTTTTATACTGATAAAAAAAGGGTAATGTTAGAGAAAATTTTTTTCTACAAGAGTGCAAGTCATTCTATAATTAATTTAGGGGTGTTTGTGATACGTTTTGGATGGATTTTAAGTAAAAAATTTATCCAATTCGAACACCCATTTTCTTTGTGGTGCGGTTTGGACCGAATGAATTTTTTAAAAAAATCCGATTCGATTCAATCCAATTTCAAGTAATATGGATTGAATTGGATTTATATTTTTATAAATTAAAAAAAATTAAATATATATAACAAATTTTAACATCAAATTTTAAATAACCAATAATAACATAATAAATTTTAATAATATTTTAGAAAACTAATAATAATATAACAATAGAAATAAAATTATAAATTAGTTAAAATAAATAAATAAATCTCATTTTAAACATTAATATTAAATAATAATACATGAATAATATAAAAAAATATATAACAAAATTGAATATATTATAAGTAAAATTGTAAATATAATAATAAAATAATAATATTATAGCACATTATACGGTTTGGATTGGATTAGATTGATTTTAAAAAGTACATTCGAAATCCGATCCGATCCGATCCGAGGTGCTGCTTGTCCGAGTTCCTTCTGAGGAGTTTTAAAAAATAAATTTAAATTTTGATCCGATTCAAATAATTTACAAAAAATAAAATTCAATCAAATTTAAATTAGTATAATTTTAATTAAATTTTAATTTAAATTAAATTAAATGAACAATTTCATTTGGATGGATTTGAATTTAAATATCCCTCATTAATATATCATGTTGTGTTTATCGGGTGAGCATGCAATGCATCCTTTCGGCAGAAGAAAGAGGCATTAATGCAATATATTTATCTTAGAAGTACAACACACACAAACGGTTGAATATACATATTCCTCAATTTCTGTCAACATCATCAAAGCTTTTGTTGCTTCCTTATTTAAACATCAAATTTCGCTTGACTTTGGAACTAGAGAAGTTCACAAAATTTTTGGTTTCCAATGCATGTATCTTCTATTAGCTAGATACAGATATATCTTGAATCCAAATCCAATACATAATTGGAATCAAAGAGTTTTTTGGATTGTAATTCTTTTTATTTTTTTTGGCTCTATAAAATTTTTAAAATAGAAGTTGGTAAAGATATAAAAATAGTTAAAAGTTAGAGAAAAATTTTGAAGATTAATTTTTTTTACTCGATTCAATTGGTAACAGGAATGGTAGGGAGAAAAATATAAAGATATATAAATGATTAATGATCCGTCAATAATTCTTGTAAATCGTAATATTTTGTGAAAAATTATTTTATATTTTTTTATCTAATATTCTAAATGACAGAGAAAAATTCAATCAATTACTTCTTTCGCTTATTATTTTTTATTAAAATTATTATCTAATTCTCAAAATATTTTTTATTGTGCTTGGAATAGTTTATCATCTACTAGAGTCCACCAACTAAGTACACTAAACATGTTAAGTAAATTCGGCTAAAAATAAATGTTGTATATTTTCAATATTTTTTTTACAATTTTTTTTAATGTTGTAATATATTACATGTAAATTTGGTGTATACAAATATCTTTTAATTATATTCTACTTTAATAAGAACATGATAAACTACTAATTAAGTCCAACTTGGTATGTATTGTAAGATTTTGAGAAATTTTAATTCCTATATTCTTCTTTTAGTTAAGACGCTAAAATATCCATCCCAAAGTAGATGAAAGTGGATTAAGCACTAATTAGTGGTAGTGATTTTATTTTATAAAGAATCTTTCTACTTTTCAATACACAATATCAAGGAATGAGATACCAGTGAAAGGTCAAAAGGAAGAAAAAAAAGAAAATGTATCCATATATAAAACTTAACACCTCTCTCCTATACCTCATCAGCCATATTGAAAAACATAATATATAATCAAAATTTTTATAATCAAGAATTTGATTATTATTACTTCTAAAAGTAGAATTTTAATGTTATTAAATATATAATTATTTATAAGCTTAAACTTTAAAATAAATAATTTCATAGCAGTTTTGAAAAGTAATAACATAATTAAAACTGAATATGTGGGGCAGTTCCATGTCATTTATCAAGGTTCTTTCTTTTGTTTAACTCACAAACACGCCAATATTATTATTGTTTCTTTGGTTTTGTCTTAATTAAATTTTCCAAACTATAATTACATGTCACTATACATCACCACCCCCCCAAAAATCGACCAAACAAATGCCCCACCGCCACAAATAATCTCGTGCCTCCATTTTCCAAAGTATCAGACGATTATAATAGTAATGATTATCTATTTCTGTATTTCATCTAAATCCACACATTATTCTAGAATAAAATTTCAGAAAAAAAAAACATAGTTATCTAATAAGAGTAAAATTGTTCTTATCAATTACTTCATTCACACTCTTCTTGATTATTAAATCCTACAATCTAACAAAATGCCACCAATATATATCATCAAACCTTTAAATAATTCAAAACATGAACAAATTGTAGGCTTTTGTTACTATATTAACTAATTCAGTATTAAAAATTAATATAACAAGAATTAATTAAAATAGTACACAAAGATATAGTATTCAAAATATATTTCCCTTAATTATTAATTTATCAAAAATATTTAATATAAAAAAATTAATAAAAAATAATTTAAATTTATTTTATTTAATATTTATTAATTTTAATAATAATTAATAAATATTAAATAAAAAATTTTTTTGTCTTTTTAATATTACTGTCTATTACACTATTGAGGTCAAAATTAAACACAATGGGGCTAAGATTAACGTACATTTTTTCCCCTTAGGGTAACACAGTGGTCATTGCCTGGCAAAGGGGAACAAGAAAAGTTGGATATATATAACATATCAATGTCATGCAATCATGGATATGAACATAACATCACGAGGCGGCAATATGAGTTGTGTAGTGTGTCTTCTTATTGGATAGGGTTTAAATTTCGTGAGTAAAAGTCGGTACAAATATTTTTCAATATTTTTTTTTATGTTCTCAGAGTAAATGATTATTTTTGTACTGTGATATTTCTGTTGTCAGTCTGAGATTAATTTTTATTTTATTAATATTTTTAAAATATCATATTGTTATGATAAGGACAATTAATTCATCAGAATAAAAATATTAATTTATTTTTAAAATACCGATAATTTCGGCTCTTTCAAGTTTCAAGGCTTGAACTCATAAGGCTGTTTTTTTCCCCTCTTTTCTCGTTTATCCCTTAATATTTTCTGTATAAAAATAATAATGTGGAGAATTTAATTACAAGTAGTCTTCTAAAAACGGTGGTCTCACCCTCACATGGGATGCGTGAGCAATTAACGGAGGCTCCACACAGCTTCGAGTTTCATGACAAGTTGATGGTTGGAAGGAAACATACATGCATAGTTGCATAGATACATACATTATAGGGTAAATTGCTTAAATAAATAAAGTAGAAACTAAAATTACTCGTTTATAATATGTTCAAAATCGTTATATTTTGATCCTAAAATTATTCTATATAAATTATTACAGGAGGTAGAGATTTCAAACTTTGTAAATAAAATCCTATACAAGAAATTTTTGAAAATTTGAGTAATAACGTAAAATTTTATATATAGAATGTAGGAATTTATGGACAAACGGGTAAATATAAAAAAAATTATTTTCTTAATATATAAAAATTTATCTTTTATATTATAAAAAATACACATAAAAAAAATTGAAAAAAAGAAGAATGCTAGAGAGCGCAATAAAATTTATTCGTTTTTGTAAGTAATTAGTTAACAATGTTTAAAAATGTAAGTTAAGGTAGCGTTTGTTTTGAGATAATAGAACAGATATTGGGATTTAATATTATGTTTGTTGGCCTAAAGACTGATACTAAAATTTCAGTTTTTATTATCAAAATTTCAATATTTCAGTATTTTAAAAAAATAGAGACAGAAAAGATTGAAATTTTTTTATATGGAGACTGAAATCTTAATAATATTTTATACCTAAAATACTTCTATTTCAATTAATTAATTCCAACTTTACTCTTTGTGCATGTAAATTAAATTAGAGTTTCATTCTTATTTCAGTCTCTGTCTCTCACTTTATACTAAACACAATATTAAGACTTATTTTAATCTCTATCTCTCCATTTCTGTCTCTTAGTCTTATTCTCTTACTATAAGAAAAGAAAATTTTCTTTTTAAATATAAAAATATTGGAAAGAAGAGAATTACACCTTTTGGAATTTAGATGAATTTTACTATTCATCTCCGACTATATGTCTCTGTCTATGTGGAGTATGTGTGGTTAACTATTATTGTCGCTTACACGGCTCTCCGAATGTTCTCCACTCCACAAACATTATTTTTCATTATTTCTGTATGAAAAGCAAGACTGGGAAATAATAGAGATAAGAGAATAATGATAAACAAAGAATAATTGTCAAAAAATACTTTTTACATACTTATCTAAATACGACGTTAATCATAAGTTTATAAAGAACCATCATCACCATCAGTCCATCATCATCATCATCATCACACCTTTCATCAAAGTCTTACATGCATGTCGTCATTATTTTTACTATTTCGTTAATCTTTTTTTTTCTAAGGGCAACTATTTCAATCTATATATTACACACATGAAATAGAATTAACTGACTGAATTTAATGGAGGAGTATTATTTTAGGAGTTTAATTAGGGAGTTAATTATATTTTTGTTAAATATCAACTATTTTTTTAAATCACTTTTTTAATCTAAATNACATTTACATGATATATACTAGAAAAAAAAATAAAGAAAAAAAGAAAGGTGATAGAATCAAAAATTGTATGGAATGGCCCATCAATCCCCAAAGGGACAGGGTTGATATGACATCATGATATACACATTGGGAGGCAGCATACATTTATTTTTTCTCCATTTTGTTTTCTACCGAAATGAGGAGCTGAACCCTCTTCAGTGTACACACATAATGCAGTGTTGTTCTCTTCTTCAGTAGCCTCATCTATCTATCATGTATTTAATTATTTATTTATTTATTTATTACGTTTGCTTCACTGTCCCACTTCCCAAAAACCCTCTTCAATTCTCCGCCCTTAGAAGAAGCAAAGCCACGTCAATTCAACCCTCTCCACTGGGTTTTGTATTTGCATGCCGATAAGTTAGTAGCTAGGCTTGGCTACATCATATTCATACCCATCCCACAACAAAAGATTAGCCAAATTGGTGGCTATACCAAATTCCCAATATTGCACGTCAAATCATACCCACATGCAATTTTTTTTCTGTTTTAAATATATTTCTTAATATCAAGCAGTAACTATTTGTTCAAAATAACGGTAAATAGTGATTTTGATTTTTGATATATGATAATTTTTTATTTTGATAAAATAGATTTTAATATTTGTTTTTAACAAAATAAATTTTGAAATATTAATTTTATTTACCAAAACGGTTTAATCATTAATCTATTATTACTGTGGACATTTTTGATTTCAACATGACCGCCTCATTATGATAGAAATATGTTCTATCAAATAGTTTTCCATTTTATTTGTTGTGTCGCTTGTGGTTGTTATCTCAAAAATAAATGCATTGTTTTCTGTCAACAAGAATTATTTTTTATTTTTGCTCCACCAACAATACCTAGAACAGAGTACAACTTTTTACGCTTTTTAATTTAGATGTGAGAGGAGAAATGGTATAGAATATAAATATAAAGTGTATAAATACTTTACGCAACTGTAATGCCGCAAGAACAAAAATCAGATCGTCCGATTTTTGAGTACACAAATCGGACCCTCTGATTTGTGTTTAAAAAATTAAATTTTTTTTGAAATATACAGTAGTAATAGTAGTAGTAGAAGTAGCATGTAGTTATCTCATCAACACGGGACTTTTAATAACTGTGAGGGAGAGAGAAAGAAAAGGAAGGCTAAAAAAAGGAATGCTAAGAGTTATTATAGGAAAGTTTTATTTCTATCCGTTGAAATTATAGCATATAACCACTATATAAACGTTTGTAAAATTTCAATTCAATCATCATCAACAACAACAACTACATTCACATCTTCTTTTCATATTATTATTATTATTATATTTTATTTCCTTTTCTCTTTCGTAATTATATAGCGAGTGCATTATTGTGAGTAGTGTTCAATTTCATATTACTTTGTAGCTATTAGAAGTCAAAATTCCGCTGTAGACTCAACAATTGGTATCAGAGCCAACGTTATATTATTCATTATTTGAGTGGTAAAATTCAATTTTGAATATAATGGCTTCTACTAGTAGTAATGTCAAAGTAGGCAAATATGAAATCGAGAAGTTCAATGTGAAAAATGATTTTTCATATTGGAGGATGCAGATGAAAAATCTGCTTATATCACAAAAATTACATAAGGCACTGGCAGGAAAAGAGAAAAAGCCGGAGGAAATGAAAGATGAGGATTGGGAAGAATTAGATCTTGAGGCGTGGGCTGCAATAATCTTATGCCTTGAGAGGATGTTGCTTTCTTGGTGAACGAAGAAGCAACTGCACCAGGCGTCTGGTTAAAGTTAGAGAGTAACTTCATGACAAAGACTCTAACTAACAGGATCTACTTAAAATCCAAATTGTATACATGCAAGATGGAGGAAGGCACCTCAATCCGAGAATATATCAATAAGTTTGACAGGATCATATCAAACTTAAAGGATATAGATGTGAAGGTTGATGATGAAGACCAAGCACTCATATTGTTACTTTCATTACCGAAGTCCTATGAAAATCTGGTGCAGACATTGATGCTGGTGGGTGACACTCTGACCATGGATGAGACGAGGGCATCACTTTTAGCGGATGATCTACGTAAGGTTGCTACAAGTGTAATGTCATCTTCAAATGGAAGAGAGTATAATGATCAAGCACAAGGATTGTTCGCGGCTAGAGGAAGGACTAATGAAAGAGGAAAATGTAATAAGCGTGGAAAGTCAAAGCCAAAATCTAGACCTCACACGGAGAGAACATGCTTTAAATGTGGTGAGCCTGGACATTTCAAAGCAAATTGTCCAAATAAAAGGATAACTTTCAAGAAACAGAACAATGACAACCCAAAAGAAAAGCAAGAAGCAAGCTACGTCTCAAATGATGAGGAAGATTGTTACTCTATGACAGAACAATCTTATGAAATCCTCGATAAGTGGATTCTTGATTCAGGAGCATCTCACCATATGTGGCCAAATAGGAAGTGGTTTACTACCTATCAAAGCATAAATGGTGGCACAGTTTTAATGGGCAATGATCATGCTTGTAAAACCGTGGGGTTAGGTACTGTAAGAATCAAGATGCATGATGGTGTCGTAAGAACCTTAAAGGATGTGAGACATATTCCAGACTTGCGGAAAAATCTGATCTCCATAGGTTTGTTGGAGAAAAATGGTTGCAAAATAGTTGCGGAAAATGGGGTACTGAAAGTTGTTCGTGGTTCTTTGGTAGTGATGAAAGGAGTTCGTCACGGTAATCTTTATTCTCTTTTGGGGGACAGCGGTTATAGGTGAGTTAGCAGTTGGAATCGGTGGAAGTAGAGATCAAACAGATTGCACGAGAATATGGCACATGCGGCTTAGACATATGTCAGAGAATGGTCTATCATTGCTTTGTGGACAAGGTTTGCTGAAGAATATGAAGAAACCACAAATAGAATTTTGTGAGCATTGCGTGTATGGAAAGGCACATAGGGTGAAGTTTTCTACAAGCAAGCACAAAAGCAGAGGGTTGTTAGACTACGTGCATACTGATGTTTGGGGCCCGGCTAAAGTTACTTCCAAGGGTGGTTCCAGGTATTTTGTTACTTTTGTTGATGATTATTCCAGATATGTTTGGATTTACTTCCTCAAACATAAGAATGAGGTATTCGACACTTTTAAGCGGTGGAGAGCAATGGTTGAAAATCGAACGGGTAGGAAGTTGAAAACCCTACGACCAGATAATGGCACAGAGTACACGGATGGAGCTTTCAAGGAGTTCTGTGATCGAGAAGGCATTGCAAGACACTGGACAGTTAGAGAAACACCACAACAGAATGGAGTCGCCGAACGAATGAATCGTACGCTACTTGAGAAGGCAAGGTGTATGCGCTATAATTCTGAGTTAAGCAGAGAATGGTGGGCAGAATCGGTTGTTACAGCTTGCTACATAGTGAATCGATCCCCACATTCTTCTCTATATGGAAACACACCTTATAAGGTATGGTCAGGGGAACATGCAGATTACGAGAAACTCAGAGTCTTTGGATGCACAGCCTATTATCATATCAAAGATAATAAGCTTGATGATAGAGCTAAGAAGGCAATCTTTTTGGGGTATCCAAGAGGGGTTCAAGGCTATCGCCTTTGGAGTGTAAATGATTCTAAGTTTGTAATTAGCACGGATGTTACCTTTGATGAACGATCTATGGTAGCTTTGTCTAAAGATGTGGTGCCAGATGATGGTGATGTTGGAAAAATTTCAAATACTCAAGTGGTGGAGATAGAGTCTAAATACCAACAAATAGACTCTAATAATGTTCAGGTAGAGCATTCTAATGCTACTCGAGATGACGCAGAGGATGAACTTGATCATGAGGAAATTCAGCGAGAAAATGCACATGCATTACAACAGCAGCAGCAGGATTCTTTGGCATCTACTAGGCCAAAGAGGAATTATAAATTTGTTCAGAAGTTTGGGTCAGACAAGCCTTTGAGACATTATGGGCAGCTAAACTTGGTAGATTATGCACTCTCAGTGGAGGATGATGAGCCGGTCACCTTCAAACATGCTATCAAAGACAAAGATAGAGAGAGTTGGTTGGTCGCTATGGAGGAAGAGATGCAATCTCTTCATAAGAACAAGACATGGGATGTGGTCCCATTGCCCGTGAAAAAGACTGCAATTGGTTGTAAGTGGGTGTATAAAAGAAAAGAAGATCCTACTAAGTCAGATGGTACAAGATTCAAAGCTAGGTTAGTAGCGAAGGGATTTGCACAAAAAGAAGGTGTTAATTACAATGAGATATTCTCTCCTGTGGTGAAACACACTTCCATACGGGTGCTTTTAAGTCTTGTCGCTCATGGTGATCTTGAGTTGGAACAACTAGACGTGAAGACTGCGTTCTTGCACGGTGACTTAGAGGAAGAAATCTACATGTATCAACCTGAGGGTTTCAAGGTTGAGGGTAAAGAAAGTCATGTATGTCGCTTGAGAAAATCGCTATATGGATTGAAACAATCTCCTCGGCAATGGTATAAGCAATTTGACTCCTTTATGTTAAAACAAGATTTTTCCAGAAGTAATTATGATTGTTGTGTATACATTCGTATGTTTTCTGGAGGTGATTATATTTATCTTCTATTGTATGTGGATGACATGCTTATTGCCTCTAAGAGCAAGGTGGAGATAGATATGTTAAATGTTCAACTTTGTAAAGAATTTGAAACAAAAGATTTGGGTGCTGCACAAAAAATATTAGGCATGGAAATTAAAAGAGAGAGATCAAGCCAAAAATTGTTCTTGAGCCAAAGAGGATACATTGAGCGCGTCATTGAAAGGTTTGAAATAAAAAATGCTAAATTGGTGGTAACGCCGTTGGCTCCACATTTTAGGCTCTCTAGTAAACAATCTCCCACAACAGCAGAGGATAAGTCTTACATGGAAAATGTACCTTATGCTAGTGCAGTCGGTAGTCTAATGTATGCTATGGTATGTACACGCCCAGATATTTCACAGGCAGTAAGCGTTGTTAGCAGGTTCATGGCAAACCCAGGTAA
This sequence comes from Arachis ipaensis, assembly GCF_000816755.2. Classification (NCBI taxonomy): domain Eukaryota; kingdom Viridiplantae; phylum Streptophyta; class Magnoliopsida; order Fabales; family Fabaceae; genus Arachis; species Arachis ipaensis. Next base: position 139,346,860 of record NC_029789.2, on the reverse strand, counting down.
GGCACACTGGAAAGCAATCAAGTGGATATTAAGATACTTGAAGGGCACCATTGACACATGTTTATGCTTTAGTGGAAAATCATGTCAAATCAGCGGTTTTGTTGATTCTGATTATGCTGGTGATCTAGATAGAAGACGTTCTATGACTAGTTATGTATATAAAATACATGGTGCTCTGGTTAGTTGGCGATCGATGTTATAAGTTACAGTGGCACTATCTACTACAGAGGCTGAGTACATGGCCGTAGCAGAAGGGGTGAAAGAAGCACTGTGGCTAAGGGATCTTCTAGATGATTTAGGGCTGAAGCAAAGATTGCGTGGATCTGAATTGTGATAGTCAAAGTGCAATTCATTTGGCTAAAAATCAGGTTCATCATGCTCGTACCAAGCATATTGATGTTAGATATCATTTCGTGCGTGATGTTATGGAGAAAGGTGACATTTCTCTTGTAAAAGTACACACGGATGAAAATTCCGCTGACATGTTGACTAAAGTGGTGTCAGGAAGCAAGTTCCAACACTGTTTGAAATTGCTCAATATTGTTCCATGTTAGGCAATCATTGTCAAATGATGCAACCGAATATGAATACCATTCTTTGATCGTCCAAAATTTGCGTAGATTTCAAATTGTGAACGAGGTGGAGAATTGTGAGAGAGAAAGAAAGAAAAGGAAGGCTAAGAGTTATTATAGGAAAGTTTTATTTCTATCCGTTGAAATTATAGCATATAACCACTATATAAACGTTTGTAGAATTTCAATTCAATCATCATCAACAATAACAACTACATTCACATCTTCTTTTCATATTATTATTATTGTTTTATTTTATTTCCTTTTCTCTTTAGTAATTATATAACAAGTGCATTATTGTGAGTAGTGTTCAATTTCATATTATTTTGTAGTTATTAGAAATCAAAATTTTACTGCAGACTCAACAATAACCGACACCTTAATAGATCATAAGTTGACTTGATTCGAGTAAAATTAGCTCAGGTTCTGTTATTTTTGTATAGATTAGTTGAGCTTCAATAGAGTTTTAGGTACCAAGGAAGCAAAAATCAACATACTAAGTATATGGGTAATTTTGAGTGACGTACATATTAATCCAATTCAAGTATCTTTCTCTCTTATCAATTTACCCTTGCCATCTCATACCTTTCATGACTAGTAAAACTATTGTTCATAAATTTTTGGGAAATGATAATGACATTTATTATATATATTGATAAAGTCATTATTTTTTTTTATAAATTCATACCAAATATAATATAAAAATATCACGTGAGGAATAACATCATAAAAAATAAGAGTGATATATATTATCATTTTTCAAAATTTTCCATACCATATTATATATTAATAATCCATCAAACCGTACCCAATAAGGTTTTTTATTCCACCAATTAACTTGTTTAATATATAGGTTAAAAAATCGTTTCATGTTGCAATATGTTGTGATTAATCAAAAGAAAAAATATTAAATAAAATACATTTAGACGGTTTAAACGTTTTATACTGATAAAAAAAGGATAATGCTAGAGAAAATTTTTTTACAAGAGTGCAAGTCATTCTATAATTAATTTAGGGGTGTTTGTGGTGCCTTATCGATTTTGAGTAAAAAATTTATCCAGTTCGAACATTTATTTTTTTGCAGTGCAGTTTAGACTGAATGAATTTTTAAAAAAATTTTAATTCGATTCGATTCAATTTCAAACAATATGGATTGAATTTTTTGTGTTTTAAATATATTTCTTAATATCAAGCAGTAACTACTTGTTCAAAATAAGGGTAATTAGTGATTTTGATTTTTGACATATGATCATTTTTTATTTTGATAAAATAGATTTTAATATTTGTTTTTAACAAAATAAATTTTGAAATATTAATTTTATTTGCCAAAACGGTTTAATCATTAATCTATTATTACTCTGGACATTTTCGATTTCAACGTGACCGCCTCATTATGATAGAAATATGTTCTATCAAATAGTTTTCCACTTTATTTGTTGTGCCGCTCGTGGTTGTTATCTCAAAAATAGATGCATTGTTTTCTCTCAACGAAGAATTATTTTTTATTTTGGCTCCACCAACAATATCTAGAATAGAATACAACTTTTTACACTTTTTAATTTAGATATGAGAGGAAAAATGGTGTAGAATGCAAATATAAAGTATACAGGTGCTTTACGTAATTGTGGTATCAGGAGCAAAAATTGGATCGTCCGATTTTTGAGTACACAAATCGGACCCTCCGATTTATGTTTAAAAAATTAAAAAAAATTAGAGTACACAAATCGAAGGGTCTAATTACCTTCACTAAAATTTAAATTTTCTCTTCCACACTAATCGAACTATCTGATTAGTAAACTTAATTTTTTTTACAAAAAATCAGATGGTCCGATTTCTTCATCCCTATTTTAGAAAAAATTATTCCCACGTTCATGTTTAACACTCATATTTTTCACAATAATGTACAACATACGTATACTTCTCATATCCAAAAAAATGAACCTAACTTTTCAATTTGAGGAATTAAAATTTTATTTAGAGTCAACAAAAATATTTTGATGTCCACATAATTTACTGTACAATTTATATAAGGACTTAACATGCCACGTAGATAATTTTATTAATGTCTAAAATAATGAATTAATCATTAGATTATTTTGTCAATAAAAATAATATTTTAAAAATTTATTTTATCAAAAATAAATAGTAAAATTTATTTCATCAAACTCAGAATCTTTGAAAATATCAAATAACTATTTACTTTCAAAACTATTAAACATGAATATCAATGAGAGATGCCATGGGCAAGAGTCTAGCTTAATTAGCTTGATTAGCAAAAAGGTTACCACTTCAAATTAATACGATCTTTATGAGCTGCAAGCATGTAAAAGGCTTATTTTTTTGGCATAAATATAATTATTAGTATCTAAAATAAATAATTATGTAAGTGTATATTAAAATTAACTATTAAAATAAAATATATATTAAAATACAAAATATACAATAAAAATAAGTTGAATTATATATATATTACGTAGTGGCTAATTTTAATTTTAATGTGCAAATAGTACTTCTATAAATAATTAGCCTCTAGCTAATAATGAGCAATATAATTATAAGTAAATCAGTTCATTATAAAATTTAAAAGAGTTTACATTAACTTGAATTTTCATTATTCATTAAAGTTTTTTATTTGCATTTTAATTAGAAGTGAATAAAGCTAATAACGCAAAGCTACTCTATGTATATATGAAATAATAATGATAGTTGAATCCTAAAAAATTTGGGTCACACGAGAAAGAAAGGAAGAAAAGAGACTTGAAAAAGAAAATGGATTAACTATGCTATATACATAAGAAACATTTCTTATGTATTAAATAATGCATGAAGATTCTGAACCTATCAAATTAATGAAGGGATAGTAACATTGAGGGTTTGTGTTTGGGGAACAGGTTGATTCCAATAGAGCAGTGGGTGGGTAGGACCTTGCCCTAGAAGTCATATATGACGGGCCATCTTCAATTTCTTGGAGGATGAGCAATTTATTATTTAGGGTATGGCAATGCCTAGCCACTGGGTCATCAGAGCACATGTATGTTATCACTTCCAAAAATCTCACGGTATGGGGAGGTCCAATATTCTATCATAAATATTATTTCTATCTTAATTAATCTCATTTTAAAATTACAGTTTTCTATTATGCATGACGAAGATAATATGTACTAATAATTTTTTTATAAAAATTAGACATCAATATATATTTATTTATATTTTAAAATTTGTTGTATTATTATCATAAAGCAAGATTGATGAGACTAGACAACTATTGGATTTTACCATAATCTAGCTTTGGGTACACTTAACCTATACAATGGGCTATGGCGGCATCTTTGCTTCCCAGTTTATACACCCAGAGAAATAAAATGTAGCCTCATATAAATTACTAGAATGATATAGTATGTAGTTCATTCATTGATTTCATGTCACTCAATGTTATATAATAGTCCATGATATACAATTTTTGTCAATAATTCTGAATAATATATATATCGAAAAAAAATAAATTTGAAATAGCTGTTATGCACGCCCTTATTAAGCCTTACCTCGCGTCGTAAAGCCAAGGTCAATCAGAGATTACGACAGTTCTAAATACATACATAACATATATATATATATATATATAAGAGAAAATTAAATATGAAATATATAGCTGTTATGCATGCCCTTATAAAATTGTTGCTAGCATACATAACTTTCATGAAATGAGGCTATTCTTGAACAAATTCGGCCATTAACTGAATAGTCAAACCATCATAACCTTAATTTCCATTTTTTTAGTACTTGGTATATATGCATTTTCTTTTGCAGCATCAAATGAAAAACACTAAAATGTTAAAAATGGCAAATTATTTTATTAAATAATTATAAAATTAAAA
>NC_029789.2:139325057-139342385 GCF_000816755.2 Arachis ipaensis | reverse complement strand
AAAAGAAGTTCAGAAACCGAGTTCGGATTCTATTATTCCGGCATCATTAATAAGCTTATATCAACTTTATCCGAAATGATTATATATGTATGTATATAAGATATATACAACATTTTACAGTTTATGTTCTTGTTATACATACCCTTTGATAAGCGTAAAGTAGTTATAACAGAATTAGTTGAGGAAGAGAATAGTTAATGAGGTCAGTTTATTAGTTAGAGCATCATTAGTCTCTAGTATATAACCTTCTCTTCCCTTCTTTGTACACAGACTAGAGTTATACATTCATTATTATGTTGGTTTACTTCTTTTCCAATAAACTTAGAGTTCTCTCTAATTCTTTTTTTTTCCCCCAAGTTTTGCCTCTACACATTCATACTCTCAATTCTGCAATCTTGACATGATATCAAGAGCTTAATTTAATCTATTATAGAAATAAAAGTAAAGTATTATTTTTGTCTCCAACTTTTGAGATAAGTCTTAAAATTGTTCCTAACATTTAAATCGTCCAATTTATGTCTCTAATGTTTAAAAATTGATTTAATATTATTCTACTGTCATCTACAATAACAAAATACTAACAAAACTGCCTACATAGACAATGAACGCTGTTAACCCCAAACGTGTATATTGACACGTATGTCCCTTCGCGTCTATTATTTCTTTTAGCATATGAAACACTCTCATTCAGATGAGAGAAGAAAAAACGTAACACTTCATCTTGCACACCCTCTGAACCCTATACCACTTTTTATCCTCTCTTCTTCGAGCTTGATCACAGTGAAAGACAACAGATTGAAGGTAGTTTGAGTTTCGATTTTTTCTGCGAAGGAGAGAATTGCTCGTCTTGGTCTTCACAAGTGTTGAAATGGCGCAGAGTGAAAAGGTATGTACAATTTATGTTTGATCTTTGTTTCAAGTAATAGTTCATGCAAGTAAATCTGTTAACGCATAGTGTAAGATGCATAATTTTTGAAAATTCTTATTATGAGTCAATTTTAATTTATTTATTTATTAAAGATTTTAATTTTAAAATTTTTTTATTAAAGCTAATTAAATCAAGTTTTGATAATTAAATTTGGAGGACTGTCGCCGCCGAATACGAAAGAGAGAGAGCCAAACGTGAGGAACAGAACTTGATGGAATGGAGGAGGGCCCGTGCTGCCGTCGTCTGTGCTCGCTGTTGCCGTGAAGAAGAGGAGGAGCTATGTTCCGTGCCACTACCATTCAAGGATTTGTGCTTCGTCGCTGTTTTGCCGCCGTTGAGCCGCTCTGCCGCTACTTAGTTCAGTTTCTTCTTAGTTGCAGTAAGCTTTTCGTTTTGAAAAGTCTTTTAGTCACTGTTTTGTTATCTTATGTTGAGGTTTTACGGTGTTAATTGCTATAATATTGAGTTTTGGTTATTATATGTTGCGATTAGAATCATTGTGGTTGCTGAGAAAGTGGTTTGGAGCTGAGGTTACGGCTGCCGCCGTTGCAGGCCGAGAGAAAACGAGTTTGTGACGTGTTTTAGAGTTTTCGAGTTTTGACAATCAAGCTAGGAGATTTTCCTAAAATTTATTTTATATTACAAAGTTGTTATAAATAGATATTGATGTGAAAAATATATTTTTGTGATTATGTTTGTCTTGTGAATGTGGTTGTTTGCGAGACTGAATTACTAATTGTTTGAGTGGTGTGGTTGTTGATGAGAAATTGGTTTGTAAAGTTATTTAGTTAAATATGATGAAAAGTGGGTTTTTTTGGTTTTGGAGTTAATTTGATAATATAAATAAACCGGCTTTGGAAATGATTTGAGATATGAAAATGAATTGATTTTGGAAGCGGTTTGATTTTGAATTTGTTTGATTTTATAAATGATTTAATATTGGAGCTTGTTCGATTTTGAAAAAGATTTATTATTGGAATTGGTTCGATTTAAAAATAATTTGATATTAGAACTGGATGAATTTTGGAAAATGATTGAGATTTGGAAATGGTTGAGAAGGGTTTGAAGAATGTTTGGATAGGACTCGAAAAGGGTGGCAGAGTCCGAGTTTTAGAGGAGATGCTGCCGAAATTTTTATAAAAATAGGAAAGCTTCGTTTGAATAGTTTATTCAAAGAGATTTGGTTTTAAAGATTATATGTTTTAAGTTTGATTTATTTAGAAAAGAATGAATTATGTTTTGAATTGGGATTGTTGATGAACGGAATGGGAGGATGGATGATGATGATTGAATTTGAATGAAGGATGATGAGGATTGATTTTAAAGTATGATTTTTGAATGGATGTGAAAATGAGATATGAATTGATGATGATAATGAATTAAAAGTATACGAGACTTACAAAATTGAGACAAATTGTTGATCCTCTGTACGTAAGATGTCACCGGGCACTTTAATTTTCCGGGTTCCCATGGGCATGCATATATATATGAATTTGAGCTTGGGGCTTTGTCTCTCCCCATAGATGAGTTTGAGATTTTTTTCATGGATATTATTGAGCTTGGGGATGCGCGTACAGAGGGACTTTCCAATGGTTAGTTACCAGGACATGTCGGGTTGGCTGTATAACTGACAGATGAGCTCATTAGCCATAGGACAGACATGCATCATATGCATTTGCATGCTTTATTTGAGTGTGAATTTGTTTTGGTTTGCCTAATTGCTTAACTGTTATTAACTGCTATCTGAACTATTTACTATAATTGCTATCTATACCTGTGCTTTCCTTGTCTATTTTGCCTGTGTTTGTTCTAGTGTGATACTTTTGTTGATTGAGTATTGGTGATGAATTGATGATAGTATTGGTTGATTTCGTGGTTGGTTTCTGATTAAGATTCAGAAAAGTATGAAATATCAAGCTGGTTCAACATAGACTTAATGAACCTATGTTTGGAACAGGTTGGTCATTCATACTGTTAGGAAACTTTTAAGATTCTTTTATAAAAAAAGTGAGTTTGGATTTCTGGATAATTAACTGATTTCTTTTAAAGAGGTTTTAGATTTTCGGATGGTTAAACCGTCGATTTTCAAAAGATTCATAAGACAACGATAATCACTAAACTTGAAAATAGATTTCTCTTTAAATATCTTCTTATGAAAATTTTACAACTCTGTGGTGAGACCATGTGGTTAGGTTCTCACCCCCTACAGCTTTATCTTTTTAGGAGACGGATGACGAGGCTCACGAAGAGTTTTATTGCGGTTTGTTTATTCAATGTTATTATTTTAGTTATGATGTATTTATCCCTTGCCATCAATATTATAATTTGTGAGAGGGATAGGAATTGTAATGATTTATGTATATTATATTCATAAGCTATTTATGTAAGAACTTTTGTATATATGTATATGCTGGTTTGTTTTCATGAAAAAGTATTTTTCCGTTTTTTCAAAGAAAACAACGATACAGTTTTGAGTCAAAGGCTCCTATTTTATTATTAAGTATATGAAGTCGTCATAATACTACTTACTATAAGAGTGACGCAGCCGAAAGCGTGACATTTTGATAGTGAGGGTGTTACACATAGGATTTTTGTGATTGCAATGTTGTCGTTGTTAGGGTTTGGGGTTTTTGATGGTAGGAGAATTTTTTATTTACACTTTTTTCCTTAAAACATTTATTACCTTTTTTTTATGAGGTTTGAAAGTTGTAATAGGAAAAGTAGTAAAAGAGATTAGTCATTTTAGTGTAAAAATTTATCATCAAAGTAAGTTTCGGCTTGAAGGAGGGCCTCTTAGGTATTTGGGTGGGGAGACTTCCATTGTAGACTACTGTGATGAGGATGAATGGAGTTTAATTGAGGTATATGAAATAGTGAGTAGATAGGGCTATGTGAATAAGGATATCACTGCCATGTGGTATAAATCTATAAATGCTGGGACAGAGAAAGGATTGACGATGCTGAAAAATGACAAGGATACAATGGATATGGCAAGAATTGGGGTGAAGGATGATATAGTTGAACTTTATGTTGTTCACAAGACAAGCGAAATGGAAGAAGATGCAGAAGATGTGCAATTGGGTCAAATTACTGGTCCTGCAAAAATAGGTGATGAAGCTAGGCCTGACCCAATTGTTGTGTATAAAGGCCATGGTGTTGGGCTTGGGACTAGACATACAACTATTAGGCCAACTGAAATAGAAGAAGTTGGGTCCATGAGTGAATGACCATGTGAGAAAGTGAAAGGGACTGATGCTGCTGAAGAAGAAGAGGAAGAGAGTAAGACCTCTGATGATGATGACTATGAACCTAGGGGGAGTGAAAGTTCATGGAGTTCTGATTCAAGTGATGGTTATGAATCAGACCACAATATTAGAAGTCTTGAATTTGGTGACAGTGATGATGACAAGGAGGGGCTGAAGGTTTAATTGATGTGAACATCATAGGAGAGGAAAAAAAGGAATCTGCACCTACTCAGACCCAAACTCAATCTTCACAACCAGCTGCACCAACTCGTGGAATAAAAAAAATTGTGGAAAAATTTGGTGATGAGGATGAAGGTTATAACAGTGAGAATTTCCTAGATATTCCATTAAGTGATGATGAGGATGACATGTTGAGAAAAAGATATTTGATTCACAAGAATTTAAATAACATGAGTGGATACAAATGAGAGGTGAGAACTTTGTATGTGTCTAGAGAGGAGTTCAAGGATTGTGCCACTACATATGCTGTCAGTAGTGGGAGGGGTCTGTGATTCTCAAAGGTGGATCTTAAGAGGATTAAAGTAAAATGTGTGGAGGATTGTGATTAGTATGCATATTATGAAAAGATGAAGCTTGAACAAAGTTGGCAGTTGAAGAGTTGCCACAACAAGCACAATTGCTCTACGCAATTAAAGATTGGAATCATTCATGCAAAATGGCCGAGTAAAGTTTTTTGAAAGAAATTGCTGAGAACCTAAAAATTAAATTAACTACACTGATGATGAAAGCATATACTAAGTGGAATGTGGAGCTGTCCAAATCTAAGGCTGCTAGAGTGAGGCAATTTGCTCTCGATGAGTTGCAGGGACCTACATAGAGCAATATAGAAAATTGTATGATTATTGTCATGAGTTGTTTAAGACAAATTCGGGGTCATCAGTGCATTTGCAAGTCCAGAGGCCACCTGTGTTTGCATCTGAAAGACTAATGCTAGGGGTAGATTTAAGACCCAAGTTTGAGAGGATCTATGTCTGCTTGGATGCTGTAAGAAGAGTTTCATGGTGTGTAGGCCCATGATTGGACTGGATGCTTCAACTTCAAAGGGGAGATCACGGAGAGGTGTCACAACAAGTTCAAGACTCTCTGCCAAAACTGCTTCTAGTGAGGGATCTGAGCAAGGCAGTAGGAAGCGAAAGGGGAATAACAAAAGATCAACTTCATACCCAAAGAAGAAGCCAGCTGTCAGTACCTAGCAATCACAAACTACTTCAAAAAGGGCTAAAGTAAACCATTCTAAGACTACTTCTGCACCAACTCCAACTATGTCAAGGGTGCTGCCAAGCCCAGTCAAGAGTGTCACCCTATTCCAGCTCAAGTTCATGGCTAAAACTCCTCCGAGAGCATGGATGGTAACAAACTATGTTTGTTGATGCATTTTGCTTTTTGTGATAGTAACAAATTATATTTTTTAATTAAAACTTTTTTTGTGATGCTGCTATTTTAAAAACAATGTATGTTTAAGATCTTAGTTGATTTATTTTTCGAGTTATTAAACTCAAATTATTTTATCTATGTTTGTTAAGTTGTGAATTATTGTAACATTAGGCCTAATATTCAAGCTAATGATTTATGCAATTTCATGATCACTATTTCAGTTAATTACATTTGCAAATAGTTATTATACTAATGTACCATGATAATATAAATTGAAGACATGATGGTTGTTAACAATGAATTTCATTCACAATCATTCAATCCAGAGACTACACTTGATCCAAGCTAATTCCTACAACTACAACCCAAAATACAGATAATATATTATAACCACATCGTACTAGTTCCTATATTATCCAACCTCATTACAAAGAAAACCTTCCATTTCTTGTCAATGTAATCTTTTCACATAGAAATATTATAGCAGATGTTCATCCAACCAGACTAACTGTTATTGCTAATATAAACATCCTTTCTATTGTTGTCAATTTACCCTTTAAGATTGTGACTTTTCTTTTCAATCTTACAACTTGTGGCTCTTCTTCTAACTCTGTTTACACAAAATACCCACACTCTTCTCCAATCTAGGCCAAAAACAAAAGAAAAAATCCAATCAGATAAACAAATATTAACAAGTTATAACTATCATCACAAAAACTACATTTTCTACTTACCTCATAGTTAACACAGCCCCAGAACCTCCATCTAGGATTTTCTACCACGAAGTCGCAAACACTGGCCTCTCCCTATAATAACAAGTTGTTCTCCATTGACGGGCTTGGCTGCTGTTTCGACCCAAAACACTACTGCTACGCGTCGCTTGGGAGCCCTACGAAGCCATGGAATAAGCAACAAAAGCAAGAGAAAAGGTGATGGTGAGAAGATGAAATTACAAAATGAGAGGAAATTTTATAAATTAGGGTTTTCAACACTATTTTAATTAAAATTTATTTTTATTCAATTTTCACTAACGGTCACTGGGGAATGGTTTTCCACAGTGGACAATAACGTCCACGTAGGCAATTCCATTAGTGTTCTATTAGTATAGATGACAGTAAGATAATATTAAATTAATTTTTAAATGTTGGGAACATAAATAGGATGATTTAAACGTTAGAGACAACTTTAGGACTTACCCCAAATGTTGGGGATAAAAACGATACTTTACTCTAGAAATAATTTCCATCCCCACTACAATCACAGCCAACAAAATTTTTCATTCCATACCAATTTTTGATAAGCTGGACATAAATTCTTATTGCACATGGCAATAATTGGCACTTCATATATATTATTGGTGTAAACTCTCTAGAAGATCACCTAATTCAAGAAAAGGTCCCTCCAAAGTTTAGTATTGAAGCTGAAAGATAATCAAATACAGAATCATCAATGTATAAAGGGTAGAAAATCAAGAATAATTTTTTAATGACATGGTTGTTGTCATCAATGGAAACCTCAATCAAGAACCAGATGCTAGACTGCAAATTCTCATATCAAGTATGGCAGAAAGTTCAAAATTTTTTTGCTCAAACTACCAAGATTCACATCAAGCAACTCAAATCCAAGCTGAAATCCATCAAGAAAACTGTCCAATCAACTACAAATTATTTCAAACAAATCTAGAATGTGGTGGATTCTTTAGCTACAGTGGGACATGTTCTCACAGTGGATGAACACATTGATGCTATATCTCAAGAATTATTAACTAAAGAATGTTCTTTATTTTTCTCATCTGTCATGACTATTTCTTATATGGAATTAGCTTTTACTTTAGTGGTGGATTTGCAACTATCTATTCGGTTGCTAAAAAACTTTTCGATGAATTAGCGACTATTGTGTTTGCCTCACTGATCTGTGACTTGTAGTTAGTAAGGAAAGCATTAGTTGTTAAGCAGTAGCTAATCTGTCACAAATTATATTTTGCGTCAAATTAGCGATGATTTTACGACTCTTTTTGTGGTAGCTAATCGGTCATATTCTTGTAGTGTTACACCTATCTCCAAACGAGTCTAACACTGCACAGCCTATTCCCTCTACTAATACTGAACCATCATATCAAACTTCACACGTTCAATCTCATTCAAATACTTTTATACCTTTTCAATATTCTCATCATTCATCAACTTCTATTCCTATCTCAGGAATAAAAATCAACTTACCTTTCAATCACACAAATACTAATACTACAATATACATTTTATGGCTATAATATCTAAGTCTGTATCTTCTAAGCCAAAAGCTTTACAATCCTTTATCACAAATTTCATTTCTGATCCAAAATTTTTGCAAAAAATTCTTTATTTTGTTAAAAATGCTCTTGAAATGTGACACTGAAAAAATGTTATGATTTATAAACTTGATACTCTATAAAAAAAAATAAGAACTTGAGAGAGTTAAGTCCTATTTTAGTCCCTGAGATTGGCGAGTTGCACTGATTTAGTCCTCCAGATCCCGATTGCACTAAATTAGTCCCCATATTCAAAAAAGTGAACCACGTTAGTCCTTGTCCTATTTTCCGTCACCGGAGCACTGACGCCGTTAGTGACGTGGCCAAATGTTGCCACTCTGGAGACTATGAAACGGTGTCGTTTATGATTTGGCGCTAAAAAACCCCTTTGAACGACGTCGTTTGTATGTAATGGAAAATAAAACGTTTGCATATCCCTCTTTTGTCTCCACTTTTTGTCTTCAACTCCTCCATGAGTGACGCAGTGGAAAAACGTTTCTCTTCCATGAGTGACTCAAAATAGGAATGGGTTACTGCAATAGGATTTCTGGAGACTGTTGGAACACGAGTGAACACTGTGAGGTTGTCTGAAGAGTTATTTTGCCGCTACAAGGAGCTTATGTTCCTCACCGAGGTTAGTAAAGAGATTAAAATTTTATTTTTTCAAATTTTAGGGAATGCTTTGATGGTTGTTGATCATGGTTTATTACTTTGTATATTGTTATTCCCTAACACTACAAGAAAAATACCCATTCAGCCACACTTTCTTTAAGCTACATTTGAAAAGCGTAGCCTATTCTATGAATAGGCTACGCTTTTCTCCGTGTTGCCTTTTTATAAGAGAAAAGAATACACAATTACAACATCATTTAAAAAGTGTAGCCTTAGGTATGATAGAAATCACTTATAAAGCGTAGTCATAGGTTAATATCTATAGGTTCACTTTTCATATCAAAGAGGACGCTTTTAGAGGGTAGCCTATTTGTTAAATTTTGGGTGCATTTTAAAAGCGATGCCTAATGTATCTAGAGTAAAAAATTTGACACTTAGTGAAATTTTTTCCTCTTTTTCCTGAAAGCAAGCTCATCACACTTAGTAAAATTTTTGTGATTCAATTCCCTCCAAATGTCACTCAATCACCTTCGTCCCCTTTCGTCAACCCTCAGTCTCACTTTTTCCTGAAAGCTCACTCATCACCTTCATCACCTTCATCGCGAAGTAGAAGCCCTGGCCATTGTTGCCCTGCTCACCATCAGTCTCACTTTTTCCTGAAAGCCCTGCTCACCATCGTTGCCCCCCACTCACTCTCTTCGCTCTCGGCATTGACCCTCTCACTCTCGCTCTCGCCACTGACCCTCTCACTACAAGAAGAAACCCTCTCAGTCTCGCCATTGACCGTCATCGCCCACCACTCACCACTCACCCGCACTCACCACTGTCCACATTGCTGCACTACTGACCGTCGCTCCTCTTCGCCATCTTGCACTGATCGTCGCTGCGCTGCCCTCATCATCGTCGCTGCGCCGCTCTCACCATCGTCATCTCCGTGCTTTTCATCATCGTCTTCTCCGTGCTCACGTCATTGAATAGGTATGTATTGATTTCTATTTGGTTCTGAAATTTCAGAGACTTAGGGTTCCGATTTTAGGGGTTTTAATTTGGGAGTTTTAATCTGTGAAATATGGGTTTGTGAACTGTAATTTGATAACATGCATGCTGTTGTTGATGAAGATGTGTGGTATTTTAGGGTTTGTGCACTGTGATTTAATATACATCTTGTCTATTTTCTCTTCTTTCCTTGTTTTGCAGCCTGGTTTATCTTGACATTCTCATGCCACCATTAATAGAGAAACAGTAGCAACTTCCAATTTTTTTTGCAGCCTAGTTTATCTGGTTTTGTAATTTTTTTTTGAGGATTTGTTGTTCTGATATTTGGGGTTTTACAATCTTGTGTAATTTCTGCTTCTTACTATGTTAGAGTTTGCTTTTTTATTTTGCATTTTGCTTTATTTTTTTGCATCTTGCTTTGTTAGGGTTTGTAGTTGTTATTAGTGTTATTCTCTCATTGGAAACTAAGTACCAGCAGGTTTGGCAAGTGAGACTATAACCGATGATAGGGATACAACATATGAAGAGGATATCAACTCTGCTGGGACCAAGAAAAGTGATTCAAAAAGGTACAAGTTGTCTTACAAGCTTGCTGAGCAAAATCGATTTTCTGGTCCTTTCTATATCAAGTTAGTTTCTTCCAAATATTGAATTAACCTCAATGTAAAGTGTCAGCCGGACACTGAAAAGTTTCACATGCTGTTGGAAAATTTAGAATCATATATTAATTCTATTCAAATTACAGGTTAAAATGATGTTAGAACTTTTGTGAAAAAATGAGGTTCGACTCTGTTCCTATATTAATGATATTCAAGGTCAGGGATATGGAAAGAAAGCAGGTCACTCAATGTTCTTTCTTGAGAATATTTTTGTTCCACCAATCAAATTTCGCCCTCCCACTAAAGGAGGTGATATGGTAAGTGTGAATAATAAATAAAGACTGTTAACGAGTTGTACTATTTCTCTATCTTCTTTGTTTGTACTCCATGTTCTTGCTTCTACTATGGAGTGTGGAATATTTCCAAAGTTTGTCAATACAAGGTATAGGTTTAGGGAAGTACTCTGAATTTGAAATTGTTGTGGGATATAAATGTAGGAAAAATGTACTTATGAAATTGTTAGCAGATATATATAGATTGGAAAATGAAGGATTTTTGTTAGAAAATTCTATCATGACTCATGCGGGCCATTCTTAGGAAAGCAAGCCAGTAGGATGTAAAGGTAATGTGAAGGGAGGATATAAGGATGAAATGCAAATCCAGTTTCTTTCTTGGTTTATCACAAGAACACACTTACCCTTTCAATTTAGTTAATCTCATTTAATGGGATAAGGCTTGTAAATTGCTGGCATTCAAAGTATAACTACTCCTTTTTAGTCCTTTCATTGTTTTGTGAATACTTGACTATCTTTTTTATTCTACATTCACCTTATTGACTTGGACTTGGGCAATTGTGTTTGTAGGTATCAGAGCATGCTCATACTGTTTTGTTGAGTAAGATTCTCCAGTCTAACATAAGATTAGGGGATGCCCATCTAAACAAGAAGGATCCCTCGATGGTTTTAGCCAGGTGGGTGGAACTTCAGCAATCTGTAAATGTGCTCTTTACCAGTAACACTTCTGGTGAGAATTTATGCTGTTTTGTTTTGTTTTGGTTTCTTTTTTAGTTGTAACATGCAGACCTGGGTGTAGTTGGGTAATATATTTTATAAATATTTTTAGATTCTTGTTTGATTCTTGTTGCCCCCATTCTTCCAAAAAACGGGATAGAATTTCAGCACAAGGCAAAAAATAGACTTATGGTAATTCACGCTTTGTGATAAGTGGTTTCGTGACGATACATTTGCATAGCCACTAGTTCATAATGCAGAAAAATTAATTGGCTTGATGCATCATCATTTGCTGCTTTTATGGAAAGGAAACTTTATGCTATTAGATTATGCTTTCTCTCCCAATTTAAATTTCCAGTCAGTTTTCCTGCTAATATGCTACTTTTGCTTCTTGACATTGCAGAAAAAACAGAATATGTTTATGCTCGTGTGAAGCTTTCAAGATATTCTTTAGAGGTTTTTCTATTCATTGTCCTTAAAAAATCTTGCCGTCTATGTTTGTTTAATGTTTTTTTTTTCCCGAGGATGCAAGTTCCATGGTTAATATAATATATCAAATATTTATGTGGCTTTTTCCTTAAACCTACAGGTAGCTTTGATTCTAGACCACATATATAATTCCATATAGTAACACATTTAACAAAATAATTTCAAAATGATTTAGAGTCAACTGAACTTTTCAAACAAATTGAAGCAAAATGCCCAAGAAATTCAACCCTTAAGATCCGGACCACAGAGCCAGGACACACAACATAAAATACCAAAAAATGTGTTTCCTCATTTACATAAGGAAATGCATCAGAACAAGGGAAGAACAAGTGTCATACAATTTCTGAGTAAGCACTAGACATTACACATATGTGAGGGGAAATAATCTTGTGTAGTTTATTAGGGAACTTGTCTTTATTGTTAAGTGTTATAATTAATACAATTGTGTACTGCAGTTTAAATAAAAGACTTGATGTTAGGGGGAGCATTAGATTTGTATAAGGTTTATAAAGAAGTATCCTTATTCATAGAATGAGCGAGGACTAAAAAACTCTAAAAAGGAAAATTTCAGGCTAATTCCCTTGAGATATACACAAGGATATGTTCATACCACTGGCTCATGTATTCATCTATGATTTATTTGTGTTTATTACTTTATTACACTTTGTAAGAAAATGTCATTGCTGATTATTAATTATACTCTTGTTAGGTTCTGTCTGAAGATTTGCCTGCTACTATTTCTAAAATATCATTTCCAAAGACGATGAAATGGAATTCCCAGGTATGTGGGATTTGAGGCAGATGAAGAACCAGAAATCTCCCAAATACGATCTTCCGTTGA
This sequence comes from Arachis ipaensis, assembly GCF_000816755.2. NCBI lineage: Eukaryota > Viridiplantae > Streptophyta > Magnoliopsida > Fabales > Fabaceae > Arachis > Arachis ipaensis. The sequence goes on along the minus strand of NC_029789.2, from coordinate 139,329,983 downwards.
ACAAGATATTTAAAGAACAAGATTTTTTTCTCTTCTATCAGAAGGTTAATAATTTTTATTAGAAGATACTTATGTAGGATACAATATTTTGGTTTTTTATAGTTTATTAGTAGTAAATTCTAAGTGGTCTAATGTATATTTTGATATGGGTATGTTTAATTTAGTGTGAGATGTATGAATACTCATTTATGATCATCCCAATATTTTTAGTTCATTATAAATATATTTTGTTAAAGGATAATTTTTATTATTTAAAGAATATTGTATGGTATTATTATGTATTTATTTTTATTTTATAATTTTTGACTAATTTAATTAAAAAAAATAGGATTATATAATCATATTACTAAATATTAGGTTTTAGAAAAAAAATTATTAGAATATATATATATAGAAAATAAAAAAAAACAATGAGGGACCTAAGGCTACACTTATATACAGTAGCTATAGTATATAAAAAAAAAGATGGATCTAAGGCTACGCTTATAAAAAGTAGCTATGGTATACAATGTGGCTACGCTTTACAAGTGATGTAGTAGTGTTGAAAAGCGTAGCCTATTCTGGAAAAATGAAAGCTGAAAAGCGTAGCCTTTGATCCTGGACAGCATCACTTGAAAAGCGTAGCCTATTCCCAAACGCCAAAAGCGTAGTCCTTGGTGGAGAAAAGCGTAGCCTTTGAGAATAGGCAACGGTCGAATAGGAATCACCTCAAAAAGCGTAGCCGTAGCCCAAAAAGCGTAGCCGTAGCCTAAGGCATCATTTTTTTTCACTTTTGGCTACACTTTTCAAGTGTACCTGAATGGGTGTTTTTCTTGTAGTGTAAGGTTTGTAGTTGATTTTGTGCTAGGGTTTTATTTCGATGTTGTGTGGCATTGTTTTTAGGGGTTTGTCTTCATGCTCTGTTCCGATAGTGGATAACTGTATTTTATTTTGATATATCTCTCTGTCATGTATGAATGTAGTTGATGAAAACTATCTTAAAGTGATCATTGTGTGGAACTAGTGATGAAAATAAATTTGTTTGAATCATGCAGATGGATGTGCAGTTAGATATTATGTTCCACCATAGGGAAAAGTTTCAGAAAGATGAAAAAGGAATGACTATATATTCTCCTGATAAGAAGGCATGCGTTGGTGACATTGATGTAGATACTTTAGATGTATTTTGGGTGAGAAATTATTATAAAGAACTAGGATATGATAAGCTAGGAGAATGTTGGTGGCATGTACCGGGGAGGAGTTTAGACAGTGGTTTAAGAGCTCTGAATTCTGATGATGAGTTGAAAGAGATGAGTTTCATGGCTGAAAAGAATGATAGGTTGGTTGATGTTTACTTTGAACATGCAGTTTCATCACCAGAAATTGTTGAGGGGAATGAAATTGCTGTTTATGTTGAGGGTGACCATGATGAGCTTAGAGTGGTTAGTGATGAACCCGACAATGAACCCTTACCAGAAAAGATTCAAACCAAACTAATATACCCACTGCCCCTGCTGATGATGAGACTCCATTCTCTAACAACAATGAACCAATGCATAATACCTCACTGATGAATGGATTTTTGTGTGGTTTAGAATTCACAAATGAATTCTCGTTGCAAGTATAGTTTCTAAACCAACAATAATCCTTTCATACAAAAATTTGTTTGTCACTAGTACAAACCCCTAAATTTATAAACCGAAGTATTGAACCTCGGGTTGTTCTCCCTAGGAATTACAATAAAGTGTCCTTGTTATTGGTTATGAGATGTATTTTGGGGTTTTGGGGATAATAGGCAAGAAATATAAATGGCAAAGAAAATAAACTAACAACTAATAAAGCTCTTAGCAAGATATGAGAACTAGAAGTCCTATCCTAGTTATCCTCCTCAATTGTGACCAAAATTGTCCATTGCTACCACTTAGTTAATCTCTAATCATGGAGAAAAGTCAAGTGGATGAATTAACTTAATTCCACAAGTCCTAGCCAACTCCCAAGGGAAAGACTAGCTTTAGTGGTATCCAAATCAATTAGCAACTTCTAATTATCAATCAACAAAGGAATTAGATAACTCAAGCGTTACTAATTACTCTACCTAGGCCAAGAGAAACAAAATCTAACTCATATCTAGAAGAGGCATTTCAACAAACACATAGAAGGCATTAAAGGTAAACATTATTAATTGCAAGAATTAAAGGAATCTACAACTACAAAAGCAAGAGATTAACAATAGAAAGGCAAAACAATTATGAAACAACAAAGAACTTACAAATTGCATTGAAGGAGAAATGTAGATCTACAAAAGAAAGTTCATAAACTACAACTAACAATACAAAGAAATTACAAGAGAAGAAGAATTCTACAACTACAAGAGAGCAATTAGGGAAGAAAAAGGAAAATTAGAAGAGGAGAAGAAGTAGATCTAGATCTAAAACCTAATTCTAATCCTAGAGAGAAGTGAGAGATTCTCTCTCTAAAACTAACTAAAACTAATCCTAATGTGTGTGAATGAGTAAAAAATGAGTGAATCCTGATTCCCCTTCAATCCTTGGTCCTTTTATGCATTTTGGCGCCAAAGTTGGTTGTAAATTGGGCCCCACAGCTCTCAAAAATCGCTGGGCACGTTTTTTATTTAAGAAAATCACGTGCGGAGACCGGCGCGTACGCGTACAGTGCGCGTACCGTGCGCGTGGATGATGTTTCTCAATTCTTTGGCTTTTTCCATGTGTTCTCCATTTTGCATGATTTTCTCTTCACTCCCTTGATCTATTCCTAGCCTTTTCAACCTGAAATCACTTAACAAACAAATCAAGGCATCTAGTGGAATCAAAGGTGAATTAAATTTAGCTAATTAAGGACCTAGAAAGCATGTTTTCACACTTAAGCACAAATTGAGAGACAATCATGAAATCATGCTATTTTATTGAATAAATATGGGTAAAAGATCATAAAATCTCCTAAATTAAACACAAAATAAACCCTACAAATGGGGTTTATCACTCACCACCCAAGAGCACAGAACCAACAGATCCTGGTGCTAATAACCAAAACCCAAAAAAAAATCCCACTACCACATCCAAATCTAATCCTAGCCAAGCTACTACTGCAAAGCCTCTTAGCAAGACTCCTCCAGTTACCCCAAAAACTAAACACAATTCAAAGGCCAACCCAAATTCGAAATCCAATACTACATCCTCCTCCAAGGCCAAGAAAAACCTAAAGAATACCTCCAAGCCCAAGCCCAACCCGAATTCTGTGTCAAAGCCTAAAGCAAATCCAAAGCCCAAAGAATTACTTGAATAAGTGGCCTAGGGACTCCTGGACAAAGTCTGCATTTAGTCATGCTCCTAAACTTGATAATATCTGCAATAACGCATGTGAGACCTTTAATGCAAGAATTAAAGAAGCAAGGGCCAAGCCAATCATCATGCTACTTGAGGAGGTCAGAATGTTTGTCATGAGAACAATCGCTAAAAAGAAAGTTAAGCTAGCCAACCATGTGGGGAAGCTACCACCAGTGGTTCAAAGTAGGTTGGACAAGATCAGGAAGGAGTCTAAAAGTTGGATGCCAATCTGGACTAGAGATGATGAGTATGAGAAGTTTGAAGTGCATGGTCATCCAACTAACATGGTAGTGGATTTGGGCAAGCGACTGTGCACATGTCAATTTTGGATGTTAATACGTAATTAACTAGCCTTTAGATCCTTTTTATTTGCGAATAATTGAATACTTTAATAACACATTACTTTGTTAATTACTTCAAGAATGCCCTGTGTGCATGCGTGTGCGGCTCTTACAAGAGTGAATAAGAAACCTGAAGATTTCTGTCATAAGTGGCTCACCATGGACGCATATAGAGACACGTATGCACATTATATAAATCCATTTTTTGGACAATCTCTTTGGGAGGAATCTGAGCAGAATAGGCCATAAGCTCCAAAGAATAAGAAGAAGATCGGACCACTTACAAAGAAAAGGAGAAAGGATGCAGATGAAGGTAATGGAGGAAGCAAGAAATTTAAGATGACTGGGACTCTAAAGAGACAACTTAAATCCTTTACTTGCAGATACTCCCTACAGAAGGGACATACAAAGAGGGGTTGTCCAAAAAAGAGAGCAGCTGATGTTGCTCAAGCTCTTGCTGCTGCAGCTGCAGCTATCGCTGCTGATAAGACAAAATCCAATGCACAAGGAAATGCTGTTCATGCACCTACTCAAGCTCCTCCAGCTGCACCTACTCATGCTCCTCCAGAAGCACCTGCTCAGGCACCTACACTGGTTGATGCCCAGGTGGTTGAGATCGACCTCTCCCAACCAAACTACTCAGATGCACAACAGTCACAACATAATCAACAGATAGTTGCATTTAGTTTTACAAACCATATTAATATTGTTGTGCACATTCAACTAAATTTATATCCTATTTAAATGATACAGGATCTACCTGCGAGGCCATCCAAATTGCAGACCAGAAGGAGGTCCTCACCACCACCATCAGGATCGGTCACTATGGATCCATTACAAGGAGCAAGTTCAGCCACATCTTTCAGACTGGCCAACTTCTTGAAATTTGTCCCAACACCTGGCTTCAAGCCACCGAAAAAGAAGAAATGAAGATGTATTTGATCTGTGCAGCCTATTTTGGATGATACTGTGAATCTTTTTGTGAATCATACTTTTTTGTAATGTGGCCTGAATTTATAGTAGTAGGCTGCTTATATATTTGGATACAATATAACAATGATAGCATTCACTGTCCTTTAGCATGGGTGTATTTTGGATTTAGGACTAGTATTTACTTTTCTGGAAGAGTTATCATTAATATGGCAGGGGTATTGTTACTTTTGTTGAAACTTATTGATATGGTAACATATTATTATTATTATTATTATTATTATTATTATTATTATTATTATTATTATTATTATTATTATGATAATTTGTTC